>NC_041055.1:20498514-21098514 GCF_900634775.1 Gouania willdenowi
ATTTAACGGATGACACCTTAAAAGATTGCATAACATTTTGATTTGTGATCAGGCTGTGTAAATGAGGCTGATGGGAGAAGGAAAGAAACTGTATTTCTGTTTTGAGGTTCTGGTCCTAATGGACCGAAACCTCCTGCCAGAGGTTGGAACAGTTTGTGTCCAGGGTTGGAGAGGTCGGCCACAATCTTCCCTGCATACCTCAGAGTCCTGAAGGCGTACAGGTTGTGAAGGGAGGGCAGATTGCTGCCAGTGATCCTCTCTGCAGAGCAAATGATATGCTGCAGTCTGGCCTTGTCCTTGACTGTAGCTGCAGCGTACCAGATGCTGATGGTGGAGCAGAGGATGGACTGGATGATGGAGCTGTAGAAGTTCACCATCATCTTTGTTGGCAGACTGAACTTCTCCAGCTGCCGCAGGAAGTACATCCTCTGCTGAGCTTTTTTGATGATGGAGCTGATGTTCAGCTCCCACTATTATATTAGTATTTTTATATTACTGTTCCAGATAACTGCCAATATATGGCAAAGAGGATATTTGGCCCTAAGGGTGGGTTTGTGCTCTCTGATTGCTCTTGTTGTCATTGTATTTACAAGTTATACACAATATGATCAAAATGCAGATAATTGAAAGCTGCTCAAGTAGTCGTGAGGACAGTCTGTTTATTAATTATTTGTTAAGATTAATATTTGCTCATGGAATTTGAGTCCGTGAGTGTGTGTGTGTGTGTGTGTGTGTGTGTGTGTGTGTGTGTGTGTGTGTGTGTGTGTGTGTGTGTGTGTGTGTGTGTGTGTGTACATGGTTTGGTTATTATGATCAAATAAAATTCAATATTTCTTGCAAGAGTTTAATTTATTGATGAAATAATACAAGAAATACACATAGGAAGTTTTCTTTAAACCAAGCCTTCTATGACCTACGTCATCAATACATTTTGAACACATATTGAAAACAGGGTTATACAACAGCAGAGAAATGTATGTATAATGTAATACTGGTAAAACCCATAATTACAGATTCAGTGCAGGTGTAACAGAGGTCAGAAAACTTTTCACCATCACCTTACTCATTAAACGAGCTACACTTATTTGAATTTTGTTTCTCTAAGGGTTTGATTGACTGGCATAAAGTAATTACAGTGAATGAACACTTATGGACACAACTGAGTGACTGCAATGTGGCAACCAAAACCAGGCCCCCAAAAACCAAGAGAAAGCAGAAATCTAAAAAAAAAAACATATCAGGACAGGAGAGACAGTGTTGCTTTGACGATCCCTCACTAGCCTCCACAATGCACACTTCATCTACCCCACCCCCCAACCAGACCACCTTGCTCTAGTACATACTCAGTTTTCGGCTGATGAAAGTGAAGAGTAAGCTGAACTTGTAAACACGATGACAATCAGTGACTTGCAATGATTTTGTTCATACGTGGACAAAGTTTTTGTTTTAACGGTGGGCTGTAGCTGCTTAGCAGGATTGACTGGCACTCATTTTGAACTCTGGTGTCAAAGATGGGTCTCCTAGACCTGCAAAGAAACAAGAGTGTCAGTTGTAGGCTATTTAATTGTTAGTCAAGCTTTGGAAAAAAGAGAACATGTTTACTTTTTTGGTCTCTGAACACCTCATTCTAAAAACAACGATTTACTATTATATTTATTGCAGAATGCTGTCTACTTACATTCATGTAGGGAAATTGTTACTTCATTTTCTTCAAAGCACAATGTTATATCATGAAACATTTCATTGAAATATATTATTATATATAATATTAAAAACTAATTATTATTTTAAAAGTTGCAGTACTGGGATTTTCTGTATTATATCCAGTTCAAATGCCTCCATCTTTTAAGTAAACAAATTTGAGAAGTTCATTTTATCAATGTATTTTCCTTGATGTGGAAAACAATATTTTTGATTTGCTATTAATGGCTAATAATCAGTCTCCTATGTTTTTATTTTAATGCACTTTTTGCTCCAAACTTTGAGTAAATGTGTTACCTCGTTTGTCTCGAGCTCTTCTTCTTCTTCTTCTTCATTATCTCCAAGATCAGCCTCCTCGATATCCGGAATGTGATTTGTCTCCTCTTCTTGTTCCTCCAGGAAGTTTTGTTTGCTCTGCAACACATCATGAATGTTAAAGAATTAGACGAAGAAGGTGACAAAATTAGTTAATATGAGTTTGAAGAGATACATCATTTAATGTATGCTGATTGGGTGTGACTGTAAATGTGCTCAAC
The DNA here is from genome assembly GCF_900634775.1 of Gouania willdenowi. Taxonomy (NCBI): domain Eukaryota; kingdom Metazoa; phylum Chordata; class Actinopteri; order Blenniiformes; family Gobiesocidae; genus Gouania; species Gouania willdenowi. Next base: position 20,500,752 of record NC_041055.1, read on the forward strand.
AAACCAGTGATGGAAGGCCGTCAACACAACTGGCGCCTGCAAAATCAGACAGCACATATGAGAAGTGAGGAATAGCATGCAGAGGTTCTAATATATCATATGAACTTTGTCCCTGGGGTCACAGAGTTTGTTTCTGAATTTTCTCACCTTCGCAGGGAGTCTCCCTCCAGGCTGACAAGTTCAGCCTTCGGATTCTGTTGCATCTTGAAACACGGTTTCTCCTATCGGGCAGATCGAATACATTGCGTTGAACTGCTGTGATGCCACTGTTGTCACAAACAATCCTGGACAGGGATGCAGAGTCCAGAACTCTCCTCTGACGTGTGGTGAATACGTTAGGATTCTCATACCACAGCCTGAGAAAGGAACAGAAGGCAGGGAAACATTCTTGTTAACAGAGCCAGCATTATTTCTGATTAAAGTAGCACTGTGTCAAAATTGATTCCACTGATAGCCACCTAACCTGACTCATCTCTATCCATAGGATTACCTAAAGGTTCTTCCAAGAAGTTGACAAAAGCTGTGTGAAAAACTGTGCAATAGAGGGCAACACCAAATGCTGTACAAACAGTGGGTATCAAGAAACAAAAACTTAGACGCCAGCACACAAGAAAACTATCAGATTCTAAAGTACCATCAATACACAACACCTTCCAAAGTACTACACGTTGTGATGGCTGCAATAGCAGAGCTACACAATACAATACTTTAAAAGAAGTCAAGTCGACAACAGCTCTTAAGCTGCTACACAAAATGTACAAGGTTTATTACCAAAACTGTTTTATTTTTAAATTTTCCACATGAAACACCAGATCACCATGGATGCAAATCACACACACAAAAAACCTAAGCTAAAAAAAACCCCACTTTCTTTTCCATCTCCTAAAACTATTCTTACTTTACCTGAGTATCTTCAGAGACTCACCCAGGCACGCTTAGGGCCACCACAGGTTTATCACGCAAAAAACATATCGTCATTTAGCTGAACATAAATGACCTCCAAATTTAAAAATTAAAACTATGTATGCAAAAAGACTGGACAAGCCCCCATTATTATTTTTTGGCAGGGCACACACACACTTCCTTTGCTGACTTGTGGGGGCAGCTACAACATGCCTCTGCAGCATCTAGCCTAATACAAGTACAACAACAATATCAATGGAGTGTAGGGAGTGTCAGCATGTCGGACACCCCAGTTTCACACACGTAAAGCAAGGATCTCTAGAACCTTGTGTATTATGTACATTTTAAGGTCATGTGCACACCTACCTATCACCCTGGCGGATGTTCTTGAATTGTCTTGCAATCAGACAGGCAAACAGAGGCCCCACTCGACCACCTTTTACAAACGGCTCTGCGACCCCTCCGAGCCAGATATCAATGTTGTCGGGTGTACCGTAGAGAGCCAGCAGCCTCTGGGCCAAATCGCTGTTATTCAGGGCTACAGTGAGCTCGGCTTGATTCTGGGGCGTAGAGAGGCCACAAAGCTTGCGGTAAGCGTTGTAGCCTGCTCACCGAAGCAAAGACAAGTAAGGGGAAAGCAGTTATAAATTAAATTGAGCATTAGAAGCACAAGATTGGATACAAGGAACATGCATACCTGGCAACCCATGATCCCGCCCTCTCTGCATGTTGAGTGAACCCAAGTCGAGGGCTATATGCTGTACAAACTTAAACAACCGTTCCCTCAAAGCGTCCACCATCATGTGATCCTGGGTGTTCAGTTTAGCAGGCCGGCCAATCAAGCCTCGCAGCAGATTGTCAATTCCACCTAGAGAATTAAAAAAAAAACATGGTTTAGTTATCATTGCAAAATAAGAGAAGATCATGGGTTTTCCTGCTTCAACTTACCTTCAAAAACGATCCTCCAGGGAGTCATAAAGGCCTTGAACAATGGGACATTGGGAAACTGAGTGGATTCTCTGTAATTTGGACCCAAACGGAACAAAAATGGTTGGATGGCCAAGTGGCCGAATCTGTAAGCTGCTGTTGCAAAGACGTTGGAAATGCTGGGGTCAACGGTGGGATCATATCCAGGGTAAGAGCCAAGATATTTTTTCATAGCGTCATCACCCACAATGTGAGGCAAATAGTCCCTGAACACAAATATCTGAGAAAGAGACAAACTCTTAGAATGACAAAAAAAGTTTTTTTTGAAGCAAAAATCATTGACTGTTGAGTTTTCCTACCTGTGTATAAGCACCCATGATCTTCCGTGCCTCCTGGTAAAGCGTCTCACTGGACCAATGTGGATTGATTCTCCTCAACTGACGGGCCAGACGGTTGTGTTCACGCAAAAACAGTGTGTGAAGAGATGTAAGGGCGATGTTCTCATCCACGCGGACGTCACCTAAAGGGCAAAAATAGATGATAAAATTATGATATAAATATTCATTCATATATGAATAATCTTCTTCACGCACCTGCAAGGAAACATGGAACCTCCCTGGCGTTGTTGTCATTTGTGGTTCTTCTGCGTGTAGCACACATGTTCTGCTCAAGTCGACTAAAGGGCAACAGTTCACGGCCTCTGTCATTGAACTCTGTGTTCACACGCAACAGGCCTTCATTGCTTGTGAGATTACGGAGATCGAGTGCAAGCTTCTCTTCTGAACCATACACTTGACTGAGATCAAGGAACGATGTCAAAGTGTTGATCTGCTCTCTAACTGTAGCCTGTCCACCAAAGTTGTACGCTGAGAATCCTGTTCCACAAGCAGGGGCAGACCTAAACGCGGGGATGCAACTGTCAGGGCCAGTAGGCAAGCGTGGGTCACCTTCGGGGATCTGTTGGGTCAGAAGACATTGTGAGAAACAAAAGGCAGTAAAAAAAAGAAATCACAGTGTTTTTGTAGGTTTGAGATTTAACACCAACCTGGATAGGAATGCACGGCTCAGTGTGCTCACAGCTCTCATCACAGTTTATCCCGTTACTGAAGGACTTAATACTTGGTGAGAATGGCGTAAAAGTGAGGTCATGGTCGTTCCACTGGCCAAAAAAGGTCACCATGTGAGAGAACTTAGTGTCATTTACTACCCCTGAGTCTGTTGTGGCCAGGATGTTGTTGGAAACCTGTCGCACCTGTGATTGAAGAAACATTAGAGGGGTATTAACAGTCTGCTGGGGTTCAGTACTCAAAATGTGGTTTAGAAATGGAAGAAATGTACCAGTGGGAGCAAAAAGTTGTTGATTCTTTGGTTGCCTCTAGGTTCAGAAACTCCGTCGCCATATTGAGCAGGGATCAGGCGCGCAAACGGGGTGTTGGAGGCTCCTAGTCGAGGATTGTTTCTGTGGACACACAGGACACATACAGGCTTAAAAAGTCTGCTTGAAGGTGCCTCATCTTTTGTGGATTATTGTATATTCAGTTGATCAGATATTGACTTTGTTGCAAACACACAAATTTCAGAGAGCTTTGAAAACTGAGTTTCTCTTACAAGTTGTTGCAGACGCTTGTTATTGTGCGGTACTTGTTAATGTATGGTATGCTATTGCATGAAGGCTGTCTCACTCGAGCTTCACATCCAGTTATTTCAGAGAGCTTATTTAGGTCCTCTGCGCTGAGCAAATCTAGAAACAATAAAATAATGTAGTTACTAAGAATGTAGTTTACTTGCAAAGATTTGAAATGTGAAACAGGAAATGAAACATAAACATCAAATATAAAGAATGCAGGCACTGTCAGGGCTGTCTGCCACACGTCTCACCTGTGGCGTTGAGCGAACGCTTGTGCACTCTGTGAATCTTCTCGTGCAGCAGACGGAGGGTTTGGATCATGTAGTCGGCTGATCTTACAGCTGAGCGAGCGTCGGCTCGAGGCTGCTTCAGGAGGCGAAGAGCATCACGAGGGCTCACCACATCCCTGCGGACTCGGCTCAGACTCCTAAACACATGAGAGTCCATTAAAGAAACTTCTATTCACAGTTAGGAATTTAATGCATAAATGCATTTCTTACTTTTTGTTTGCTTGGTAAAATATTAACATTATGGGCTGTTCAGATACGTCCTAATGTAAAAAAAAAAAGAAAGAAAAAAAGCTGCCTCTCCATCACTTTAGGAATGGTTCAAATGTTAACACCAAAAGATCTCAAAGCAAATCAAACAAGATCAAAAATCAGATTAGCTCTAGACTTGTGTTTCATGTTCACATAGGACCAAACAAAGCAGACTTTCCAATGAAATGAAGCTGATGAATATCATTTAGTTGATATTTTCAGTAATTTTTTTTAATTTAAGAAAGCAGATGAAACAAGGTTGAGGGATTCCATTGAATAATGAATAACAAACTAGAACATTTTGTATTTCAATCTTAGATGTACTCACTCTTCTCTTGAGTATTTATAGGCGTCATCCACAAGTTTCTTTGCCTCCTCAAAGCACTGTTGAAGCAGAGGACTGCCAAGATATTCCCCTGCAAAACAGAGCAAAAAGAGCGCTTTAATAAAAATTAAGTTTAAAAAAAAAAAGAAAATGTGTTACTGCAAAATAGTTTACTTCATTTACCTGTTGGATGGGAATTGGCAGGAATAAGGCTGATGCCCAATAAAATAAAGGCAGAGAGAAGCATCTCTGTAACCTATTACAAAACTAAAGTTAGTTTTACTTAAATGATCAAAAACAATATAAGTTATAACAGCACATGTATTTAAAGAGCTGTTACCTGTTTCTGTGAAGGAATGTCTCTGGTGTTCTTTCAGTTTGGTGTCTGAAGGATAATGCATGGGACATTCATTGCTGCCTTTATATTCAGTCTCTGCAATGGCCTCGCCCCTTAGAGAGGCAGGTGAAGCTACTGTAATTATAGCTTCCTTCTTCCTCCTCACAGTGAAGAAAGAAATTCTTTTCCTATCAGCTATTATCTAGCTCACACGACACGTAATCACCTGTAATTGTCAGAAGCCAGAAAAACATGAAAAAAAGGTTGTCAATTCTAAAGAAAACATACTGTCTGTAATTCATGATTTATTGATCCTGACTGTGACACGTGATGCATTTGTGATCTTCATCTTTAATGTACTTTATGTTGACATGTTTGTTTCATCTCAAATAACTTTCAATGTGAACTTCCATTAGTTTTGCCGAGATCACACGCTGTAACAGTGAACATAATTTTTCAATATGAAATCAAAACTCTAATCTTATAATCACTGCATATAAGTCCTGATTTCTACGCTTTACAGGTTGAGTGTGAAAGTAGACAGCAGCTAATGCTAAAGAAAGATTTAACTATCTCCTTCAAACTTGGACGAGGCATGCAATGGCTGATTAAAAGTAAGGCAAAAAGTGTCACAAGTCCAGAAATGAATAAGATCTGCATCAAACCAAAAATAAATAAATAATTAAATAAATAAATAATAAATAAATAAATAATAAATTGATAAAATACCTCTTTTTGTGTTTTGGCAGAAAAGTGATTCAGACTATTGAAACTAGAACTATTAAAATTGATCACCAGTTTCACTGCCTTTTTTCTTTATTTTGTGATTTTAATATCAATCAGTAATATTCTTTTTTTTTTTCTTTTTTAAATCTGAAGGAAGAATTGCGGGATAATATTTTGTTACACTAGAATTTGTTTCATACATTAGACGGAGCAAATCGAGCCATTTATGATCAAGTTCTTTGTCTATGTGTGTTTTGGTCACAGAATGTGTCTTATGTGTGGTTTGACGCACAAAGTGTCCCTCTTTGATAGTTTCGCTCCCTTGTCTGCTATCTCAGTATGCTCCTTTGTTATCCATTCATACGCGATGTGTTTATCTGTTTACACATTCCTTTTCCATGTTTTGTTAACATTTTGTAATATCCAATGTGTATAAAATCCAAAGGAGAGATTCCCACCCTTGGCATTGCAGCAGATTGTAACCAACTGTGAATTTGTAAAACCTTTAAGACAAAACTGTTTTGACTCAAGAGATTTATTTGATAAAATTGGGGGTGTTTTTCAGTATTTTTCAGCCACAGTGTTACAACACAAAAACCAAAAGGCTTGAGAAAGTTTGAAGAGGAAGCACTTTACGGTTATCTAATCAGAGACAATAATGAACTTCTTTTTTTCTTTATTTAGCTCACTTTCAATATTTGAAGGTAAAATAGTTGAATATTCATTAATGAGTTACGTTGGTGCTGAAAGTCCCTAACATACAAATCATGGAGGACTGACAAACATGGAGTTATGCAATGAGGAAAAAGAGAGAATCATTTAGGGTTAGGCCTGTTGTTACCTCTACATGCCGTGTTCAGGTGGGGATTTTTGTTACTGCGGTGTACAAAGGCAGCTTCATAGTTTGTGCAAAGTTTTGAAATGGCCAAATTAAACAGAAGAAAGAGAAACGAAGGTCAGAGATGGGAGATATAATTTAGAATGTACATGTGGGTTTACAGTGGGGACTGTATGCTAACATGTGACTGTCCTTTATAATCATGTGTGTTGGATCAGGGTAACTTCTACAACGTGATGGATCAGAGGCTCTCCAGGACCTGCAATACACATTAAGTATACATTTTAACTGTTGAACAAACAAACACAACATATGACTTTATTTGTTCTCACCTTTTATTGTAAGCACTTCAAATAAATTATGAAAGTATTTGGTTGCTTTTATTGAAGCAGTGAAAGCATAAAAGCCGCACTCTTACACATATTTCATTCAAAGCAAACAAACAATAACCTTAATTAAAGTGATTTAAGAAGTGCACGATGATGATGATTATTATTATTATTTGCAGACGATCAGCAAAGTCAGAAGTTAAAGGAAAAGTCACTTCTCAAAAAAAAAAAAAAAAAAAACAGAATCTCCGTTTTGCAACAGCTCCTACGATGTTGCAGTTGTTCTGTCCAAATCAATGTTACGAGAAAACCAAAAGCAGAAACCTACTACATCCCTGATTGAAACGTTCTTAGTCAACAGCAGCATTGAGCAAGCAGTCAGCTTTCACCAGGGGCTGGTTCATGAAGGGCTGAGTGGAAAGAACTCGGGCTGGAATTAACGCGTTAATTGTGATTATTTAATTACAGAAAAATGATAAAAATTTTTTGGCACTGCATACAGACCGGAACCTTTCTCATTTCAGGAGTTCCCGGTATACCTATGAGCGATGCACAGACTACTTGAAAACCTGAGGAGGAAGCGTTGCTGGGCTTAGTTTATATATCAAAAAAATCCCAGTTGTGTGCAAGTTGTCATTCAATCAGTCAATCTTCATTTATATAGCGCAGATTAAAACAAAGGTCATCTCACAGCGCTGTCAGTCATGTATTGTGTATGCGGACTGTAAATCATAACCAGCTACATCAGAATTCAAATCTCTTCCTGTTTATTGGTAAGCTAACAGCGACTCCAAGGAATGTAAATGCGACACAGGCTAGCCCGTCTCCGCTCTAGCCTCCCGTACTAAGACTGGGAGCTGCTTCCAAAGGCGAGGAGCCTGGTATCTGAATGCTCTGCCTCCTGTTCTACATCTAGACATTCTAGGAACTTCCAGAAAACCAGCAAACTGAGAGCGGAGTGATCTGCCCGAACGATAGGGCGCTAACAGGTCTTTAAGATACACAGGAGCTTGATCATGAAGAGCTTTGTATGCTAACAGGAGAATTTTAAACTCTATTCTAGATTTCACAGGAAGCCAATGAAGGGAAGCCAGTACTGGAGAAATACACTTTCTCCTTTTAGTACCAGTTATTATTCTGGCTGCAGAATTCTGGATTAACTGAAGACTTTTTAGTGCGTTACTAAGACATCCTGACAATAAAGAGTTACAATAATCAAGTCTAGATATAACAAATGCATCAAATATTTTAATTGCCATAAAACACAGTGACTGTACTAAATAAACAGTACATGATTTAATTTAAAGTTTAAAGTTATTTTTTGGCGCTCGAGTCATGTGACTTGGTTCTTCTGTTATGCAATTCTTCGTCACAGTGTAAATGGTGAAAGGACACTGCGCCCAGCAGTTCATGTATGATACTGTAGCAAAAATGAAGCAGAAGGTGGATTTTGTCATGAATTTACAATATTAATGTAAAAAGTAGGATTTTTAATGAGCTTCACAGAGCTAAAAAAAAAAAAAAAACTAAGAAGAAATCAGGGCGGAGCTGTTTTCTTTGTGTAAATAGGACGTTATTTTTTGTTTACAGTAATATTACTGTGTTTTGGACTAAATGCTGGGATTCATTGGATTTTTGAATGTTTTAAGGATTTTTTGATGGATAATATGGATTCAGTAAGATATGGCATCGCTTTAAAGGTGAGGAGTGCTGGCTTGTTTATGTCGCCATGTTTTTTTTTTCCATGTTTGACAAAATAATTGACTGTGTTTGTTATGATGGTTGTGTCTTAGAACGGTTTATATGGCTAAAAACAAAAGATTCTAAGCTTTCAAACATATATACTGTAACACTTGTGATATGCTGCTGTATTTGAGAAGCATTTCATTCTTTGAGAGCGTGAATGAGTGAGAACATGCATTTTGACCCGTATTCGGGACGGTGGAAGTTATAGGACGCATCGACGCTAATTTTTGTAGTCCACATTATCAATTATGTTACCAATCATTTTTGCATTATTTTATATGTTACACACATTGTGGTTGGCACGAATCTAGAGACTGTCTATATATTTCATTCTATTTTTTCTTTTTTCCCCCCCCTCCCAAGAATCTCAAACTCCGCCTATGGGGGGGCTAGAAGCGGTGTTACAGATAGCATCGTCTGACCAGATTATAAACTGCTCTGCAGAAAGACAATTTCAAACTAAATTCATCAGCATCATTAGTCGATCTGTTTATTTCCTGCCAACTGTTTTGCAATGTTCAGTTTCCACTTTTCTGGAATGTTCTTCACGAAATACTGTTTTATTTTAATACACAAAAACAAATTTGTGTATTCTTCTTTTTGAACAATGCAATCATAATATTCTTCACTCGTATTGCACATTCTGCTAGCACTGAGTGATAACAAATAAAAAATAGACTCAGTTTTGTTGTTAAAGCTTCAGTCATATACCAAAATCCATTTAGATTGGAAAAACATTGCTTCTCGTGTCCAATATTGTTATGCGATTAATTTAGATTAATCAATTACAAAGTCTCTAAATAATTAGATTTTTTTTATTTTTAATCAAGTCCCACCACTAGAAAAAACTTTTCTTTACAGCGTTGCTAGACAACCAAATCAACACAGCACCTTGGGATTTTTGATTGTTGGTTAAAAATACTTTCAGTTTCTGTAAAGCAGGTGGACCAGGAGGAGTTTTATGAGAAGGTGTTCGTGACTGGGAGGATAAGCATTAACAAATGCGACTACACTGGTTTACAGGCCCAATAAGGAAACCAGGCCCTTTCTTTGCCTACGGTAAATCTAGTACGGCCTACAAGTTTTTTTTTTTTTTTTTTTTTTTTTTGCTGCTGCTGCTTCTGGGAAAAGGAAAGAAAAAATTCTTGACTTAGTCTTTATTTGCTTACTGCGTTATTTAATGAGATACTCTCAGTAAACATCACAACTTGTTGACTTCCCAAGAACCTTAATACCCTCATTAAACATTACAGAATCAGTGGCCGTGACTGTAACAAGTAGGTCATGGGAATCAGGAAAATGAATACATTAATCATTAATGTACAGAACACCTGAAAATGTCACAGCATTCTTTGACAAAGCTTTTGTATTTATTGACACACTACAGTAGCAGAGCGGAGATACAGAACAATGGATACACACAAACAAAAAATCATTGGAATATAAACTTTTATGTTAAATAATGAGGAAAAAATGCTGTCTTTGTGTATTTAAAAAAAAAAAAGGTATTAGAGAATAGAGGATACTTGTGAATACACTGTTGAACTTCACAAGAACAAACTAACAAATGAAAGAAACGTTGACATCCATAACATAGTCAATACAAGCAAGGTTCTAGAACGGGGGTTCTCAACTGGTCTCACCCTGGGACCCACATTTTGCCACGATCATTAAATCGCGAACCAATTTTTTTTTTTTAATTCAACCAACCAAATGTAGTTTTTCTTAAATAGTTGTTGGAAACACACATACAGTGCATAATCTTTTTTAAAACATAAATCTATATACTTTCCTGTGCAACATGCTTTTCACAGCATGCCTGTCAAAAGACAACTTTCTTTCAAAATAAAAGACAAGCCTATCATGAGAGTAAGTCATTTATTAATTAAAATATAATTTATTTTGAGTATTTTTTTATTTATTTTTGACCAGTTGTCCGCGAACTATTTTCCACAAAAAACAGCGATGCACATGTTGGGCAAATATTTCCATATAATACTTGTCCGTGTAATTAAGCTGATTCATCAGTGAAGGTTTAATTTTATATTATTAGTATTAGTAATGAACAAATATTAACATTGAGGAATATAGTGGGAAAATACTTTTTGTTGCATTTTTTAAAAAAATGATAAACCTTAAACATATTGTTTTGCATTAATGACTCTAAGCTGCTGTGGGTTTTATGCAAAAAGCCACTTTTACCAACCTGTCTTTTCATCTTCTCCACTACATTCAATGAAAATTTGGTGCTTATTGATCCTCAGATAACGTGGAATATCACAGTGTAGCAGCATAACAGAAGTTTAAATATAAACCAAAATGTTGAACAGGTTGTGATGTTTAAGAATGAGGGATGTGTTCCATTACAATTGTACTTGATAGTACTGTACTGTAATTAACAATCAAAATCTGAAAGATTTAACACGCTGTAATTCTACAATTCAGTTTTTCCACAATTTCAAAAGCATTTAGTCAAAGGAAGGCAATCGCGTATGAAACATCACTTTTGTAATTACATATATATTATATTATTATTACAGTAAAAAAAAAAAAAAAAAAGTGTCAAATTATCACCACTACCAGGAATTTGGTCATTATCTTGCTATTTATAGAAGCACCTTTGTACCAAAGAAATACCCATGAGTCACTGAAAAAAGGTCAGAATCCACTGGGCCTTCACTGGCACAAAGTTCATAAAGGATTTCATAAGCGAGTTTTGCAGTCAGCTATGTTATGGCTCTTTGTTACATATTTCTACATCGGAGGTTAAATTATATGATAATCTCTATTCATCTTCAAATGATCCCCTTTATTTACATCCTAATGATAGCCTCCTGCTTTGCAGAAAAGTGAGTCGTACTAAACTCCCAACAAATTTACTGCTTATGTTATGTGAACTTGTTTTCTTTTGCTGTGGTCGATCACCCACGGTGTTACAACACGAAAACCAAAGTGCTTGAGAAAGTGTGAAGAGGATGCTTATGATGGCTATCTAATTTAAAACAACTGAAAAATGGATGATCTTACAGTAAATAACAATGAACTTATTTCTTCTCTTTTTTTTTGCTTATCCCACTTTCAATATAAGAAGATAAAATAGCTGTAAAATCATTGATGACTTTTATTTATTTATTTATTTATTCAGTTCATTTCCGACATGGTTGCAATCACAGAAAATCATTTTGACATTCAGAGCAAAATCACATCATTGTTTTTTTTTTTTTTTTTTGTTTTTTGTTTTTTTTCCCTTTGCATGCCGGAAAGGGCGACGGAAAAAAGCATTATGCTTATCCAGATCCGTCCCTAGCACATTAGTGCTGAAAGTCCCTCACATACAAATAATAGAGGACTGACGAACATACGGTAGTTATGCAATGAGGAAAAAGAGAGAATTGTTTTGTTGTTATCTAAACGTGTCGTGTTTATGTGGGGACTTTTGTAACTGCACTGTACAAAGGCAGCTTCATAGTGTGTGCAAAGTATTGAAATTGTCAAAATAAATAGAAGAAAGAGAAACAAAGGTCAGAGATGGGAGATAGAATTTGGAATGTTGCGTGGGTTTACAGTGCATACTGTACGCTAACACGCGACATCGATAACATCCTGGATCGGGAGGCTTTCCAGGACCTGAAATACACACTTAAGTTCACATTTTAACTTTTAAATGAACAAACTAACTTAAAAACAACACAACCTGGGACTCACTTTATTTTGTAAACACTTCAGATATTAGAAAATAGGTTAAATTATGATGCAGTAGTAGTGTTGCCATAGTAATTTGACTACTGACACTGATTACTCCTGTAAAAAGCATGGTTGGGGTCAATTATACTGTAATTGTAATCGCGTAATTGATAAATAATTACAATTATGGTGTAATTCTAATTGTATGTGTAATTAAAAGAATCTGTTGCTGTCATAATCGTAATTGAATAGTAATTGAGTTTAGATGATTGACTTTGTAATTGTAATTGCTAGGGAAATTCTATAAAAATTGTCAATTTTAATTTAACGCAAAACTGGGCAACCGTGTTACAGTTCTATGTACAGATATGTCAAATATGTAAAACATCAAGCTTTCTCACATTTTACCATTTAACAAAAAATTGAAATCAAGGGGTATATTGACAAAAAAGGCTCAGACACCCACACCAAAAACATTAAAACCATTTTTTCATAGATTAAGAAGCCTAACAAGGTAATCAATAGAAAGGAAAGAAATTAGATGATGGATATTTGTTTTTAGTGTATTTTACAGCTGATTTAGGACCCGTTATCATAAGAGATGCTAACAGAAAGCTAACACAAGAGAAAGGTTCACTTTTATTAGGTTATTTATTTTAGGCTGAGTAATTGTGATTAATCATAAATGAACTGTAGTATTTGATAATGTAATTGTAATTGTATCTAGTGTAATTTAATTGTAATTGGAAAAAATGCTGGTCACTGTACGCATAATTGAGTTGTAATTGAACATGGGTAATCGAAAAAAATAATTGTAACTGAAAAATGGAATTGCTTTATTAGTTATATTCAACACCTTCCACCGTCTCTACATAAAAATGTCAACTGGTTTAGCCAAAACTGACTTTACTGGAAGTGACGTCAACAAAGTATCTCTCGACAAACTATTACCTGAAATTTTTTTTTTTTTTTTTTTTAATAAAAAGTAAAATAAAGACCGGTCATATTTTGTCTGAGTATGTAACACATGAGTTGTCCTCATGATGAAAATGTAACAAGGAGAAAATGACATGAACAGTACCGTAACTCAGTGATTATGGTAATTAACGTCAATCTGATTACTGGTTTGGAAATAGTAACGCTAGATTACTCGTTACCAAAACCAGTGGTCATCATATTAGAGTAACGCCTTACTAAGTAACTAAGTTACGGGAATCTATGCTGACTGAGTACTGAAAGCTTTATGGTAATGCTCTCTGTAAGGCATAACTCCTACTAACAAACAATAACTTGAATTATAGTGATTTATATGGAAGCCCGTTTCCGCCACTAAAAAAAAATAAAAAATCACCAAGGAAAGTCATAATTAGGAGTTAGAAAGTCATAATTATGAGAAAGAAAGTCATAATTATGAGAAACAAAGTCATAATTATGAGAAACAAAGTCATAATTATGAGAAACAAAGTCATAATTATGAGTTAGTAAAGTATCTTTTCAAGGTTGCGTTTACTCAGCATATTTCTATGTGAATTTGCAAGCAAACAAAGTATTTCATCATTTGTAAAGCCATGTCTAAAGTAGTCTTTGAAAGTCTTATCAGCCATCTCTCAGTGTCAGCTCACCACATGAACAAGCTGCTGTAAATGTGTTTAAGTATCTCATAATTATGACTTTCTATCTCATAATTATGACTTTACTAACTCATAATTATGACTTTCTATCTCATAATTATGACTTTACATCTCATAATTATGACTTTACATCTCATAATTATGACTTTCTATCTCATAATTATGACTTTACTAACTCATATATATGACTTTCTATCTCATAATTATGACTTTCTATCTCATAATTATGACTTTCTATCTCATAATTATGACTTTACATCTCATAATTATGTCTTTACTAACTCATATATATGACTTTCTATCTCATAATTATGACTTTCTATCTCATAATTATGACTTTCTATCTCATAATTATGACTTTGTTTCCCATAATTATGACTTTCCTTGGTGATTTTTAATTTTTTTTAGTGGCGGAAACGGGCTTCCATAGATTTATTTATAATGCACATGATAATTGTTATTTTTTGCATTAAATCAGCAAAGTCAGACTAAAAGGAAAAGTTACTTCTCCCAAAGCTCAGAATCTCCGTTTTGCAACAGCTTTCACGGTTTCACAGTTGTGTCCAAATCAATTTTACGAGGAAGAAGAAAACCAAAAGCAGAAACCTACGGCCCTGATTGAAACGTTCTTAGTCAACAGCAGCATTTAGCAACCGCTTTCACCAGGGGCTGAGGCAGAAAATGTATTTGTTTATTTGATAAGGAAAGTGCATATTAATGAAGTTCTATTTATACAGCAATACACGTAAATATGACGAGTTATAGCAACAATGACAATTTGCATTGATAGCAAGATTGGGGTCAATTATGGTTACAGTGGCTAGCCTTTTTTTTTAAAATCACAATTAAATTTCAATTATTTTTTACCCTCAGAAAATCAATTACAATTACGTTCTCAATTACTAAAGGTCAATTACAATTAATCACAAATACTGAGCCTGAAATAAATAACCTATTTAAACCTTCCTCTTGTGTTAGCATCTCCTAAATCAGCTGTAAAATACACTAAAAACAAATATCTATCATCTCATTTCTTTCCTATCTATTGGTTACCTTGTTAGGCTTCCTAATCTATGAAAATATAGTTTTTAATAGTTTTGTTGTGGGTGTCTGAGCCTTTTTTGTGTCAGTATATTTCTATTTTTTTTTTAAATGGTAAAATGTATGAAAGCTTGATATGCAACATATTCTAATAATTGTTACCTACATACTAGCGCAGTGCCTGGAGGAATTATGTCTTGCTATAAAACAGTGGGAGGTTAAGTAGCTTTTTTATGGATGGTTTACATGGGAGCTTTAATTTCTCTTAAATTCAGAATAAAAGTGAAATCCTCATTAAACTGACCTTGTAAACACTTCATTCCTAGTGTAAATTTTATTCTGGATTACATACACACATGCACGCACGCGGATGGCACCCCAGCCCCGGGTACTTCCGCCCGGAACAGGCTGCCACCGGCCGGACAAAGTCCGCTCTCTGCCCCGCTGCCCACAGAGTGATTGGCTGTGGTGATCAAAGGTGATGATGTCATCAGTTCTGAAATTTCATAAAATTGTCCACTCCCGGTGGACAATTTTATGAAATAATTCATTAACAATATCATTGCAATCCCAAAAAAATCAGATGTCGCACACCTTTGAACCAAGCAGCAGCCATGTTGAAAGTCTCAGCTCTATCTGTCCCTAAACTGCTGACATATTTGAGCCAACACACACACACACACACAGACAGACATTTCTTGCTTTATAGATAAGATGTGTAGAACTGTACAAAGAACTGTATCATGGTTCCCCAGTTTTGCGTTAAATTATAATTGACAATTTCTATAGAATTTTCATGGCAATTACAATTACACAGACAATTTTCTAAACTCAATTACAATTTAATTATGCCATAATTGTAATTCATTATCAGTTACGCAATTGCGATTACAATTGACCCCAACCGTGATCCCTCGCCCCGAGGCCGATAGCAACAAAACGTAGCAATAAGACAAAGAATAGGATATTACATCACAGTAAAACACATTATAAAACAGTACACTAACTAGTTAAAGGTCACATGGCTGGTTGGCTTTCAGTCAACAAGGTGAATTTTGAAGAAATGTTTTTTCACAGAAAAAAAAAACATTCCCCTTTTACAGCATTGCCAGACAGCCAAAATAATACAGCACAATGTGACTGTTGATAAATATACAAAACATTACAGTACATTCCAATTGTTACTGTAAAGCAGGTGGACCAGGAAGAGTTCAACCAACAAAACATTAGTCACTGCGAGGAAAAGCATGAACCCAGGCAACTTGAGGGCTTTTACAGACCCATAAGGAAACAAAAATCTTTCTTTTAAGACAGTAACTCTAGGGCAGTAGTTTTTGCTGGTAAAAGGAGTTCCCAGCAAGTCAAAAATGACTGGCTTGAACTGTAAAATGAGATCAAATAACCTTTAATGCACCTGAAATGTGATAACAGAATTATGAAGGATGACACTGCTTTAGTATTTCCTGAAACACTGCAGTAGCAGAATGGACAAACCAAAACTAGATGAAATATAAAATCATCACTGTAAATTATGAGAAATGAACATGATAAATGCTGTCGTTGTGTACATTTAACCCATGTCTAGAAGCACAAAATCTTGAGGTGATATTTAATTTTAGCTTCAAGGCTCATGAAAAAAATATAATAAATCAGCTTCAGCTCATTAAAAAATCTGCATCAAAAGTATTGACCGAGACCAGAAGGAGAACACATATTACTCCTATATTATTACATTTTTGCGTTGTTTGTTTTTAAAATCAGAGATGGTTTTATAATAGAATAGAATGCTTTTATTGTTATAATACACAACGTACAACAGAATTTTAGTTTGTGAACCCAGACGGACCCTCAGATCCTCTGGTACTGCTCTTTTAGCTGTTCCAAAGAGAAAAAATGAAAAAAAAAATGTGACTTTTATGCTCCAAGATGGTGAAACAACCTGATGGAGAGCTGAGAATGTTTAGACTAAAAATCTATATTTATTCAATTTGGCTTTTATGTTTTGCTTTATAATTTTTACAATTGAATTCCCTGGATTATTTAATATGTTAAATCTCTTACTGTTGTTGTTTTTAACTTTTATACTGTTTTTCTGCTAATTTTCATGTTTTATGTTTTATAAATTCCTCCCTTCTCTACATTGTTTGATTTTTTATATCGTATTTGTCATCTCTTTAATAATTCTCATTAAATTACTTCTGTGTGCATTCGTTTCTAAATCTTTCCATCACTGAACCTTCTGTCAATCGTTTCAGCAAAATGTTGTGAAATACTTTGAAACACAATTGAATTTGTAAGAAAGACGCTATATAAATAAAGACAATAAACATTTTCTATTTCCACCTGAACTGTAGAAATGTCATTAGCATTCTTTCAAACTGTGACCTCTGCAGTAACAAAATGAAAGACAAATATAGGTTTTCTTGTATTATTTTACTCCAATGCTTTTCTATAGATGTCTTCGTTACTCACTACTATTTCTCACGTTTCTTTTATTGCTTCTTTTGTGAAATAAAATGCACGTGACCCTCAAAGGCATAGACGGAGAAGGATGAGGATACATCTGTGGTCAAATCTCGGGCCTATATTTGAGGTTTTTGAAAGAAAAACAAGAAAAAATAGGAAAAAGTCTGGTTAGTTCAACAAAAAAACATGCTAAAAATGCACCATTAGTTTTAAAATAGAGCTCATGGGGCTCAAATGTTACAATTACCGTTAATGGGAATGTGTTTTTGTGATAAATAATACAGTTATTAATTCGGTTTGTTTTCTGGTGTTGGTCGGTGAATGCATGGTTAGTTTCTGAGACTTCTTGTCTTTATTTATGATCTTAAGCCTGCTGAACGTCTCTTTGTTTTTTCCTGTGAATAATGGTGATTTGGTTGATTTTATGTGGTTTCTAAACACTAAACTAATCAGAATCAGAAAAAAACTTTATCTTTCCCCGAGGGGTAAGTAGAAAGGCAAAGAATGGCATATAAAGAAAAATAAAAGAAATAATAATAATAATAAATTAAAACATTACTAATCATAATACATATACACACGCTCACACACACACACACGCAGAAATCAAGGAGGTTGCAAAGTAAACTGAATAACAAGGTGCAAATGGAAAAAGGTGCCAAATGCTTATGTTATGTATAAGTTAAAAATAATAATAATAATAAATAAAAATAAAATAAAGTGTATATATATATATGTGAACAGATTTATATTATTTATGTTTTAGGACAATGGTATAGTGGTTCAAAAAAGAGTAATTATAATAACCTTTTAGTGTTCAGGAGGACAACAGCCTCAGCATAACGTGCGACCTGAAGGGAGCAGCTCTAAGGATGAGAACAAAGCATGAGATGAGTCACTGAGAATGCAACGTGCCACACATCTGCTGTTTATATAGTGATCAGGTGGTGGGTGAGAAATCCACAAAATCCTCGAACACACCTTAACTATGTTGTGCAGGCGGTTCCTGTCGTGTTGGATGAGGGAGTGACACCAGCAGCAGCAGCAGATGGTGAAAAAGCTAAAACACTTTCAAATAAATAGTAAATGAAACACCACACTGTTATTAAACGGTTACACTATTGGTTACCTGTCGCATTGTTGTATAAATAAACATGTAACAGATTGCAGATCTGTGTTTTCTTAAAGATTTGTTTTCATTTTCAATAAATACTTTTTTGTGTGTAAGTTTTTTGTGTGATTACTTCAGTACTTTCAATATTGACTTTAGCTTTAGCAAAAAGACTGAAATCCCTTCACCTTGAAAAATATTAAGTTATAAAGTTATCAGTGAAGTTTTTTTTTTTATTATTTATTGGTAATTAACAAATATTAACATTAAGGAATGTAGTGGGAAGACTATTTGGTGCATTTAAATAATAATAATAATAAAAATAATAATAGTAATGTTGACCTCGTTACGTTTGGTAGGTTTCATGCTGTGCTTCTTGCTCTGAACATCATGTGCAAGGTTTCAAAACTCCCAAATTCCTTTTTTTTTCTTCCTTGGAGTAAATTACTCAGCGCAGCTTATCTGGACCTTATCTCCTCAAACATCACAACTTTAGCTCCTATTTCAAATTAAAAAACCTAACCATGGACTTTAAATGTATACTTTTGCTTTAATGGCTGTAAGCGGTTTTGGTTGTTTTTGCAAGCAGCTAATGGGAGGTTAAATTAGGTGAGTCCTCTCTATCTGTCTGACCTCTAATATTCCACTGCGTGGTCTATGTTTGAATGTATATCTTCACTATCAAATAAAGCACTGTTTAAACATCACTTTTTGCATTTTTCAATAAATATGGATGAAATATTGCACTTTCTTTTCTACCATGTCTGCATTTGTTGTTACAAACGTTCCAAACTGGAATGTTGTAAGATAATGTGCTGCGATTAATCTAAAATAATTGGCCTCCTCTGAAGACCATCCAGGAAGTACAATACAGAGACATGCCAAGGAGTTAACATAACAAAACTCAACCACAAAGAAAAAGTATGGAGGTGCGTGCAGAAGGAAACAGTGGAAACAATGTCATGTCAAAGTTCAGGAAAGTCCTTCTACGTGGTTCATGACAAATGACTCACAAGCACACTTCGATACTGGAATAAATCAGCGTCAACAGGCACACCTTCACATTCTGGATTTTATCACCAAATTAAAAATAGATAAAGATGCTCTGTGTTACGCCAACAGTTGTTTGTTGATCCTTTATACCAGGTTCTCAAACGCTTTTGGCTCAAATACCACTTTTCTCTAACTTTTGAATGCAAGAACCCCTGTATCCAATTACAACATTTAGCCCAGAATTATGTGAAACAACATCTATACAGCATAATGATGGAATTAATGAGTGAAAAAAACAACATTTAATTTTGTACAGTATTTAGTGCTTTCTGAATAGATTTATTTCTATAGTTTTTAACATTTACGGTTATCTCCCTCCTGATGTGAAACCAAGACTGAATCTTGTATTTTCAGTTCATGCTCTAAACAAGATAATTTCTATCATAATTTTGTGTTTTTGGTGTCATTTTGTGTATTTTGTTGTTGTTTGTCTGTTCTTTTCATTATTCAGTATATTTTTTGTCTTATTTAGTGTATTTTTGTTGTCGTTTTTGTGTAGTATTGGTGTTATTTAACTTATTCTCTGGGTTTTTGGTGTCGTGTGGTTGTTTCTTATGTCGTTTTGTATTTTTCTCTGTTATTTTTGTTTATTTTGTATTGTGATCTTGTGTGTCTAGTGTGTCTTTGTTGCCATTTTGTGTGCTGATGGTAATAGTAAGTATTTTTTTTTTGTTGTCTTAGCGCGTGTGTTTTTGGTGTCATTTTGTGTATTTCTGTTGTCGTTTTTGTGTAGTGTTGGTATCATTTAACTTGTTCTCTGGGTTTTTGGTGTCGTGTGGTTGTTTCTTATGTTGTGTTGTATGTTTCTCTGTCATTTTAGGACCTTAAATTTTGTTTGTTGCAAAAATAAGAATAATAGTAATAATATTAATGTTGACCTCCTTACGTTTTGTAGGTTTCATGCTGTGCTTCTTGTTCTGAACATCATGTGCAAGGTTTCAAAACTCCCAAATTCCTTTTTTGCACTTTCTTTTCTACCATGTCTGCATTTGTTGTTAGAGGTTGACTCTACCTGCTGCATCTTTTTGCTACAACTATCAATGTTTTTCTTGCAAGAAATTATTTACTCTATTTATTATATGGGATAATTGTGACTGTTGGTATTATTTAAATTATTCTCTGGGTTTTTGGTGTCGAGCGGTTGTTCCCTATGTGGTTTTCTATGTTTTTCTGTTATTTTTGTGTATTTTGTATAGTGATCTTGTGTATTTTTCTCAAATTTAGCGTCTCTTTGTTGCCATTTTGTGTGTTGCTGGTAATAGTAAGTATTTTTCTCTCTTAGTTATTGTGTTTTTGGTGTCATTTTGTGTATTTTTGTTGTTGTTTGTCTGTTCTTTTTATTATTCAGTACTTTTTTTTTAATCTTATTTTGTGTATTTCTGTTGTCGTTTTTGTGTAGTGTTGGTATTTTTTAACTTATTCTTGGGGTTTTAGGTGTCGTGTGGTTGTTTCTTATGTCGTTTTGGACCTTAAATATTGTTTTTTGCATTAATGGCTGTAAGCGGTTTTGGTTGTAATGTAAGCGATTAATGGGAGGTTAAATTAAGTGAGTCCTTATCTATCTGACCTCTAAAATTCTATTCCATTCACGTTTGGCATTTTTCAATAATTCTTTTCTACCATGTCTGCATTTGTTGTTAGAAGTTGACTCTACCTGTAGTGCATCTTTTTGCTACAACCATCAATGTTTTTCTTGCATGAAATAAATTACTCTATGAAATAATTGTGACTGTTGGTATTATTTAAATTATTCCCTGGGTTTTTGGTGTTGTGTGATTTTTTTTATGTCGTTTTGTATGCTTCTCTGTTAGTTTTGTGTATTTTGTATAGTGATCTTGTGTATTTTTCTCAAATCTAGTGAGTCTTTGTTGACATTTTGTGTGTTGATGGTAATAGTAAGTATTTTTCTCTCTTAGTTATTGTGTTTTTGGCGTCATTTTGTGTATTTTGTTGTTGTTTGTCTGTTGTTTTTATTATTCAGTCAATTTTTTTGTCTTATTTTGTGCATTTTTGTTCTTGTTTTGTGGGATTAGTAGGATTATGATTTTTAACTAACCCCATATTTCTAATGCTTTCATTTGTCATTTTCTACACTCTTCTCTCTCAAGTACCCCCTGTAGTGCGGTCACGTACCCCCATTTGAGAAACACTGCTTTATGCATCAGTGATGTATTTACTGGTCGAAGTCTGATCAATGCGGTGATGATGTTAGCGTCAGATGACATGGTGAAGGGAGATAGAGCCTTGCTAATGGGTCACTTTGACATCATCAGTGTAAACAAGAACTTTAGCAGTATGTGTGCACAAGTTGGTGTCTAAAGTTAAACTCAATATATGTATCTGAGTATTATTCCACTCTTATTATAACTATATGATCATTAATGACATACGTTTTAAGGATTTTTTAAAAATCATAAATATGGTAATATGTTGTTTTGTGTCATTTTTTAATGAATTCCATTCATGCATAACTCTGTATATTACTGAGTGCTGTACTAATGAAGTTCTCTTACTTTGGGTAAAATAAAACAACCACTAATTGCATGCTTAGTTGAATAATGATGGGTTTCTGTACTGAAAGAAAGCTTGTGGTATAAATAAAAAAGGACCATTCTTGAATAGCAAAGTGGCTACCGTGGACTCATTCAGGTTCCTGGGCTCCATAATCTCACAGGACCTGAAGTGGACCTTCCACATAGACACAACTAGAAAAAAGGCACAGCAAAGGAAGTTCAACCTGCCCCAGGAGCTGCTGATCATGTTCTACACCTCCATCATTCAGTCTGTTCTGTGCACCTCCATCACTGTCTGGTTTGGATCTGCAACCAAACTAGACAGACACAGACTACAACGAATAATCAGAACTGCAGAAAAGATCATTGGTGTCGATCTGCCCTCTGGCAGATGCTACAGATCACTGTACGCCAAAACAACCCGCCATAAAAACAGTTTCTTCCCCCAGGCTGTCACTCTGATCAACACTAAACAGCCAAAGAGTGTCAGACCTGTTTCTGTGAAATAACCCTGGAACTAAACATAACAACCCTGGATCAATCTGACACTGAGAATGTTCATGTACATAATATTTAATTTAAATGTTCACCTCCACTACTCATCACTGCACTACGGCACTATTATATTATTATTATTATTATCATATTATTATTATTATTATTGTCTTATCTTGTTATTGTTATCTTGTTATATTATTTTATTTAGTTTTGCACATATTAGTCTAACTACTGTTTATATTTATGTTTAGATTTTTTCTAGTTGATTGTTATTATTTAATGTTTACATTATTAGAGAGAGCACAGTTCACCAAGTCAAATTCCTCGTGTGTATAACATACTGTACATTACACGGCCAATAAAGTTGATTCTGATTCTGTTATGAGATTTTTATGCATGATTTTAACAACATTTCTCCTGTGCCCTGCACATGACAGAGCCACTCGTGCAGCTTCGTTCTGGAACTGGAACAGCTGCAACTTTTTAAGGTTGCTGAACCAGACTACATAACAATCTAACTGAGAAAACAAAGCTTGAATTGTTTGTTTTTGTTAACTGTTTTCAATGACAAATACTTTGTACATCTTTTAATAAGAAACTAAATACTTCCCATTTTATTGACCAATTTTTGTACCTGCTAGTCCCAAAATAGTCTGGAGGTGCAAGTTTGTCAATAGTGATCCTGTTTACCAACAAATGTATTCACAATAGCGATATTTATGTCTGAGAGATAGACAGTTGAGTCATCTGCATACATTACAATACCCACTTTGTCTAGAACAGATGGAAGTGAAAACAGTCATTATTAAACATTGTGCAAACACAACCCTCCTTTGCAAGACGCATGTCAAGTGCAAGTCTATTTTGCAAAGCCATTAGGGAAGTGGGAGATTAAATACAATCAGAACCAATGTATTGTAACCAGTTTCTAATTAACATGAGCTAATCAGAGGTAATATCTATGCTAAACAAAGGGCTATGCAAGTGGCAGGGGGATAACGCTAGTTAATTGATGTAAAAAATAAATAAATAAAAGAAGAAAAATAAAATAATTTTAGTCAACTTAATATACTGTAGATACAGTTGAATAAAATGTAGGATAAATTAGTTAATTACACTATAGGCTATAACTGAAAGGACCTCTGAAGACTAAATTAAAAAAAATAAAATAAAATAAAAAATTGTATATTTGAGTGAAGCCGATAATTAAAAATGAATCAGAACTTTGTGTCACAATTAATGTTACAGTATAGGTTTATTAAATTATTATAAATAATTCCTGTTATATTGACTATGTTTGTTGAGGAATTGGCCAAGCTGCATCTCATATATGTTGGATGACAGTAAAATGTTGCTTTTTTCTTTCTAAGCCTGCAGATGGCAAACAAAGCTATATACAGTATATATACCTGTATATAAAGAGAACCATAGTCAATCTGATTAACTCTATGAAGAGAACACAGATCAGCAGCAGCAGTGTTAATCTTCACTGCAAATTCAATAATACAGACTCAAAAACACTTAAGTGCATTTTTTTTTTTTTTTTACTTTCATGTGATTACTTCATTAGCAATTAAACACTGTCTTCTTTGTAAAATATAGCCTATATCCTGTTTTCAGAAGTGTAAATAAATGGCCTCTACAGCATACATTAATCCTGTTTCAATAAATTACGAGAAAGGACAATACTAATCTTAGTTTGTAGTAAATTTTTGATTTTATATTTTTATTTTTTAATAATACCAGTACAGTGCCCGTCGAAAGTATGTATTCATGTGTTTGAATGAGTATGTGTTTGAAGGTTGGATGTACATAGAGGTGTACATACTATATGTACAGGTGCAAAGTAAAATAGCTTGTGCAATTTGCCTGGTTTAATTCTATGGGACATGCACATGATAAATGACACATAAATTCATACAACTAAAACAATTTATTTAGCATTTAACATTTAGTGCAGGGGTGCTTATCTTCTGTGTGTGTACCCGCAAAATAAAATGAAAATGAAAGGGCGCGCACGCATTCTTTTTCATCACACACACGCACGTGCACAAGCAACACACAAAAACCTTGATTTATAGCTAGATTATTGTTTATTTTGAGTTTTCACTGCTGATTTTAAATGTTTTTACTGTTGATTTTAATGTTCTTTGATTTTTAAACTGTCAAATGTTTTCTGTTGCACTTTTTAATCATGTAAAGCACATTGAATTTCCTTGAGTTTGAAATGGGTAAATAAATTTGCCTTGCCTTTGCCTAAATTTGTCAAAAAAATAAATATATATAGCCTAAAAACTAATGAGGAACATGTTCCCATTATTTTTTTTTTACATTGATTGATAAATGTTTGAGTACTCCCTGCAATGTGCTCCTGTACCACTGGTTAGGAATCACTGAACTAAATAACATCAAGATTTTAGTAGTGCATAAGAGTTTATGCCTTTTTTTTTTTTTTTTTTTTTTTTTAATATTCAATTACCATTTATCAACCTGATATTGGGTCAGATTTGATGTGATCACTGCAGAAGACGACCACATAGTCACATGAGGTCTGATAGGATTTGGTCCCATGAAATTTGATGAAAATATCATTATATTTTGATATATTGTTTTTGTTGACGTGTATTTTTCTTTAAATTAGTCACAGTCGGTTTATCGTCACTTTAAAACAAGTAGTCGACGAAGACGAGGATGACATTTTTTTGGTCAACAAAATCAACACTGATTAGAAATTGTGTTCTGAACATAGGATTTGGTCTTAGGATCTCATTGCAAGTGATGTGAAGCAATGAATTACTGTCAAACACAGCACAAGGTATGGCAATAATTGCTGTGTAGGTGAAAAGTACAACTTATAATTACAGCCTTTCTGACTATGAGGCTGCACATGTCCACATTTCACTGTGAAATGCCCTGTAGCTAATACTCCAAGACCATTAACCAGGGTTGGAGTCAATTATATGTGTAATTGTGTAATTGATAAGTAATTACAATGTAACTTGAAATATCTGTTGCTGACGTAATTGTAATGAAATTGCAGTTGTGTTCAGATAATTGTCATTGTAATTGCCAGGAAAATTCTATATAAATTGTCAATTAGAATTTAGCACAAAACTGGGGAACCATGTTACAGTTCTATGTACAGTTCTACGCCAGTTAGCCATTATTCAAATATGTTTCAGATCCAGCTCTCCCACATTTCACCATTTAAAAAAAAGATATTAAAACCTATATTTTCATAGGGCGACCGTGGCTCAGGTGGTAGTGGGTCGTCTTATGATCGAGAGGTTGGGGGTTCGATCCCAGTACCTGACTATGTGTCGAAGTGTCCTTGGGCAAGACACTGAACCCTAAGTTGCTCCCAGTGGTCGACTAGCGCCTTGCATGGCAGTCCTGTCCCATTGGTGTGTGAGAGTGATTGGGTGAATGAGCTGATATGTAAAGCGCTTTGAGACTGCTTCAGTGTGGTGATAAAGCGCTATATAAAATCATGTCCAAGTCCATTGATTATGAAGCCTAACAAGGTAACCAATGGATAGGAAATAAATTAGATGATAAATATTTGTTTTTAGTGTATTTTACAGCTGATTTAAGGACCAGTTATCATAAGAGATGCAAACAGAAAGCTACCACAAGAGGAAGGTTAACTTTTATTATTCATTTCAAGCTCAGTAATTGTGATTACATGTAATTAAAATGTATTAATTGAGAACATATATGAAATTGACTTATTGAGAATGAAAAAAATTACAGCAATTTAATTGTAATTAGAAAAAATGCTGGTGATTTTAATCGTAATTTAATAATTGGATAATTGAAAATGTAAATGTAATTGACCCCAACCCTGTCTTCAACACTCCTGCTTATTTCACATTTTTAATCTGGAGCAAAAATGTCCTCCCTTTTGGTTATAAGATTATGGTTATAAGATCCACTTATGAACCACTTATGGCACATAAGTGGTTCCTGGAACCATAGTTTGCTGACCCCAGTTCGAGTAAGAGCTTCAGGATTTTTCTGCGTATGAACTCTCAGAGGGTTGTCCTCCATTTCTCCAATGTTTAAAGTCTCCAGCAGATGGCCTAGAGTCCAAAAAATTATAGAGTTTGAGAAATGAGTGATTGTGTGAGCGAGTTTGGTTCGACTATAGCTTAAGAAGAGTTGGGTTTTCTTCACATCCACATGTTGGTGGATCCTTTTCCAACTGTATCAAACATCTGTTGATTTGCCCATGAAACGAAACACCAAACCCAAAGCTTCAGTCACGTATGACGATTTGTGTGTGGTTATTATGGCAACAATGGAAAAAATGTATCAAGAAAGTCCAAATTAAACTTGACTAAAGGGACATTCCATTCTGTCATTACAAAGACACTTAATGAGATGCCGCCCTGCCAAACCTAAGAACACCTAGTTCACAGGAAAACCACGCTTGTGAAAAAAAAGTACCCAATAAAAATGCTATTCTAAGCAAACCAAATAAACAACAGTTTAATTAGTATTATTAATTTGTTATGTAATGCCTCAGCATTATTATCATTGGCAATCGTAGAGGTAGGATAGTCCATAAATATGAGGTCACGAAAGAATAGTCAAAACCAGCAGAGTTTATTTTAATTCTGTGGTTCCCTGTTTCACAATGATTACAAAGATCTTGGTGTTTGTTTGTCTTCTCCACCTCCTTTTGAGTTATATTTGGTTTGCGGTTTGTACAGAGAACTGACTGAACTGACTGCTTATCTGTACGTGGGAAAGTGGTTGGGTAAAAAGCAACCATTGGTTGTTACATTAATTTAACAAAGTATTTTTAAAAAAAAAAAAAAAAAAAAGTACAACCTGATCTATAAAAGACAGTTCTATTACAAAGCATTGGAAACAATGAGGGCGTTCACCAAATGTTAGGTCATGTGCAGAAACCAATAAAAAAGGAAATGGGAGTGAAATTAGAAACCGTAAATGCAGAAACATGTTGAATTGGAAAGCTACAAAAAGAGAAGTTAATTGTGTTATTGACCTTTTGAGGCCACACAGTTCTGTACCCATCCAATAATGACATAAAACAGAAAAAAAAAAAAAAAAAAAATACACAACCATAGCCTGTCAGTGACAAATCACACACACAAAAAAAAAACCCTCTATTGTGTCTAGCACCTGTGTGTACGTGTGTATATAGGGCACACACACCCACAGGTAGACAACGTTCATGCTTATAGTCAACATTAAACTTCACGGTAAGTAGAATAAAACTATGGAAAGCCGTTTGAGCATAAATTTAATATCACTTTTATCAGCCATAGTTAAGCTCTACTAGTCCTCAACTTTAGACTACAGGAGTATTGTACAGTCAATTTTGGATAACAGTACTAGTGTGCCAGTGCGTTTTACTAGTGAAGCAAAAAGTGTCACTAGTAGTAAACTACGTATATACGCTAATAAAAGGGTAGGGAAAACAAATCCAGGCTTGTCATTGGCTTTTGAAATTATTACCACCAATCAGAGTGCTCGATTTGATTATAACTCTTCCTACTTCATTTGCATTAGGTCTACAAGTACTAGTGAATCTTTTGGCTTTACTAGTAATACTGCCAGTGAGAATTTAAGTTTACTAGTAGCAGAGGTGAAAGTAATGGATTACAAATACTCAATTTACTGTATGAGAGTTATTTTCTCAGTTTTAATGTTCATAAATGTAGCTATACTTAGTCTGAGAATCTGCAAATATTTTATACAGACGCCTTTGTGGAAAATACATTAAGATCCAATCTTTTCCTTTTTAAGTTTATACATGAGATGTTTACTGTATGCAAGGGAACCGTGGCAAGATTTATTACTGAAAATAAACTTGGGCAGTAAAAGTAACTAGTAAACTTTTACTTTGAGTACTATTTAATTGAGCTACTGTTTATTTTTACTTGAGTATTTTATGTATGACTTACTTGTACTTGAGTACAATTTAAATCAAGTAACAGTACTTCTACTTGAGTAGGATATATCAGTACTCTATACACCTCTGACTGGTAGTAATAGAAAACAAAACTAGTCAAGGTTTTTGGCTCACTAGACTTAACTAGTAAAGCAAAATCCTCTATTAGTAGACAACATTTAGTGAATTATAATACTAGTAAATGTGTTACTATAGTTAAAACTCAAAGCTTTACTAGTGACACAAAATTGCCAACCAATAGAGGATCTTTGCTTTACTAGTAAAGTGTAATCGCGCACTAGTAAACCAAAATTGAGTACCAGTACTCTAAATTTGAGTCCTGGTGGAGCTTAAAGCTGAAATCCAGAGTTTGATTCTTTTGAAATGCAAAAAAATACCTAACTAGTCTTTTACTATGGTCTACTGCCAGTGGTCATTCATATACATTAATGTAAATAAGTCCCTCCTTCATCCTACAGACCCCTATACAAATGGAAACCATCACCGCCAATAGGCTTTGACTTCCTGTTTTGGAGACTGTCAATCAAAGTGAATGCGGAACTGTGCACTGAAACAAGGCCACGCATCACAACAGCAAACATGTAAATATGATTTTGGCTCTTACCTGACGTTATGCTCCGCGATGCTCGTGCAGAAAAGTAGAGGCGTGGCTTCTGGTAGATTAGGAAAGGCAGTGGGAGGAAATGGAGCGGTTTAGGGTGGGACATCGAGACGTTTCTCAGAAACTATGGTTAGCAGGTTTAACTATGATATAACTGATATGAAATTTATGCTGAAACGGCTTTCCATTAAAACCAACACACTCAGGGAGAACCAGTGTGTGCCCACTGTAGATGTTCCCACTCAACATTCTTGAAGCCAAAATACGACGCTTAGGGTCGCTTCCATCTCACAATTTTGGAGCCAGAGTCTGCGCAGTAGGGTCCGGCGGGAGGAGCCCTGGTAACGCGCCGTGCTCATTTAGCGTACTGCCCTGTTGACTTGTACAAGCCGAGATACGCCTGGAACATAAGTTTCTGAAAAACTGCAAAGATCCTTTAGATTCCACAGGTCGGTGAGAACAGTTTACTGCAGAAAAACTCATTTTGAAAGTTCAAAAAAGATGAAAAAACTGAACGGAAATGTTAAATGGTGTCTCGGCTTTCCTTCACGACGTAACTGCTATTTACAAAGAGACCTACGCAAGATCCGTGGCTGTCAATCATCGTCATATATGACTTAAAATCCAGTTTTTCAACCTCAAATAACTTATTTAAAACAAACTTCACAGAAAAATGAGCACTTGAACACAATTTAGGGTGATAATTACTAATGATCACAGCAGAGTTTAGGTTTGGAAAATCTGTTATCATTGGGGAGGTGGGGTTTATGACCTATACTGCAGCCAGTCAGCAGAGGGAGCTCTAAAAATAAAAGCTTCACTCCACCAGGGAGCTTGTCCCGTCCATTCTTTTTACAGTCGATAGGGAGAACATGCAAACCCTGCAAATACTGTATATGGGGCCAACATGGTTTGAATCTGTCTATAAAGCAACTGTGCAACACAAACAATAATTGGCCATCCTAGTAAGACAGCAGGGAAATTAATAAATATTTCAAATAAAATTGTAAATCTTATAGCCAAAGAAACGTTTTTATTTTATTGCAAACTAAGCCACTCAGTCCCTGATATTTAAACTCCTCTCAGTGGTCGTTTTTGCATGCATTTCATATTGCCAAAGCCCTAAATGTGCATCCTTTAAAAAAGAAAGTTATATCTGAAGTCTGCTGGTTTTTAGCAACTCAAACTATATTTTGGTGTATATATAATTAAAGACATGAGGATAGGTACAATAAGTTTGTTTTTTTTCTCGGCTTGTGAGGAACTGAGTATCACACTTAGCTAATATTAGCACAGATAAAGAAGTGAAGGTAGAAGAAAGCGTTGACGGTACAATACATTTTCAGTGGTTGGTGGGGGCAGCAGGCAGGCGGCTGGGCCAGGGCTAATATAAGCTGCGTTTGTACGGTACTTCCCTCTCAGGTGTAAAAACACAGGACTTCAATCCAAAAGCCTGATCCACATAGAACAAGATGGTCTTCCTTACAGTTGCGTTGCTTCTTCTCTCTACTGGCCTCAAAGGCAGCGGTAAGACACTAATAAGAGAATCATACTTTTAAATGAATATTCAGTGTGATTTTTTAATTTGTATGATTATTTTCAGCTTTCACTCTTAATACCAATGAAGTGCAAAGTGTTCCAGATTTGGAAAACGTAAGTGATTTTTTTTTTTCTACATAGACAATCATAACTTTTTCTATTCAAAGAAATTCTTTGTTACAGATATTAGTCTGACCCATTCGCTGCACTGCATTATCTATTATTATAGCGCTTTGAGATGACTTTTGTTGTAATTAGCACTACTTAAATAAAGTTGAATTTAATCTACTTACAACCAGCTAAAAATGACCAAATATTCTAATTTTGGAGAAATTGAGATTTGTATTCCCTAATATTTGGTGTAAAATGTATTATCATAACACTGTTTAAGTACCAGGATGCTGTTGTTTTTGTCAGGTCACGAGGAACAATGGTACACAACCCACCGAAACATGGGAACATTGAGTCAAAAACAATAATCATAGCAACATAAGGAATCAAAAATGTTTGTAAATATGCATGAAAATATAAGTATGCAAGTATATACAATTATGATCTACATTCTAAAGTGTACAATCAAAAAGCTGTTGGGCAATTATACATTACATTATGAGTAAATCTGAGCTCCATATTCTTGGATAATGAAACTATATTATTGCATATTTGTAGTATTTGCCAGGCTTTGATTCATGTGACCTTAAAGTGACAGCACCTATTTCTCTGACCAGAATGGGGATGTCTGCAAGGATTGCACACAAATATTTGAACTCCTCGCAGACCTGCTTTCTAATCCAGACATCCAGGTGAGTCAGGGCAGCAAACACTGTCCTTAGGATTCATATTTGCACACTGATAATATTATCAGCACTGCTTAAGTCTCTATTCATATCTAAAGAATAAAATACACACTGGAAGACCACAAGTTCCCGCAGGATTTTGTGATTAAACATTTTTTCACCAAAAAAAAAGACATTCTTTAAATTCCAAGAGCTGTTTTATACATTCTTGAAGGGTTTTTGTGTCTGTAACCAGAAAGGGCAACCAATATTGTAATTTGTATCACTGTTAATAATAATAATTTTGTTGTACATTTTTTATAAGGCTTTGTTAATCTCTAGTGTTGGCAAGAACATCTCAGGCCAGTAAATGTAAATAGAAGAAATGTTAGTTAACTAAAAGCTTTAAAAAAAAAAGTTGACTGAAAGTAAAACAAACCCAAAATTAGATTTGATATCTAAAATTAAGACTAAAACTAATTAAAATTATTTATCAAAGGACTAAAGCTAGATATAAGATGGCACTTTTGATCCCACCTTACAATTTGTATTAATAAATTGCATTTGATATACTAATTTAGTCAAAATATCAGGGGATCAAAGTAAATTTCCTAAAAAAAAAGTTGTATGAATAAATGAAACCTTAACATATCATTTCATGGGCTGTCCAAACTTAGCTTTGTTCATCACGAGTCTCAAATGTGGAAGCTATACAGTAACTTTCTCACTTTCCTATATGTGAGGATGTGCAAAATGCATATACTGTTCCAAC
Source organism: Gouania willdenowi (assembly GCF_900634775.1). Classification (NCBI taxonomy): domain Eukaryota; kingdom Metazoa; phylum Chordata; class Actinopteri; order Blenniiformes; family Gobiesocidae; genus Gouania; species Gouania willdenowi. Next base: position 20,532,678 of record NC_041055.1, read on the forward strand.
TTATCCTGTGATAATGTTCAGCAAACGTGGCTCCATATCTTTTTGGGACGGCTTTGTTGCAGACGAAAATGAAGAGCAGCATTGAAAGCGTGTGTGACCTTCTGCCTGGACCTGCTGCCACTGTCTCAATCTGCAAGCAAGAAGTGGAGAAGATATTTCCAATGGCCATCAGCTTCATCACAAGTTTGGTTGTAAGTTTGAATTTTTCTTCACGTTATGGGTGCTACTGATGAGCACTCAATCCTTTTCTGTCTCCTCTGCAGAAACCTGCAGATATCTGCAAAAAAATCAAACTCTGTCACTCGGGTGGAAAACAGACGGACTATTTCATGGAGGAGGTGCTTCAGGTTGCCCTGACCAATATAAATGTGAGTTAAGGGCATCATGAAGAGACACTGATGAAGATAATTGATGTTGTGTCTCATTCTGTTGTTGAAACAGGGAGAAGCCAACACACAATGCACTTTTTGTATTTTCATCGTGAAGACTTTGGAGGCTTCGCTGCCTAAGGACTTAACTGAGGTGAGTCACGTTTCACAGCCAGGAAATTGATTAGGCAGGTTTTCATTGTGTAGACAGAGGTGCCAAAAGTACTCGTCGTCAGTACTCAAGTAAAATATAGATACTTGAATAAAGAATGACTCAAAAGTACATGCTACTAAATGTACTTAAGTAAAAAAGTAAAACAAACATCCCTTCAATAATAAGACAGGGTTTCTAAACCAGCAAATTTCATATATTTTACTTTTTTATGAATTTGTAGAAAACTGGTACATGGAAACAAGTTAAATCTTTTACCTTTGAACACCTGGAGAATTTAGCACTCATTATAGATACAAATGTGTAAATATAATGTGTGTCAAGAATCAATAAATGCAAATACTCAATAAAACCCAGAGCAAAAACATGTTAACCATAAAACTAAGGGACCTGCCAAAGAGAAAAAAAAAGCTCAAACTACCAACATTTTTCATTTAGACTCAAGAGAATCATGTACTCCAGGTTTCTGGAATGGAGAGGTGCCCTTTTGGTAAGAAAATGAGTCGCGCTGCAGTGACGTGTTAAGTTTGAGTGACAAGGTCTTAAAAGTAACAAGCTCATTTTTAAAATGTAAGACGTAGAAAGAACAGATATTTGTTTTAAAAAATAAGACGTAAAAGTAAAAAGTCGCCAAAAAAATAAATACTCAAGTAAAGTACAGATTCCAAAAAAAACTACTTTAAGTACAGTAACAAAGTATTTGTACTTTGTTACTCCTAAGTTTATTCGATCACTTGAGACCAGGGTTGGGGTCAATTACATTTTTCAATTACAATTACGTCTTCATTTATCCATGTTCAATTAAAACTCAATTATGATTACAGTGACCGGCATTTTGTACAATTGCAACAAGAAGACAGTCATCAACATCCCCCGCCAGATTGGTTGTCATTATACAGTAACTCACAACCTTTTCCTAAATGTCCTAAATCTAAATTATAGCTTTATACATAAAAAAATATCATCACACCAGAATATAAAATTACTAACTTTCTTAAATGTTTTCTAAGAAAATTTGTCCCCTTTGGAGATACCTCAAACAAAGTAAAAAAAAAAAAAAAAAAAAAAGGAACAAGGGCAATAACTCCAGAAAAAAAATAATTGCCCACACTTCTCATTTTCAAACTCCATCAAGATATTGATTCCCTAAAGCCACACACCAAAGTTGGTTATCTTATCTTAGACGTTTTCTGAGAAAAGCTGTCTCCTTTGAAGATACCTTGAACAGAGTAAAAAAAAAAAAAAAACGGAACAAAGGCAATAACTCTGGAAAAAATATTGCACGCTTCTCATTTTCAAACTCCATCAAGGTATTGATACCCTGAAGCCACACACCAAAGTTGGTTATCCTATCTTAAACGGTTTCAGAGAAAAGCTGTTCCTTTTAAAGATACCTCAAACAGAGTAAAGAAAAACAGAACAAGGGCAATAACTCCAGAAAAAATAATTGCGCACTTCTCATTTTCGAACTCCATCAAGGTATTGATTCGGACGGACGGACGGAGATCAAACCTATATCCCCTTTTCACATTTTGTGGCGAGGGATAATTAATTTTTTCCCTGAAAGTCAAATACAATTACATTCTCAATTACTAAAGTTAAATTACAATAAATCACAATTACTGAGCCTGAAATAAATAACCCCATCAAACATAACTTTCCTCTTATGTCTTCTGTTCGCACCTCTAATGATGTCTTAAATCAGCAGTAAAATACACACAAAAAATATTATCATGCAATTACATTTATTTCCCTAATCAATGAAAATATTTATATAAATATTTTTGGTGTGGGCATCTGAGCATTTTTTTCTGTCGGTATACCGCTAGACTTGAATATTTTTGATTAAAATAAATGGTAAAATGACAGGTATTGGTTAACTCCGCATGTGTAAGCCATAGAACTGTAATATTAAATTGCAATTGACAATTTTTCTAGAAATTACATACCAGTTACAAAGTAAATTATCTGAATTAAATTCAATTTAAATTATGATCATAACAGCAATAACTTTTTTACTTACAACTACACTTATATTAAATCATAACTGCAATTGATTATCAATTACATGATTACAATAATAATAGACCCAAACCCTGCTTTAGGCATTCTACTTCTAATCTACAGGATGCTGTGGTTCAACTCCTGGAGCAGATCTGTCAGCTCCTTCCACCCTCCTACCGTAACCAGTGCGATATCATCATTGAGAGGTTCAGTAAGATAGTGATTGAGGCCATCCTGAGCTATGCCACTCCCCAGGCTGTCTGTGCTCTCCTCCAAGTGTGTAAAGGCCAGGAAACTCTGTCTGCCGGTCAGTACTGCTTCTTCATCAATAAAACCTCATCTCAAACAACTTGCTTTGAAATCACTGAATCAACTTCCTGTTAATGCAAGTTGTAATTAAATGGCTTGTATCTATCTACGTTTTTTTATTTTCAAAACTCTATTTAATACACATTTTTGCCACTCAATTAACAAAGATTTTCCCATTTGGTATAGTAATTACGTGCATTTCAAATAGAAAAAAAAAGAAAACACCAACAGGATCAAGGATAAACTAAAAACGTTAATAGCAACAGTAGCAACAAGAATATTTGTGTGTGTGAATATTTGTGTGGCCAGCGTCACACTGCATTAGCTTTAGCTACCATTAGCATTAGGGGTGTTGAAAAAAAAATAGATTTGGCGATAAATCGCGATATTACGTTGCGCGATTCTCGGATTGATTCAAAATGCATCCATATCGATTTTTTTTGTTATTTATATATATACAGTATATACTGTATATTATACTTGTGTTTTTTTTTTTTTTTTAAATAAAAAAATCTAAAAAGAAAGTACTAAGTTTCTGCATGTATTTGTTATTCTTGGCATATACTTCAGTTAAGTTGCACTAAAGTTAAAGTTGGTTTAAAAGCCACAGGCAGATTGTATGTTATTTTTTTATTTTAACTTGTTGGCACATGGCATGTTAAAGCCCAATGTTTTGAGTATAAAATGTGCCAATAAAATATATTTCATACATAATGTTCTCATGAAGGTGCACACATTTACAGATTAGTTGCTTCTGAAGTTTTTTATATAAATATATATATATATATATATACATACATATAAATTGCAATAATCACCTTATACTTTAATATCGGGATATATATCGTATCGTATTGTGACCTATGTATTGGGACACGAATCAAATCGCCAGATGCCAGGCAATACACACCCCTAATTAGCATATTATTAGCTTAGCATGAGCTAGCATTAGCCTCACAATATAGCATTAACCTAACATTAGCACTGACCAAGCATTTGCATTTTCCTAGCATTAACACTAACCTCGCATTAGCACTAACCAAGCATTAGCATTATCCTAGCATTAAGCTAGCAATAGCAAAATTAAAAAACGAATATCAATAGCGAGGATGCCTCCAGCATCTTTGCTATTGATAGTAATACTGGGAATTATAGCAACAATGGTGTTCCAAATAGACAAGCAGAGCAATACATATTTGATACCCACGAAATTAAAAAGAAGAAAAAAAAGGTGTCATACCAAATTAGAATGTACGCATATATAATCGGGGTGTCCTGATTCGCTATCGGCCAGAAAACGAATATCGGAATTTATCGGACTGCATCTAAAATTTCTGATATATATTATATTTATTCATTTGTAGAATACTGTAGATATCATGTTGAAGGTTAATATTCATGTAACTAAATGGTTAATAATAAATGGGTCAGTTTTTCTCATACCTACTGTTGCTGACTATTGTTCTCTGTTTGAGGAACATCACTTGATCAAACCTTTTCTAACATGCCACACTACAAAATAAGTAATAAAAGTATGTATGATTCGTGCTGATTTCGCATCGGATCAATATCGACCAATAATCAAGGCTGCAATATTGGTGAAAAAGTTGTATTGGGACATCCCTAATATATATATATATATGCATATAGACACCCACATACCCATAGATATATGTAGCTATACACGTTTAAAGAAAAAGTAAACTTAATTTACAAAGTAAATTAAAAGTAAATAAATAAAATACACAGAATAAAAATATAAGTAGGCACAATTAAAATTATATCATTAAAAAAAAAATCATAAAACTTGACTCAATAAAAATAACATTTGGGATAGTTCAGGTGGTAAACGGAGATTCAACAACAACCATACCAGTCACAATGTACCAATGTGTGCAAAGTTACAAAAGGATATGTATGATTACACATCAATCAAAACATATTTATACCAAGAACTGCCGAAACAACAAAACACGGTCTTCCTAGAGGAACCACTGCAGATAAAATTGAAACTCAGCTTCAAGCACTATCTATTTAGGTATTGAGTAGTAATTTCATGCGTCTGTTTTGTTTTCAGACAAGTAAAAGTGTTCATCGCGTGAAAATGTTTAAGGTTTCAGTTCATATTTCTGATTCAAATGCTTCCTTTATACTCACAGATCCCTGCACTGTGCCAACCTACAGGTGCAGAGACGTCCAGACTGCTGTCAAATGTGGAGTAAGTAACTTAAATATATATATATATATATAGATATAAAACCATTCCATTTTATGGATGATCAGTACTAATAACGGGAACTCTCTGTAGAATTTTTTCTATTGCCAAAGATTTGACTGGAAGCCTCTGAAATCCAACTCTATCTAAAAGTCAGAGGTTAGTTCTTCAATTGCTTTTTCAATGATACACAGAAAGCATGAAACATAACGTATTTGACTGTTTTTCTATTCCAGGTTTGAACTATGAACAAGCTCCCGGATGACATCCATCCATGAAAATTAATCAAGACCATTTCTTTTACTTTTATATACATAGTTTGCTTCAAAATGTGTGAACAGGTATGATGCATACATAATCATTAACATAAAGTATTTTTTGTGTGTTGATTTTGGGCAAAAAGTTTTTTTCTGCTTCTTATTCATTTCAAATAAAGATTCAAGAAAATAGAACCAATACCATTTTTACATTCTTTCCACACTAACCTGCATTATTTTTTTACTCATCAGACCAATGTGAACAGATGATTTGACCTTTAGTGTGATGCGTGACTGCTGCTTATCATCAGTTCTTCAAACGCAAGTGATGCCAGTGAAAGTAAAGATGATTTTTGGTTTGGATCAGTAACTTCCTCTGAAGGAAGAGACGTAAAAGCAGAATTTGGCTTCAGTTACAGCAGCCACTTCCTCTGCCTTCAGCGGAAGTGGCTTTGACTGAAGCCAATTTCTGCTTTTATGCACGTGGCGTATTTTACATAAAAATTTTCCAGACCAAAACAAATGTCAAAGGTTGTATCTAGCGATATGTTTTTGAAAGAAAAAGCAGAGGCTTGGTGCTCAGAACTAGTATCCAGTTTATTCTGATCCACAAAGAGAACTACAAAGCTTGAAATACACACTATACGCAAGACTCGGCGAAAAGAGTTCAGTGACGATTTGGTAGAATGTGACGAGAAGAGCAGTTTTTGAGGAGAATCACAGGGGCAGAGAATGAAAAGGCACTTCCGACCTTCAACATCTTACCTAAGTGAAAACACTGCAGTAGCCTCAGAGACATGTAAACAGGCTGGTTTCTCTGTACAACACCAGCCAACTGTCTCCAGTGTGGATAAGCTGAGACACTACAAAATAATACGTTTTAGATTCTTTCTTTTGTTTGTTTTAAATGCTGTAGAAACAAAAGACAAATTACCAGTATAATTACTAGATTAAGTACATTAGAAATGTCATTTTCACTAGTTTAAATCCAACGTGTCTACTGATCATTTAACACAGCATTGACCAATTCCTCCAAATGCTCATAAATCATTAAGAGGGCGAATAAAGGACTGAACTTTAACATAATGGGAGAAAATATAAATACGTGCAAAGAATACAGTGACATCTAGTGGTAAGTTCTTTGATTGCCTCACTGAAAATCCACACCATGCAACCTTAACTTAAAGACTCACACCAGTGCTAGAGTTAGTTGTCAATCAATCAACATAAATATATTTCAATAGGGACGTAGACCCACTGCTCACGTAGACATTCAAATGTAACAGAACACCTCCCACACTGGTCTTTTACTTTGTAGCATTCAATCTCCACCTCTATTAGCATGTGCAAGAAAAAATCCTGTTCCTTTATTGAAAACTAACCATAACAGAAGCCAAAATATCAAAACCACAATCCTGCTTTTTCTGTCTCAGTCTCTCTACAGCTGCTGATCTATTCTTCACCATCAACTTGTCAAACTTTTTCATCCCACAGCATTTAAATACAAATATAATCAATTTCTAGTGCAGTGTTGCTCTGTGATGAAGGCAGCCCCCCACCCTGAGGTGACGGTACCTGAGTTTCTCTGTACTCACACCCAGGATCAGCCTCAGGATGGGGGCGAGCGCAGCGCCTTTTGTCAAGATTTCCACTTTCAGAACCCGGAGTGTTTCTGATGCAGCCCAGCAGAACCACACGGTTCATTAGCAGCTTCCGACTTCTCTGTAAAACGTCAGAAATAAATGGCCTGAAGGGACTGCATCAATAAATGATGTTACCATGAATGCATCAAATACTCAAAAATAGGAGTGTGAGGACATCAAACAATGTGCTACTGTTTTGTTTTTTGTAATGTTCTAGTTCTAATGTGTGGCTTAAGTTATTTCAACTTTTATTGTTTGCTGGGACAAGCCTTAGAAAGCAGAGTATTCACTAAATAATGTCTGATCTGCTGCTCCATGCGAACTACAGCTACAGCTTCAGAATTTGTACCATCTTGGCAGAGGTTAGCATTAATAGTTGAAAGTGAAGAAGAAAAAGGAGTGAAGAACAAGCACACACACACACACACAGGTATGCCTGAAATAAACCTTTAGTATTTCAGCTTCTTGGGCAACTCCCACGGGAACATGTCACGGCCAAAGTGACCGTACACTGCTGTGCGTTGGTAGATCGGCTTCTTCAGGTCAAGGTCCCTGAAAAACAGAACGATTGGTTCAAAGTGGGCGGCTGCATGTTGGAGCCTGAGAACAGAGCAGCTTTTACCTTACGATCACTCCTGGACGCAGGTCAAAGTTGTTCGTCACGATCTCCAGCAGCTCCCGCTCACTTTTAGGAGAAGTCCCATAATTAAAGATGGACACAGACAGAGGATGGGCCACTCCGATCGCATAGGCCACCTGACACATTACATACACAAAGGACTCATTTCCACAGTCCACACTAGAAACCTGGCATAGGCCAGGACGCTGAGAATCTATGCACAAGTTGATCATTGGCATAAAACATAGATTTACTGCCAAAAAGAGAAAAAGTATGAAGACCAAAAACCAAATGATGCCTTTACCGAGAAAAAACTCCAAACATTTTCTACTATTCCAAGCCTTTAAATAACCAGCACACTCTTCTGTCTTTTTATACTTTTTAGAAAGTTCCATTAAATATTACAGGTTTGAATGTAATTTAACATTCCAGGGTTTGATGCTTTTGGTATATTTTTGAAAGGAAACGCTCTAATGTTGGATAAATGTGCTGTGACCTCACCTGGACTAAAACACGCCTGCACAGTCCAGCTTTAACTAGAGACTTGGCCACCCATCGGGCCGCGTAGGCTGCAGAGCGGTCAACCTTTGTGTAATCCTTCCCAGAAAAGGCTCCGCCTCCATGAGCTCCCCAACCTCCATAAGTATCAACAATGATCTTACGCCCAGTCAGACCAGCATCACCCTGTGGGAAGACAAAATGTAAAACATTATTGGGCTGAGCATTGGAGAGAAAGCTAAAATTATTTTTAGTTGAATTAAAACACACATTTGGGTAAATGTGCCAACACATCCCTAAATTAGCAGGATAGAGATTATATGCAAACCTAAGAGTTGGTGAAAGGAGGTAAATATCACAAGGAAAAGGAGAATTCTAACTAAAACACACATTAGCTATGTTTCCATTACAGATTTTAACAAAATAAAAGCGATATTTCTAAATGTCGACATGGTATTATTGCAATTTGGACGTGTTTCCATTGAATGTTGTTTTGGACAGGAGCCTCGTAACTCCCGTGAAATCTCATCCCACGAGACGTCACTACAGGAAGATGGACGCTCAGAACCTCCTTATAACACTTAGTATTGCTTTGTTGTTTCACGTCTAATGTGGCAGTAATGATTTTAAAGTACAATGCTAAAAAATGACTCGGACTCTTCTTGTTTTCTCAAAGAGAAGTAGTTTTGTAACCAGATACGTACGTCACGTTCTGTGACGTGTATTTGCAAAAAAAGGGTTTCCATAGCGCTTCTGTAACACATTTCAATACTGAAACATCAGAAATTCCTCCTCATGAAAGCGTAAAAACCTTTTAGCGATATTTTTTCAAAATTCAGGTGTTTCCATTACCTGTTATCATTGCGGTATTTAAATTTTGCACATTTCCAAAGGTAATGGAAATCCAGCTATAGATACCAACAATCAAAGTCCCAGTAAGACAACAACCATATTTTCTATGGTGAAAAATTAAAAAGAACCATGATACAAATACTATGGTTCACCTGTGGACCTCCGATAACAAAGCGCCCGCTGGGCTGCAGGTGGTATATGGTGTCGTCATCGAGGTACCCACTTGGAACAACGGCTTTCACCACCAACTCCTTCAGACAGTGACGCATCTGCGCGAGGGCCACGCTCTCATCGTGCTGCACAGAGATCACAATGGTGTGGACGCGCAATGGCACCATCGCTCCTCTGTCCTGCCTGTACTGCACCGTCACCTGAAGGGAACACAATAAACGTGTAACCTTGAATATTATATATCATTATTATTATTACATTTATACATAATTATTGATATATTATATAATATATATTATACAGTGGGTGTAAGATCTTTGTCGATTATAAATATATATTGTTATAATGCAGTGAGTAAGGAACCAAACAGATGCTTTCAAAGGGAAAACATTTATTATTGATACATACAATAAACATAAAATATACATTAGCCAACCTTAACCTACAAGGTTAAGGTTGGAAAATATAAGGAAAATATGCCAAAACACTTTAAAAACACACAAAACCACAGTAAAAAGACACTAGACAACAATAGAAAGCACAAAACAAGAAAAACACATAAAATGACAACACAAACGTATTGTTCTTCCCTGTATTAATGCTCAGATCGGTCATTATTCTTAACGCTGACATCAATGTTGATAATGTGGCCCTCAGATCAGACAATCCCTTTTTTGTGGCCCCTGCGTGATAAAAGTTGCCCACCTCTGACCTACACTAAAAATCTGTTTGTTTTTTTTCAAAATGCCAATTTCAAACCACAAATAAAACAGTTTATTGTTAACACTGCAAACCAATGAGTCCAATAAGTGCATTCCACTCTTTAATTAAGAACTGAACATCATTATCCTCAAAGAACCACTAATAACCACTAATAACCTGAACCTCCCCTTATTGTAGCCTTTGTGCCTGCTAATTATTAGCTTGGATTGCAAAACATTGTGTTTGTTGTGTCCTGCTGTTGTTACGGTAACTGAGTTTAACTGCAAGGAAGGGAAGATACCTGAGTCTTGGAATCTGGTCTAAGCCACGGCAGTGTTCCGTCTCGCCGTAATTCAGCCATCTTGGCGTTGAGATTGTGAGCTAGCATGATGGTGAGAGGCATGCTTTCCTCGGTCTCATCAGTGGCATATCCAAACATCAGACCCTGTAAGAGCAGTGATTATTGTTGAGCTCAGACACCTACAGTTGAAACCAGACGTTTACCTACACTGTGCAAAAAGACAACACTTATTCTCAATGTCTTCAGTTAAATCAGACTAAACCTCTCCTGTGTCAGGTCAGTTTGCATTACCAAAATTATTTCATTTTACTAAATGCCGCAATAATGAGAGAGAATTGCTCCACAAGTCTGGTTAATCCTTGAGCGCAATTTCCAAATGCTTGAAGGAGCCACGTTCATCTGTCCCAACAATTATACACAAGTATAAACATCATGGGAATGTCCAGCCATCACACCGCTTTGGAAGGTGACGGGCTCTGTGTCCCAGAGATGAATATGTTTTGGTCCGAAATGTGCAAATCAACCCCCGAACAAAAGCTAAAGACATTGTGAAGATGCTGACTGAAGCTAGTAAGACAGTGTCATTATCCACAGTGAAACGAGTCCTGCACTGACATGGGCTGAAGGGCTACTCAGCGAGAAAGAAACATAAAAAAGCTAGATTACAGTTCGCAAAAAGACACCAAGACAAAGACCTTAACTTCTGGAGACATGTCCTGTGGTCTGATGAAACTAAAGTGGAGCTGTTTGGCCATAATGACCACCGTTACATTTTGATGAAAAAGGTGGAAGCTTGTAGACCTGAGAACACCACTGTGAAGCACGGGGGTGGCAGCATCATGATGTGGGGCTGTTTAGCTGCAGCAGGAACTGGAGCTCTTCATAAAATAGATGGCATCATGAAGAAAAAACATATTACGTAGAAATATTAAGGCAACATCTCAAGACATCAGCCAGGAAGCTAAAACGTGGGCGCAAATGGGTCTTCCAAATAGACAACGACCCTACGCATACTGCCAAAATAGTTAAAAAGTGGCTTGAGGACAACAAAGTCAACGTCTTGGAGTGGCCATCACAAAGCCCTAATCTGAATCCCATCAAAAATTTGTGGGCAGATCTGAAAAGGAGTGTGCAAGGGAGTCGACGACAAACCTGACTCAGTTACACCAGTTCTGTCAGGAGGACAAATCATGTTGCGGTCACAAAGACGTTTATCCACAAGCTTTGTACGTGGACTTTTCTTTTCTTTTTAGTAGAAGCTTTATACATTGGCAATCGTGGAATGGGTAACTGGAAATTCAGATCGCTCCTCCATGACGCTATGCTGATTAATGATACCTGGTTGCTGTTGTGACAGTGCACGCGCATTCACTTTGATTGCCAGTGGCCTTCTCCAGGAAGTTGAAGCCTATTGGCTGGGCAAAGTCTGCGCTTTCCTGCATTTGTGTAGGGGTCTATAGGACGAAGGCGGGACTTATATACATTCATGTATATGAATGACCACCGGCAGTAGACCATAGTAAAAGACAAGATAGGTATTTTTTCGCATTTCAAAAGAATGATACATAAACATTGATTCCTCAGAAACTCCGGATATCAGCTTTAACTAAACAAAGGCCTAAATGGCTAACCTGATCACCAGCTCCCACATCCTCTTCTTTCCGATCCAGGTGAACCCCCTGAGCAATGTCAGGTGACTGTTGCTCCAAAGCCACCAGCACATTACAGGTTTTATAATCAAAACCTGTAAGAAATAAATGTAAGTGTTTTTGGGCTTTCAATAAACATTCCCAAGAGTCTCTCAACACCCCTAACCTTCTTAAAGGGTACCTGTAGTGGAAGTGTTTACAACATAAAATGTGTTTAATGTATTACGAATAAACAAAATACAGTATGTGCCCTTTTATTCTAAAAAAAAACACAAACATTTTAAGTACTTTTTTGAACAATTTTCTACCTTAAAATGCAATCCATGGGGAGCAGCCATTGTTGGGCTGATGTGAAACCAAGTCGTTGATTCCGGTGCAGTGTTTACATTAGGTCCCACCTGATTTCTCAGATTTTCCTCATCATTTAGGTTTCTAAAGTGCTTTCTCCTACATTTTATTTAATATAATTTCACATAATACTACAAAGAACCAAAGGAGGTATGTTGGAGCTACTTTGGATGTGTATAAAGCCGTTATTGTGAGCTCTTGTTGTGCATTAGAGCAGCCACAGCCGGCAGTGATCTACGGTGCTTACAGATGAGACGCGACAGTGATCGTGACGTAGACAAGAGAGCGGACTAACCGAGGGACGAGTTTATAAGGACATTGAAGAGATTTAGAGGAGAAAAATCTGCTATAGAAATACCAGTTGGCGTAGATGGCTAAATGCAACGGCCCCAAGTGACCCAACTACAGTAAATCTCTAGTATTGCTATTTACATATATGATACTTTGATAAAGCTTGCGATTAAAATTCACTACAGGTACCCATTAAAATGGAATTATAATCTACCACAAAATGGCAAACCCAACCCAAAAATGCGTACAACTTAAAAACAGAACGATTTGACAAAATTTAAAGCACTAGTTTGAAGTAAAAAAGGCCCATAGACTCCATATTTAAAGCCAATTTAAACCTAGAACGACCTGTGCAGACGGCTACCTTTGGAGGAGTCGTCGTAGCCGATTTGCTTCACCTTTTCCCTCACGACCTTCTGATAGTCAACGTTGGCTCGGGAGGTGATTTCCCCCGCCAGGAGGATCATTCCTGTCTTTGCAACAGTTTCTGCAGAAAAACAATGAAAAAAAGGTGAAACGTGAGGAAGTGAGCATTGTCTATTGTTTGGGTTGATACACAAAATATTTGAATGATTATCTGATTAACATAGAATCTGTGTGCTTTGTAACAGAAGTTATTGATACATCAAAAAAAAATCTATAGAAAACATTTAAACATTTACAGCCATCATGTTAGATATTATGCATAGATGGATGTAGACTGAATAACCTCACAGCATAGTTACTGTTGGAAAACATAATTATTGGGTAATTTCAACAAATTTTTAGGACATCCCATGCACTTCGGTCTCAAAGAATTATGAAGATTTTGTTTGTGTATGTTTTTCAAAATAAATGTTTTTCTGATTCAATGCTTTTTATATATTTTTTTGTTTTATATTGTTTATTAACTTTTCATGAGTAACAAACAATATAAAAACCATTGCATCAGAAAAACATTTATTATAAAAACATAATATTAATTATGAACAAATATCTCATGTTCTACAATATACAATAAATAATAACCTTTAAACCTGTAAAGGATTTTCAATATTCACGAGTGGTGAAATAGCCCCAAAGTTGAGGTCCAAAAATGTTGCATAAAGAAAAAAAAAAATGAATCCCAAGAAATAGTCATCTTTATACTATAAATTAAAACACATAACAGTTATGAACCGGATCTCAACAGACTATGATCCAAGATCCAATGCATATATGTGGCTAATCATTAGTGATGTGAACAATCTATATACATAGCTCAAAGCTGATCAAATTACAGGGAGCTGAGGCATATGCAAAATTGTTTACTGAAGGCCTATGTGATATATTCCTGAGATATTAGAGGCTGAAAATGAAATAAAAAATAAGGACACATACCCCCTGACTAAATTGGCCATATCTAAAAAAAAGTATTAATCTGATGAAACTAAAAATGTACACTGTGCCTATTGAATAATCACCAATAATTGGTAAAAAAAAAAATCAGAATTCTTTGAGACAGAAGTGCGTGGGATATTTGTTGAAATGACAGGGAGTGACCCTATTATTAACATTTATATATAACCTGTAGTGTGCTTAACAAAATGTTCTGTGTGTAATCTACTGTGCTTTGGAGTTTTCAGTGTGAAAACCCCCAGAGATCGCTTATATCTGAGTGAATGCCTTTCATCAACCTAAGAACTGGTCGACACTAGCATTATGCTAAGTTAATATTACAGATCTTTGAAACTTGGAGCGGTTGCCTGACCTCCTTTTTCTTCTCCCAAATCATTTGAGATAAAAACTGTTTGCTCACTGTTGTCCACTGAGATCATTCTTCACTGCTTGTACCAACAGGTTTTATTATACTATATTATCTTCAATAAGGTGCTCACTTTGAGTATTGTCTCCTTTAATATGTCAACTGAGGTCATTTTCCTGACAGTTCCGCAAATAGTGTTTCTTGGATAACAAACGCACTCAAGCTAATTTAATTTTTGCTTGTTTTACGGTCTATGATCTCACAGCTATTATGCAGAACGGCTAAGAATATTCATAAAATAATGTATATCTTTTTGACAAATGAAAGACTTACAACTTTGGTTTTTACATACAAAACCACTTAAATTTTGTGAAACAAGACTAATCTAAAATAACTGAGGTGCCAAGTAAGCCTAAACAGAAATACATGAGATTAAACAAGCTTGCTCATTTAATTTCATTCATTAATCTTCTGGGCCGGCCTCTGGGTCACAGGATCTGTCCGTAACAACACCATTTACTAGGGATGTAACAATTGACTCAACTCCCGATACGATTCGACTCTCAATACTGGGTTCACCATCTGATTCTCTCACAATTCATTTTACCAAATGAGACTGTAGACAAACGGCTGAAAAATATTCCTTTATTTTTATCATTAAAAAACTAGAAAATACTGCACTATTTTCCTTTATCTTTCATTTTCAAAATAATCTAACTAAAAATAAATGCTGAATGAAATAAATAAAGAAACAATACAAATGAAGAAGTATTTAAATTCTGGCTCTACAATAAACAATGCAAAACTGCATAATAGTTCATTTTCTTTTAAAAATTGCAACTGAAAATGTATTTTGTGCCTTAACAATTTCACTTAAAAAAAAGTGTACTGTATTTACAGCAGATATTTGATTCGACCAGCAGAGGGCGCTGGTAACCCAGTAATCAGTTGACGTGCAGCTATTCTAACAGTGAAGAAGAGATGCTATGCGCTAGCAGAAAGAGCGAATAGAAAAATGTGACTTTTACAGATATTGCTGGTTTTTTTTTTTGTTTTTTTTACGAGTGCTATTGTTTGTATCAGGCATTTTCTTCCACGGTACTTGCTTACAATGAGCTGACCAATCATGGCAAGGTCAGGTCCAACGTCACTCTCTAGGTTGCCAGTTTGTAATTACAAGCAAAAGCATGGCTGGATAGATTACTGGAAATGCACCCTGCAGTTTTGATGCGCGCAATGCACAGCAGTACCAGTAATGTGCAAGTGGGGTTGCCAGGTTGGGATCCCTAAGCAGCCGCTTAGTCTGCGTATAGGCTGGGCCGGCCATGCCTAGTGCCGACACTCACGTCACGTGTGAGTGACGTAGTTCAAACAAGAGAAGGATAAATAGCCCTCTGCTGTTTAAAAAAAGTACTGCGATTCAATTTTCAGAGTATCGATATGAACCGTGACACCTAGGGTTGGGAACCTCTGGGTACCTCACGATACGATACGCGATACACAGCTCACGGTGACGATTATCTCACGATATGATGATACTGCAATTATCGATATATTGGTCAGAAATCAATCTACGATAATCTATGACATAAAAAAAAATAAAAAATATTAAGTGAAAAAATTAAATTTTTATTTTATATCTCTGAAAGACAATAAATTGAAAAAGTGTCCTATGAACAGTGACACTATTTTAGTGCAACATATCTGTAAATAAGTGTCAACATACCCATGTAAACAAATACGTATCTTTAATAGTAATAAATAAATAAAAACACGATACTTAGCATGAGCATATCGATAATCGATCGTGCAAAAAAAATATCGCAATATATCGCCGTATCGAGACATTGTCACACCCCTAGTGACACCTAGGAATTAATTAATAACTTCCTTACGATTAAACTTTACATCCCTAATATTTACTCCTACAGGTAATTTAAAAACTCCAAATAACCTAGCAGGCATGATTTTCAACTATAGAAGAAAAAATGTACCTGAAAAAACAACAACATCCAAGCCAACTTCTGATCTCCACTTTGGCCATAAACTCAAATCCTGTTGCTGTAAGCCTGAAGTACTCATTATACTACACTTTTCATGAGAACCATCTGAGAAAACACTGAAACATGCTACAAGGGGCGAGCAATTATAAAAACATTCTGCTTTGCTGTCTGAGGACTCACCACATGCAACTTTGGCGTCAGGATCTTGGCTCAGATGTGCGTCCAACACGGCATCACTGATTTGGTCACAAATTTTGTCTGTGAAAAGACAATAATACCATTTTTTTTTAAAAAGCAGTAAAGGGCAATCTGTGAAGGTGGAACAAACATAATACACACTTTTTTTTCCATCTATAAAAAAATATTCTTTTCTAATCTGTTAAAGGCATATTAATTCACATGTGACTGAAATGCCAACCTGGTCAAGTCGCTTATAGGATGCAGTCCCTTTAAGTGATGACAAAAGAGCATTTTTGGAAAGTTTTATTGCACACCTTATGGCAAATCCAACATACCAGTGGACATTTTGCTCAAATTACATCCTTTTATCTTGCAATATTTGTTGTCGTTTTGTGGGGTTTTTGAGGACATGACGTCTGCAGGGCTCGAGACGGCGACCAAACAGTGCTTGCCCACTGGTCCGGGCATGCGAAGCAACTGGTGTGACAAAGTTTTTTGTCAAATAGTTCAGATCTGGTGAGGTAACGGCATTCACTGGATTCCTGAAGTCTCAATGCAATTACATTGACAGGGCACAGCTGTTCAACTGCCAAAGACTGTGCTTTAACATAAAATAGTGTAGGTTTTAGAGATGATCTAGTGTTTTTGAACATTGCATACATACTGTTTGGTGTCTAAAGGTACACAAAAACAGTAGTATTCTCAAAGTCCTCTCTGACTACATAAATTGATGGAGGATTAATGCTTCTCCTTTATATCCTGAGCTGCAGACCCCACTGTAACTATGTTTAGCAGTACTGGTAATCCTATTATATACAATAAAGCTGCCCCTGTTGCACCATATGACCAGACAACAGGACAAGCAGCTTAATGGATCTTTAATAAATGTGTTTTGTGTGCAGATGCACATGGTCTGACACTTTATGCTCCAGAACAGAAAGGGACAAATAAATAAATGTATTAATCCTTAGAAAACAGAAAATATTGTGTTGATATTAGGTTGGATTTGAGTCTGTCAAAGTTATGTATGCACATATTCACCATAGCCCTCATATATTCACAAATATCTGTTAATTACCTGGAGAACAAGGCAAGGCATTTCATAAACTAGGTAACTTAATGTGCTTTACATGATTTATAGTTAAACATTCATATATAGAAATCTTCATCAAAATTATAAAATCAAACTATAAACAATGTAAACATTAGTGTCTACATTTACAGCATGCAGGCACAAACTGGATTTAGAAATTTTCAAAATAACTTTGTCTTGTTTAAAGTTGAAAAATGAAGAGAAATCATTGTCAAGTGTACCCGTGATTTTTTCTATCAAAGTAAAAATTATTGTTTTGCACCTTTTTTAAAAAAATATTTACAGTGCAGACATTCTGATTGCATCAGTGTTGTATGAAACGCACAAAGATCACAAAATATATATACAGTATGACTGTAAAATAAGGTATTTAATTTATAAGTAACTTATACCAATTTGGTATATACCCACAAACGTGTGTATGAAGCCTGTAAAAATCACCTTATTACTAAGAAAAATAATAAATTAATTGATTGAGCACTTTGTAAGTTGCAACTGAATTTTGCATCTTGATAAATTATTAATAAAACAAGTTCTGTGACCACAGACATGTCAAAATAGATGAAAACAAATGAGGCTGATCTCTTCTTCATGTCACCAGTTATGAGTGGAATACAATATGCAACAGAAGAAAAGGCAATTTAACGTTTAGGGGCGTCCTGATTTAAATCACATATCGCAGAGACACAACAGTCCATTAATCTGAAACAATTTAAGGAGAAAACGAGGAGTACATTTCTACATGCATACAGATCTCAAGTCAACTCTTCATTGAACTCTACAGCGACGACATGGAACTCATTAACTGGTCATTGAGCGCCATTGACAAAATCTTCTCAACGAGGCAATTGCTTCAGCACGAAATACCGTGTCCAAAGGACACATACCCAGGTGGATATGTCATGGATGCACGAGGGAGAAGCCAGATGCTCTGTCTCTCCCAGCTGACAGTGGAAGATGTGGAGGACATCTATCTGCTAGGAGTCATGATCTTTGGCCTGCTAATGATGGGGGTATGTGTATGTGTATGTGTCTTCCGGATGGATCGTAAGCTGAGGCGACTTTCAGAGGATATGAAGGTACTCCGAAAGAAGAAGAACTTTACGTTTGGAGAGTTGGAGGAACGTAAACAACGACTGGAAAAGAAAGCCCGAGGAGATACGGAGAAAAAGGACAGTGAAGAGGAGTAACAACAGGAACAATGACTGCAGACGAGAATACATCACATAAAAAAGGACAAAAAAAAAAAAAAAGGAAGAAACGAGGTTGGATGTAAAATTATCTGTGTTCAAATTAGGAGACGGATCTGGATAAGCATAATGCTTTTTTCCGTCGCCCTTTCCGGCATGCAAAAGGACAAAAAAAAACAAAAAAAAAAAAAACAATGATGTGATTTTGCTCTTTCTGTGAATGCAACCATGTCGGAAATGAACTGAATAAATAAAATAAATAAATAAAATATCGGAAATTAGTGCAATACAAGTCCTATACAAGCAATGCATTTTTGAATTGGTATTTTGTGCTTTAAAATTATATATATATATATATATATTGTTTTATTGGATTTAACAATATTATTTTTCAGGGTCTTCAATTATTCATGTATTTCAATTTAATTGTACAATATCTTTTTTGTTTATTGGTAAAATGAAATCAGGTTTTTCTTATACCTACAGTTGTAGACTGATAAAGCTTGTAAAAAGCAACTATGTAATAAATACTAAACTGCATTAATTTTGGTCTAAAAAGTTTGATGTTTCCAAAATAAATAAGTCATCATCCCGTCCTGGATCCACAAGTATCAAATAAATAAAAGTACAAATACTTATTATCCATGAGGCTGATTCCTGTGTGTGATGGTGAACGTAGAAGCTAACAATTGATCTATTAACACCTAAACAAAGCTCACTGCACATACGCACTATCCAGATCTTGAACCACAGTTTGAAACTCTTTTTAATGGCAGAAAATGTCTGGTTGTCTGCCTTTCACCATGTGGAATCATGTGTTGTTCCAGCTGACAGCTGAGTAGCTAACAGTTCTACACCACATGACCTTGTTTGGGATGCTAACGGGATGCTATGCTAACCTGTGCGCTGCTCCCGTACAAAGTTAGCAGTTAGCACGTTGATACTCACCGGGGTGTCCTTCTCCGACCGACTCCGATGTAAATAGGAAGCAGTCTTCATCTTTGTAGGCATGGTTGTAGAAACCGTTCAGTGGTCCGTTCATTTTGCTCACAAGTTGTTTAATGGACTGTTAGCCGAACATACACGTGCTAGTTACAGCTGAGACACAGAAAGTAACAGTATCTGTGTTCAAAATAAATCACACCATAAACAACTCGCGTCCCGGAGTCGTTTAGAGAGAGTTGCGACAACGGAAGTTCGAAATGACTGTCATGTGATTCATGTAGACTCAAATAGTTCCCGGAAGTTATTGGCGGGCAATTTGAATCCATCGATTCCGAGTGACATCACTGGGATTTTCGGTAATTGATTCACAATATTACTCGTTATATACAGACGTTAATAATTAATTAAGAATTAGTTGATAACGTATACTTTAATGGGTTTAGATACGCTGCTGATAACAACAACAACAACAACAACAACAACAACAACAACAACAACAACAACAACAACAACAACAACAACAACAATAAAAATAATAATAATAATAATTAAAAATAATAATAATAATAATATTCAATATGATTACCGTTCAAAAGTGCATCACAAGCTGTCTACTCCGTTCTAGCCCCGCTGCAACTCACTTCCGGAAAGGGGGTTATCATAAAACATGTAACAAACAAAAAATATGTGACTCTAAATAATGTAATATATACATATATGACTGAAAGTTGTTAATGTGTTTCCCTGTCACCCCTTTATCGTTATTTATTTATTTCTCTTTATTAATGTATTGTATTTATGTTTCCCCTCCTTTCTTTCTCTTTTTTTTAAGTTGTTTCCTAATTATATATGTTGTTCAATCTATTTCCCTGGCTCTATTACCCACATAAACGCCCGTCTGTATCTGTACATGTTTGTAAATATTGCTGCACTTGTATATCATTGTAATTCATTATTTTTTGTCCTGTTTTATTGTAAATAAGCTGCTGCAAGTGGATTCAGAGGTTGTTTTTTTTTTTTTTTTTTTTTTTTTTTTACTGTAGGTGTAGTTGTAAAACAGGTGACTATATGATTCAATCACTTTTTGGCAGAATTCACAATTATAATCAATATCTAACTGAAATCTTTCCAATTTTTTTTTTTTTTTTTTTGTGCTGAATATATATTGTTAAAAATTATGAAGTTGACTTCTTTGATTTTATTGAAGATGTAAAACCTCTCGCCGATCCGCCATGCCTTGCCCTTGTTTATTTCCACATGGAGTGAGTTCCAGTGTGATGTTACAACTGGTCTATTTGGAGGTTGATTAATATTCCTGATGTATTTATTTGGGAATGATTTGCTCTTGATATTTATTTCTCCTACAAAAATATTTCCATTTAATTTCTAGGATTAAATTGAAAACCCTTTAACAAATGTAGCATTCCCTTTGGTATTGTTCTACATACTTTGACATAATCTGATTGTAGGATTGGAATCTGGTAGTTAGTAATGAAGTCATTATACGGTAGAAGTTGTCTCTGTGCATTGATCAGCTGATTAACCCAAACTATCCCTTGATGAAACCAATTATGGAGAATATAGATTTATGACTAAACCTTACCCAAAACCTAACCCTAAAATTGTTATGATATCAGGTTATAACCTTACCCTAAACCTAACCCCAAGACGCTACATACTTGTACTTTGGTAACCGTACCAATAGCACCAGTGGTTGTCCGTACGGGAACCGCACAAATAGACACTTTCATTTAAATAGTAGGCAGGGGCTATCCGTATGGTTGCCATATCAATATAGCAACATTCTATCCGTACGCAGCGTCCCTATTTGGTGAGTTTAGGTCACGTGACTAAGACTAAACCTTACCCTAAACCCTAACCCTAACCCGAAAAATTGTTGCGATATTGGGTTATAACCTAACCCTAACCCTAACCTTAAGACGCTACGTACGTGTACTTTGGTAACCGTACCAATAGCACCGGGGGATGTTCGTACGACAACCGTACAAATAGACACTTTCTAAATAGTACACAAACCGCTGTAAAATTGGCCGAGCGGATGGAGACGCGTTTCGCGCATGCATTGAAAGGCCACTGACCGTTGTTGTTAAGCACGGACCACGTTTGTACAGTTGATAAAAATCAATTTAAGAAAACAAAAACCGGCCATCTAATTTATTACTATCGACAGTCTTAGATTTTAGTAGAGCTGGACGTTCATTTTTTTTCATTTTGCACATATGTATATAGGACATTGTTTTTTATTGTTTATTCTAAAACAATGAAATACATTTACTCTTGGCCCCGCCCCCATCAAACAAAGACCTCTGGCTCTTTGCAGCCGAGCTGGCTTTTATGTAGCATTTACTCACAGCACATTCATTTTCCGGATTTGATCTGAGTACTAACATTAATAATAAAATGTTAAAAAATTAAAAACAAAACAAAAACAATGCAGGTCGGCATTAAAATTCACTACCTGACACCGTAGACCACAAACTGTATTTACAAAACTGTCACAGTTACACTTTACGTTCAAACTACCTGAAGTGATGCAATGTAGTCTTTACCTCTTTATACATTTATCTTTTGAATACAGATGAATTAAGGTCTAATGAAACTGTAATCAGGTGATGTTCTTGGTTTGTTACTTTTAACCCAAATCAAACAAAATGTTTTGATTCTCAAATTTATTTAAAGAAAATATCTGCTCCATTCTACCTGAAATAACAGAATAATCACAGTATTACCAAGGCTGATGCCCACAACTCACATATACCGAACCTGTGGTTTATTAGACTCACACACACAAACACACACAAACAAAAGCTTGGTCATGATTGAGCACTCTAGGGTGTGACTTTCTGCTGACAGTGGTAACACCAACAACTTTGATTCCACATTCAATACGCTTGTTTTTAATCAATACTGCTGGATAAATGCACTTGTCGTCAACAGTCTGCACACTTCTGGACCACGACACAAACCCTCAGCTGCACGGTTGGTCACAAACAGGGGACTGCAGGACTACAGAGTGGAATGTTTGCAAACTACAGGAGTCACTACATGTGCCCACAGAGAGTTCAGAGTCACATCAGTACCTCACTGTCCACTCATTCTAGCTCCTGATGTTTACATTCTTTACAACACATGTTCCTCCTTGTTTTACGTGCTGTTTGACTCCTGAGAGACAAACCTGAGCTGGTCTGTGTTCTCCTAAGATGGCAGCGATCAACGCCTCTGGTGCACTCACACTACCTGGAGATGCAGGGCTGCGAGGGCTGAGCGGGCTGATGGAGGGGGACGGTGCAGAATCAGGAGAAACCAAAAGCTCTTTTTTTGAGGCCATGTTGGGGGACCGGTTTTGGGTGTGGCTCTCTTTGGAGCGGGGGCACAGGTGAAGGCCTTGCAGGGAGGGGAGTGGGTTTGAGGATAGAGTCGATACGGCGGGGCTGCGACTGCGACGATGGCGATGGCGGTGTTTGTCGATTTTAGGACTGGGGCTGCGGGAGTTTGGAGCCAACAGAACCAACGTGCTGTCGTCTTCTGAGCTGATCTCTGAGCTGTCAGAGTGGCACACGGTCGGGCTGTGGACTGGGATCTTTATCTTTAATGAGGAGAAATGTGAAGAGATTATAATAAACTTAATCCGCAGATTTTAGAATTGAATCTGAAGCATCATCCTGTATATACAGTATATAAAAATAAATACAATGTGTACTTTTTTGTTTGCACTTCTCTTGTAAAAACCATTTACCTGAAAAGAATAAAATAAATGACTCTTTCTATCCATTATTTAAACAGAGCGGACAGATATACACCATCAAATGCTTGTAATTTGACTCCAGTCTCTGTGTTGTCCATTTCACAGTTATTCTCTAACAAATGGCATTATGCTATGCAAACCTTGAACAAAGTGGCTGACTTTACAGATTTCCATTGTCAGGTACTTCATCATTTATCATTTTTCATTGGTTGATCAAACAAAAAAGGTATAGTGCTGCTTTAAGTTTTACCATATAATCTAAATAAAAATAGGGATCATAAATTGGAATTAAATAGAAACCCAACTTTTCCAGCATATCTACTTGATGGCGTTTTCACTTTAAAGTGAAAAATAAATCACAATTTTCATATGGACATTTTTAAGACATTTTTTCCAGTGCTGATGCACAGATACAGTATATGTACATCTATGTCCATCATCATGGATTCTCAGTGTGTGTGTATTAGAAGAAAGCGGCATGGCTGTCACAGTTTGTTGTGAATTTCTACGTTAAACTGAAGTTCAGGATCTTGGCTTGAGATGTGCGTCACTCTTATTCTTGCAACATAATCTGTCTAAATGTAATTTAGTCGTAAGGATACATCAAAGCAATCAGTAGATGCCTCTGAGGAAGACTGACATTTGGCAGTGGGAACATGTGAGGAGATCAAGGTCAATTTCCTGAAAAAAGTTTGTCTGAATGAATGAAACCATAACATATTGTCTCTTTAGCTAGTAATGGAGTTTTAGTCCGAAAACAAAAGAAAGAAAAAAACGTAATTAATGCTAAATACATTGAAAAAAGAAAAACAACATGTTTTGTGTGACAACCTTCCCTAACTGACCACTTCATAAACATTCCAAGCTAACAACTAGATTACTTTAGCTAGCTAAAGGTTGTCTCAAATGGTAGCTAGTACATTGGAACTTTTACTAAGAGATTTATTTTTATTTAGCTCATATTTTACAAGTTTTTAATAAAAAAAAGAAAGACAATATTAAAAAATAATTCTGACAAAATATCTCCTCATCATAATTGTTTGTTCTCTGTAAATGAAATGAATAATAATGTAAAACAAAAAGGAAATCACAATACAAGTTTAATATAAAAATCAGGTCATAGCACCCTCTAGCTGGGCTTGAATCAACACGACTCTACTACTCTCTGGTGGTCAATAAATATACTGTAGAAAATGTGTGTGTGTGGGGGGGGGGGGGGGTTCTCCAAATTTTCAGTATTTAATGTTGAATTTTAATTTTGAAACACTAAAAAAACCTAATACATTTACATATTTCTTCCAAAAACAGAGATAAAAAAACAAACCAACAAAAAAACACTGTCCTTTAATTGTTTTCTTCTTTTAATTATATAGATTTCAGAGTTCAAAGATGGGCAGGCAATCATTTATTAAAAAAAATAAAAACTGATTTTTTTTTTCATGGGCATTAACTAATCTACTTTAAACTTACTGTAAAAAAAAAAAAAAAAAAAGTGTTAAAAAACATAGGTAATTTTCTTAGGTTTACCTGGATGGGTGAAGACAGTCCAACAATACTGTTGAGATTATTACTGTAGTAACCCAGAATGAAATCACAGTCATCTCTGGGCAGATCTTCTGCTGCAAATGTCACCTGAAAGGATGGAAAATCCAATTTACCCATTTTCAGCTTTTGTCAGTGCTGACCTTTTTAAACCTTGATGTCTGACAAACTTTGATTAACCTGCGCTGCATTCTCTCCTCTGGCCCAAACATAAGCCTGATAATCCTTATGATGTCTGAATCCAACCTGCACAGACATGTTATGTTGTTATAGCTACAACCATCAGCTGTTAACACTGACAAAAAGCACTGGTTACCTTGTAAATCGCTATCCAGTCCCATGAGCTGCGTTGATAATTTGATGCTGTGGTGAATCGGACTGTAGCATCCAGCACTTTGCACCACACTTTGTTTACCTGGAGTTCCACCAGCGGCGTATTCACCCTGAATGGGAACTAGGAGGAGAACATCTGACGATTAAGGAAAGCACCAGAATAGGTGATGATGTAGATCAGTGGTTCTCAACCTTTCTAAGCCTGCAACCCCCAAAATAAAGGTGCAGGAGAAGGGGGAGCCCCACTGTGCCTGAAGGTGGTTGAACACCAACATGAACACTGAAGAATAGTCATGTGGAGACATGGTCATTTATAAGGGAGAATAAAGGGGGGAACTTTTGGGGGCCCATCCATAAAGTCATCAAAATGATGGTCTATTGTTCTATGAATCTGTCATAACTACATTTATTTATTTATCTGAATAATATCCAGAAAGGTTGTTATTATTTAGGCCGTTGTAGATAGTCATCCTAAAGATGTAAATCCTTGTTTCAATCAGAAATAAAATGGGTTAAAAGTGACCAAAAATGGTAGAAAATGTGATGAAATGGGATTTTAAAAACCACAGAAAATGGTTAAAAGTTAAAGTGGCTAAAAATGATGAATAGAAAAGTGCTAAAAGGTCCTTAAAGTGTCATTATTGGCTTAAAAGTGGCAAAAATGGATGAACAATTCATATAAACTGGCAAATAATGGGCATGACAAATCGTGAATTTGGTTAAAGTTGCAAAAATAAGAATGAAATATAGTGAAAAGAAGTTAAAAGTGACAATGGGTCACCATACGTGACTGGTTTATAAGTGCCGAAAATGTCTTGAAAGTGGAAACAATGTGCAGAAATGGCATCTGATGGAGAAGTGGCAGAAATGGGAGTAATGTAGCAATAATGCATTACAAGGAGCAAAAATTCGGCAAGAAAAAGTGATGAAAATAGGTCAAAATATGGCAAGTATGGTGTAGTTACAGAAAAAGGGTAAAAAAAAAATAAGCAAAAATGGGCTCAGATTGTTCAAAAAATGTTCTTAGTTTCTTGAAGGCATCTGACGACCCCCTCCTAGTGTCTCACGACAACTCCAAGGTTGAGAACTCCTGATGTAGATGATGAGGTAGAACTATATCAAAGCTATGTCTCACATGCAGTGAAAAAAGGGCTGAAACAGGCTTGTGGTCACTGATGGTGAAGCCCATGTGACTTCGATACACGTGCTGTGTCACTTTGGTGGTGCCACCCAACCACGAAGTGAGACCTCGCTGCAGCGTGGCATTGTGGGTAGGGACGGGTGAACCAGTGCGACGAAGACGCCAAAGGATGCGATCAGTCCAGGCAGGTTT
This sequence comes from Gouania willdenowi, assembly GCF_900634775.1. Lineage (NCBI taxonomy): Eukaryota > Metazoa > Chordata > Actinopteri > Blenniiformes > Gobiesocidae > Gouania > Gouania willdenowi. Next base: position 20,559,185 of record NC_041055.1, read on the forward strand.
CCGCTTCTTAGAGCTGATGGGAAGACGTAAGACAGAGATGGGCAACTTCTATCAGAGTGGGGGCCACAAAAATGTGACTGTCTGATCCAAGAGCCCCATTATCAAAATTCATAGCATTTAGAAGAATGACCAATCTCAGCATTAATATAAGCTTGAAAACACACATCTCTAAATTTATTTTATCGATTTTCTCATGAATAAGGTGAATTTTTGTCATCTTTTTATGTGTTTTTCAAGTCATTACGTGTGTTTTTGTTATGTTTTTTCTGTTCTTGTGACCATTTAGTGCATTTTTCTGTCATTTCGTGAGTCTTTGAAGTCCTTTGTATATGTAGTTTTTGCAGTCATTTTGTTTTTAAGTAGTTGTTTAGTGTCTTTGTTTTGTGTTTAGTGAATATTTTTTCAATTGTTGTTTAATATTTGTGTTTTTGTTCATTTTTGTACTTTTCTTGACAGTTTGTGCATTTTGCTGTAGTTTTCCATGTTTCTGGAGTTTTGTGTATTATGTTGTTCTTCATATAACTTCCAACTTCATGAATTACAATTTTGTTTTGGGGGCCACACAAAATTAGACAGAGGGCCGCATGTGGCCCCCGGGCCGCCAGTTGCCTGTGTAGTCTGACGTAAGATATCAGCAGCTATAAGTGTTTGACACAAACAAACCTGGTATCATACGTATGGGTGCCAACGTCAAACTTGTACGTCGGTGGGAACTTGAGGGGACCCTCTGTGAAGCCATCCAGGATGGACTGAGCATTTTTAGCCATGTTGAGCTGCAAAGGAGTCAAACAGACCATTGTTCACATACTAAAGAAGAAGTGCAGCTGTCTGTATGTGGATCAACAGAATAAAGATGAAATCCACCTGATCGCGCTCCCACAGAAGAGGCAGCTTGTTGCTGTCGATGGCACCCTTCACCACATGGATGTCATAGTCTTCAATGCGGAAATTTAAATCCCCGAACCAAAAGACGACACTGAGGAAAGAGCCAAAAATAGCTCACAAATTGCAGTCGGAGAGTATTTCAAAATAAAACACAACCAAGAGACAGATGTTAAATTCCTAAAAGCCAAGTGTACATTATATACAGTGCATCCGGAAAGTATTCACAGCACTTTACTTTTACCACACTTGGTTATATTACAGCCTTATTCCAAATCATATTAAATGAATCTCTTTCCTCAACATTCTACACAAAACACCCCATGATGAGAATGTGAATTGTTGTTTTATTCACAGCCTTTAACATGAAGCTCAAAATAGATCTCAGGGGCATCCTCTTTGCACTGATCATCCTTGAAAGGTTTCTACAGCTTACCTGGAGTCCACTTGTGCTATATTCAGTTGGTTGGACACGATTTGGAAAAGCACACACTTGTCTATATAAGGTCCCACAGTTGAAAATGCATGTCAAAGTGTAAACATTAAGCATGAAGTCGAAGGAATTGTCTGTAGACCTCTGACTCAGGATTGTTTTAAGGCACAAATCTGGGGATAGATACAGAACATGTTCTGCTGCTTTGGGTCCCAATGATCACAGTGGCCTCCATCATTTGAAAATGGAGGATGTTTGGAGCCACCAGGACCCTTCCTAGAGCTGGACGGTCAAAACTGAGCAATCGGGGAAGAAGGGCCTTCCCCGATCTTCCCACCTCCAAGAACCCGATAGGTTCTTCAGCGTTCCTCTGTGAAGAGAGCAAAACCTTACAGAAGGACAACCATCTCTGCAGCAATCCACCATGCAGGCCTGTATGGTAGAGCGGCCAGAAAAAAGCCACTCCTTAGTAAAAGGCACATGGCAGCCCATTTGGAGTTTTCCAAAAGTCAACTAAAGAACTCTCAGACCATGAGAAACCAAATTATCTGGTCTGATGAGATAAAGATTGAAGTCTTTGGTGTGATTGCCAGGTTTAATGTTTGTAGGAAACCATAGGCGCCGCTCATCACCATCCCTCCAGTGAAACATGGTGGTGGCACCATAATCCTGTGGCTTCAGAACCACTCTGTGAATGTCCTGGAGTGGCCCAGTCAGAGTCCAGACTTGAATCCCAATTATCATCATCTCTGGAGAGATCTGAAAATGGCTGTACACAGATAATCTCTAATCCAATCTGGTGGAGTTTGAGAAGCACTGCACAGAAGAATGGGCCCAACTACCTAAAGATCGCTGAGCTAAGCTTATGGCATCATATTGAAAAAGACTTGAGGCTGTTATTGCTGCAAAAAGGTGGATCAACAAAGTAGTATTCTGTTTTTCACAAATTTGAAAAAACCTGAAAAGAAAAAAAAAATTCACATTGTCATTATGGGGTATTTTGTGAAGAATTATGTGGAAAGAGATTAATTGAATACGATTTGGAATAAGGCTGTAACATAACAAAAATGTGGAAAAAGTGAAGCGCTGTGAATACTTTCCAGATGCACTGTAACCAGGAAAGTTATTTTAATAAATAAAATCATAATCATGTGATGTAACATTTAACTCCGGGGCAGAACTGTGCTCATATGTGTATTTAAAGACAAACAGAACCCACTCGTGGTCCAGTACACCAGTAACGGCTCCTCCTTCAAACTGCTGCTGCTGGAGGATGCTTTCAAAGTCCTCCATCCGCTGCTCCAGGTTCTGCATGTGAGCCGGCAGGTGGCAGTTAAGAAAGCACACGGAGTGTCCGAACACGGTCATCCTCGCACTGACACCTCCTTTATTCCCCTGAGAGAAACACAGAGAAACACAGAAATACAAAGGTGAATGAATCGCTTTGACGTCATCAGCTCATTTCCACTATGTGAGCATTAGACATCAAGGTTGGTGCTTTTATTCTGACACCGAGTCACATAACTAGACATCCAGACAGTGAGCTACTGCTGCTGCTGCTGCACTGACCTCAAAGGGAAGGAGAATGCACCAGCTGCAGACAGGGCTGATGCTGACATCAACACATGCACAAAGGTCACATACACACACACTGATGCATGCAAAACAGCTCACGAGTACACACACACACTTTGCATTCGTCAGTTCTCTGATCCAAGAGAAACCTCAGGGAAATTTGCAGTGTAACCAATCCCAGAGGCTCTCTTTGATGCACAGCACGTACCCAGTATCCTCCCAGTCCTGTGCGCGTACTCTGAGTCTGCACACCTCTGAGGAATGGAAGATGACAGAACCGGGAGAAAATCAGCAGAAGAACTCCCTGCATGCGCTGTGATGCAACCTAATGACATCAAAATAAACTTTTCAGTGAATTAATAATGAATATATTCAGATAAAAGGGTTGATTTTACTGACCAGAACATATCCAAAGGGACTGAGCGTGTCCATGCAGCGCTCACTCCACTGGTCAGAAAACAAAGCATCCTTCAGCCTCTTGTTAATCATGGAGTTTACTTCCTGCAGTCTGCAGGGAGGGCGAAAACAAGAAAATGTCACCACCGAGTGAAACAGACGAGGAAAATGGTGCAAAACAGGACAAGACAAATCTGACTGGACACAGATGACTGAGTGGGCTTTCACGGCTGTCTTTCTGGCACTGCTGAGTTGAGCAGAGTTACGTGCTTACCCGATGATAAGCATGTCAATGTTCCCATCTGAGACATTTGGTCCAAACAGAGCAGTGACGTTGTCAGGCGGCACAGCTGATCCCACGTTCCATGTGACGATGTAAACCCTTTTAAAAGATAGGCATTAAGCACCAAATGATAGGCTGGAATAGGACGTACGTCATCCATGATGTAATCCTCAGAGAAACGACACATACCTTTATACCATGACTAATAATACTTCATAAACTAAATGCAAACAAAAGGAGATCAGACTTGCTGTGTTGAAAGAATTAAATTAGATTTTCACCCAAAATGTAAAAAAAACCCCAACAAAATCAACATTATGATGAATAGAATAAGACTAAAACGATAAATACATTTTTTTTTCAAAATAGTTAAACTTAATAATAGTAAAACTTAGACTAAATCAAAGTTTTCTGTCAAAGGCTTTCAAAGTTGTCTAAGTATTTTGTGAGCTTGTCTGTGCATAGGGAAGTATAGGCACAAAGATGTGGAAGGTAATAAGCAAGTTGTTTTGATTTATGTTAAAATGCAACTTTAATTTCTTCACAATAGCTCACATATTGCTTTCAAATAGTCAGCATAGTAATTATTTGTCCATGCAAGGCAGATATTGGCAAAGCTGCCGACGCGAATATGGTCTGAATCCTGTGCAAACACACAAAATTAGCTTACAAAAAAGCAGACAACATTGCAGAAAATGGCGCGAGACAACAAAATTACACAATGTTTCCAAAACCATAGAGAAAACATACAACACACAAAAAGAAATTTACAAAAGGAGAACATATGTACACAAAAAAAGACTTCAAAATCACAAATAATAAGAAAAACACAAAATAATTCATAACACACAAAACTAAAACAAACAAAATGACAGGAAAATACACAAAATAACAATAGCAATACACAAGGCAAAAACGAAAATGCTCAAAAGGAGAACAAAAACTTTTGACACGATGACAAAAATACAGAAAATGAGAAAAATATACAAAATGACAACAAAAACACACAAAATTGATCCAAAGATACACAAAATCCTTTGAATTCTGTATTTTGACAGGAATGTTGATCAAACAAACAGCTTTTTGGCCCTCACTGCTATTATAACAGGTGAACCTCCACTTTAAAGGATCTAAAACAAGAAAAAGCTTATGAATAAGAAAAATCTCGCACATCTCCACCTTTTTGGAGCCTCACAGATTAGAATAAATGACGCACTTTTTAAACTCTTTGTTACCTGAGCAGAATAGTTATGCACTGTCAACAATGACAGTGACGGACAGATCAGAAGTATTTTGGCTTGCAACGAAATGTGATCACCTGCTGCTACTTACGGTTCAGGTTCCAGTATCTAATGATCCAATGACTCACACAGGTTGGGGCAAGAATTGAACCATCAACCTTATGCTCTCCCTTTTTCACCAATATTCTACCAAATCAGCTAAATTGGATTAATCAAGTTGCGACATAGAAAACAGAACATATGATTTGACCTGAATACTTAAATGTTGCAAGTGGATTATATAGGGTTACCTGTTATGTACAGTAATAATGTTAAAAGTTCTCCATGCGCTACCTTTTTAAAATGATTCTTTGTGAGCGAGCAGCACAACAACAGCTAGGAACTCTGGGAAAAGTGCCAGAAATAAAATGACTGTGTCACTCTGTCAACTCTGCAAAGCTCTTAGTGCAGTTTGCAGCAGATACATGTGATGTGATCTGGCACACATCATCGTTTCTAAAGGCACTAAAACTGCAGGACGGGTTCATTTAATTTAGACAAGTCAAGCATAGAATTACAGATTCTGTGAAGATGAGGCAACCTGAGCAGAAGCAAAATGCTTCATTGTAAGTGATGTTAAGCTGATGCTATCTTACCTGAATTCATCGTTCTCTCCTGCCGTCTTCTCGGCCACAGCCTGGCTCTCATTCCTCTGTGGCTGGGGGCTGAGGCTCGTGGGCTGGGGGGGCCACAGGCTGGAGGTGGGGCTCAGGTGAGGGTGAGAGCTGAGGGGACTCTGGGGACTATGGGGACTGTGGTGGGGAAACGTAGACTCAGAAGGGGAGTTGTCCAGGGTACTGGTGCTTTTGGGGCGTGGGATGCAGACAGGGATCAGATCCAGTTCCAGGGAGGGCTCTACTGGGATTCTGGTGGACTTTGGTGCAGATTTGGTTCTGAGAGCGGTAGGTCTGGGCCGACTGATGGTCGCCAGAGGTGGCGACGTCAACACAGTGTCGGGCTGCCCTGACTGAGTTCCAGGTGTCACATTGGCTGATGTTCCTATTACTTTAGAGGGTTGTTTGGTGATCTCCCCTAATACACTCACTGATGGTGGTTTGTGGGTCACTGGGTGAACTGGTCCAGGGTTGGAGGTGACTTGTCTCTGCTGTGGATAATCCATCTGTCTGCAACAGTGAAATTACCAGAAACATTATTAGTCAGAAACATATAAAATGTAATTAAACTCCTGCCACGAGGAGGGAAATTTAAAAAAAAAAACCTTGATTATGGGCGGGGCTCCTGGAGCAGTTAAGACACGCCCAGTCTATACTCTAAAATCATCAATGAACAATCTATGCTATGTTAACTAGCTACTCATTACTCAATATACCTCTATATTCACTATTCTCTCAATCCAACCTACTCACCACAGATTGTAGAGCCCAAAGGTAATAGTTTTTATAAAAGGGGTGGGGCTAACCGTGTATTTGTAAGGCATGATGGTCCAAAAACATCACATGATCTTGTTCTCAGCCAATAGCAAAAATCAAATGTAATAGCAGGGTTTCAACATCACAGAGGGCAGTCACTGACATTTTACAACAAAATACTCCAAACTGAAATACTTTGACTAAAATGTTGAGAGTTGGACCAGAAGCATTCAACAGAACTACTTCATACCCAAATACATTTGTATTTAGCAGGGTTTAGTTACTCTTTAAGGAAGGGGTTTTCAACCTTGGTGTCGGAACCCCATGTTCGGTCGCTTGATATTAGTAGTTGATTGAAAAAAAAAAGATTCAGTTAAAGTAAGGGTGTTAGAAAATAATTTTTTGGTGACATATCGGGACATTTCACCGCACGATTATCGTATTGATGCAAAAAAAAAATGTCAAGATCCATTTTTTAAAATCATTTTTTATAACCAAAAAAAAATGATTAAATTGCGCTAACATGTGCATAGCAAGCAAACAGGTCACTAGGTGTCAGTGAACTACATAAGACCTTGTTAAACTACCTCAATCCTCAATGCATTTTAGCTTGGAAGTTGATTTAACTTTTTCATAAAACATATATGGTTTATGGGCACTTTTATAGACAAATGTTTTTTTTTTTTTTAACAGAATCAGAATCTGTTGTCAAAGCAAAAGCTAAACTTTTTTTGAAAAATGCACTTTGACCGCTTGATAAACATACCACTTGTTATTGGTACTTGAATTACAGTTAGTCACTATTTATTTGTACTCGCAAGTTTAAAAACATGAAATAAATTGTATTTCATACCATTTTGTACTTTTGCCATTTATCGCGATATATATAGTATTGTGTAGTATTAAGATATATCGGGATAAATTGTATCTTGACATGCAAATCGTATCATATCGCCAGATTCATGACAATTTACACCACTAAGTTGAATGTGTTCGCATGAGATGGATGATGGGACACATGTCAACAGAGGTCACTGGAAGGAGGATGGATGTCTGACATTAAATGAGAACAGGCACCTCCTCCATTTTGTATGTGTGCCATGATACACCTGCCTTAAAAATGCATGAGGAGCACAGAAGCAGTCACAGACACGTCATGTGTGCTTTGTAGAAACCATGGGAGTACAGCCTGTGATCAAACAGGTACAATCATCATCTCACTTCTGAGGCAACTTTCAGGGATGAAAGCCCAGCTAGAGGTGGCTTTGATTATTCAACCATAATAGATGTTCTAATACAGGATATTTACAGTCTGGGTTGATCGGGAAACACTGCATAAAGCACAAACACAGTGACAGCTGCACCTCTCTTACCTTCTGCGCCTTTTTAAATTATGATTATTATTTCCAAGGTGAACCGCAGAGGTGATCTCTAATTCCTGGAGGAGAGAGACATTATTATCCTCTTTGGATACAGATGGAGTCAGTGTTCCTGCTTGTCCCGTGAGCGACCCGGTGAGGTCCGCGCACCCCCCGCGCTGTCAGGACAGGAGGCGGTAACGCCTGATGCGCATGTTGCTGTTAGACTGGAGGGTCCGGTCCTCAGTCCTCCTCACTGGTCCTCCTTGTGTCCGTGCAGCTGTGCGCTCTCTCCTCCTCGGTGTGCACACCGGCACACACCTCACCATCCCCCCCATCCCCCCGCTGCCTCCCTGCGGCTATGGGGGCGGGACAGAGAACATGTCCTGCCAACCTGCAGCCTTCTGTCCCATCAGTGACGCAATAACCTGGTGTTGGTGGGTAGAATAATAATAATAATAATAATAATAATAATAATAATAATAATAATAATAATAATAATAATAATAATAATAATAATAATGTATTCTTTATGGACCAACCTGTTACAACACTGAGGAACTTCCCCTCTGCTTCATTTAAAGCAGGGGTGTCAAACTATTTACCTCAGGGGCCAGGTATACATAAACATGGGCCGGTACGTAAATCATATCTTCATATAATCATATATATTTACTCCTCAGAGTCAAAAGTACCCCTCAGAGTCAGTATAACCCTTCAGAGTCAGTAAAACTACCTCAGAGTTAAAATTACCCCTCAGAGTCAGTATAACTCCTCACAGTCAGTATAACTCCTCACAGTCAGTATAACTCCTCAGAGTCAGTATAACTCCTCACAGTCAGTATAACTCCTCACAGTCAGTATAACTCCTCAGAGTCAGTATAACTCCTCACAGTCAGTATAACTCCTCACAGTCAGTATAACTCCTCACAGTCAGTATAACTCCTCAGAGTCAGTATAACTCCTCACAGTTAAAATTACCCCTCAGAATCAGTATAACCCCTCAGAGTCAGTATAACCCCTCAGAGTCGGTATAACCCCTCAGAATCAGTATAACCCCTCAGAGTCAGTATAACCCCTCAGAATCAGTATAACCCCTCATGGACAGTAATAGTATAACCCTTCAGAGTCATAATTACTCCTCAGACCAGATTCAGTATAACTCCTTGGGGTCATAATTACTCCTGGGAGTTAGTAAAACATCTTGGAGTCAGTATTATAATACAGTATAATGACTAACATCAGGGGGCACATGTAAATGGGATTTTTTTTTTTTTAATCAATAACTTTAATTTACAAAAACTTCATTAATTAAAAATTTCATAATCAGAAATAAGAGAAGCTGATACTGCATGCCCGGACTAGATTTAACTACACTTGGAACCCTAAAGATCCAACTGTGTACTCCATCACCTTAAAAAAAAAAAAGACTTACGGTATTATCTTTTAGTGATAAATCAGTTTTATTTTGATTGAAGAAATGTAAAAAAAAAATACTATTCCTGGACAGAATGTGAGTTGAATGTGGGTTGACTGAGCGCTCACTCAACAGCACCTATCTCACACTTACAAAACACGAATATATACAATACACTGCTATTCTCATGAATATCATATTGGTGAGTATTTGGGGGGAAAAAAATGCTGTGTCAGTGATGTTTAAATGCACTGGTGGGTCAGAATAAGGTGATGAAAAAAAGCTTAATAGAATGGATATTTAAAGCATCATCATGAAAGTTCTTCCAGATGTTATATGGCTGCGCTAGGATTAATACAGATGTGTAATCTCAGAGGAATGCACTGATCCCTAGCACCAGCTGTCCACCGAGAGCACACACAGACTGTTACTGTAAGTCCTCGTCAACACACAAAGCAATGAAAAATGACTGCATTCATGTGATATTAACAAAAGAAAAATGCAAGCCCCTAAAAATATTGTGCAGATTCATTAAATTGGGGAATTTTAGATGCTCTAAAGCAGGGGTTCTCAACTGGTCTCACCCTGGGACCCACATTTTGCTACAATCATTAAATCGCCACCAAATTTTTTTTTTTTTTTCTTTAATTCAACCAACCAAATTGAGTTTTTCTTAAATAATTGTTGAAAACATGCATTCATAATCTTTTTTTTAAAACATAAATCTATGTACTTTCCTGTGCAGCATGCTTTTCACAGCATGTCTGTCAAAAGACACTTTTCTTTCAAAATAAAAGACAAGTCTATCATGAGAGTAGGTCATTTATTAATTGAAATTACATTTATTTTAAGTATTTATTTATTTTTGAGCAGCTGTCCGCGACCCACCCAGTACAGGTCTGCGACCCACTTTTGTGTCCCGACCCACCAGTTGAGAATCGCTGCTCTAAAGCAGTGTTTCCCATCTTTTTTTTGTCCAATTTACCCCTTATCTTTTCTGTCTTAAAGCGAGTACCCCTTTATTTTGTTAATTTGCCTCAGAAAGCTTCACTATTATTATTTTGTTAATTTGCATCAGAAAGCTTCACTATTATTATTTTGTTAATTTGTATCAGAAAGCTTCACTATTATTATTTTGTTAATTTGTATCAGAAAGCTTCACTATTATTATTTTGTTAATTTGTATCAGAAAGCTTCACTATTATTATTTTGTTAATTTGTATCAGAAAGCTTCACTATTATTATTTTGTTAATTTGCATCAGAAAGCTTCACTATTATTATTTTGTTAATTTGTATCAGAAAGCTTCACTCATATTTTTCTGATGTTTTGACCATTTTAGGTGTTGATCTTCACCTTTTTTTTATGTATTTTAAAGAGTTGTGCCACAATGTATTATCAATAGATAAGGAAAATGTCTGTGAGCAAGCGGAAAATTGTCTGGTCATTTTAGAAAAATAAATTGACAAATGTTTCTGTGTACCCCCTGCGGTGGTTGAAGTACCCCTAGGGGTACACGTACCCCTGGTTGGGAACCACTGCTCTAAAGGGCCGGATATGGCTCCCGGGCCTTGAGTTTGACACATGTGCTCTAAGGCCTCTTCTTGGTTTTCACCAGACCTCTTTCCACCAGGCAGCGGTAGAACTCCTGGATGTATGTGTACACACACTTCCAATCAGGCTCTCTCATCCGCACCAAATCATCAGCGTCCAGCAGAGGAGGGCAGCCTGCCAGCTTCCTGCCATTTAAAACAAACACAAAGCAAACACTGACTCATAGGATTGATAGTCTGTGGTGTAAAGGGACTCTCGTTTTGAATGGTCGCCTCAGTGTGTTGAGGCCCTGAAACTTTTACCCTTTGGCATCACGTTCTTACTCTGCAGTGTCGAACGCCAGCTGAAAGTTGTCCCTGGGTTTGTTTGGGTTCAGGATGGAGTATTCAAATGCGTCAGGGAAGAAGCGGTGAACCAGGGCGCAGAAGGCGATGCCATCTTTCCAGCTGGAGGAAAAGTTCTGGATGTCGACTCCCTAACAGACAGTGTTCAGTGTGTGAAGACATTGGGCGTAGATGGATGTAAAGCTGCACAGAGGCTAAGGAGTTGGAATATACTGACCTCGTACGGCTCGGTTTTGGCCCTGCACCAGTCCAAAAGCATTTGTTTGACATTTTTAACATTGGGTGCTGCTGCTGCTGCTGCAGTAGGAGGACGTTTCTGGGATGCGGCTGCAGGAGGACTGGGAGTAAGATAGAGGACATACATAGCAACATTCAGAAACGACATTTGGAGAGTTTGTGAAGTGGTGACATTTACATGGTCACATGGGGTTCTTGGTGAGTTGCCACTTTTGAATTTGAGCAAAAATGTCAATATATTTTAGACTTGCAAAGAGGAAGAAGGAAGTATCCTGAGGGCACATGGAAAACACACACATTAATTTCTGAAGTGGATTAATTGGGGCCTGATTGTTTTTTCTTCTTTTTTTCTATTTTTATAAGGTGCTATTGTAGAAATTACTTCATTAAAGGTGCAGTCTGCAACTCTTATAAAAGTGACTTTTTGTCATATTTGCTAAAGCAGTCACTATGTAAGGACAGCTTTACATGAAACTAGTAGTTTGTGTGAAAAAAAAAAACAGACTCATTGAGTCCCTCCTGCTGCTCCTGCAGCCTTTGGCAGATTGCCAGAATGCACCACGACTGAGCAAAAAGAACCAATCAGAGCCAGGATTGTGTTTGATCGACTATCTGACAGCTGTTGCTCACAGTCCCCACCCCTTTCCCGGGGCTGAAGTGCCGTCTTTTTTACAGTGTACGGTCTGGAGGAGTAAGTAAGATGGAATTGGTGACTTTTCTGGATGAAAGGTAATTACTGCTGCTTGATTTACATTATGTTTGATTTGTAATTGTTACACTAGAACTCTGTAGTGCATGTGTTGTTCATGTGTGTGCAACAGCCTCCATGTGAGTTGCTGTAAGTGACACTGTGTTGCTGCTGCTGCTGCTGCTGAGGTGTGTGCAAATTGACAAAGAGAAGCGCTGCAGTAATATGCTTTTAACAAAGCATGTTATACTACTGTGATGTTGCTGTCGGGCTAACATTAGCTTGAGGGAGGGACTTTGTAAAGTTTGGAGGCAAGGCAAGAGAGCAGCGGGGAGGGAGGGGGAGAGAGAGATCTGAGAGTTGCGGACTGCGCCTTTAAACCACAACCCATTTTTTTTTTTTTTTTTAAATTCAACTAACCAAAATTTAGTTTTTTAAAAATAGCTGTTGAAAACACACATATATAATCTTTCGTCCGTCACCGCGTAAAAATTGGAAGTTGTCCAATTCCAAAACAAAGTCCGCTGTCAGCGCTGTGAGCCACAAATCCGTAAACATCCCCATTGTTTCCTCCTCAGTTCACAAGCAATGTCGGGTCTCGCTGCATGGGATGGTGTAGCATTAGCACGGAGTGCTAACAGCTGATGTGTGTGTGAACGAGTAGTGCAGTTTGGGCGTCCACTAGTGCAGTTTGCATTTACATATATTGCAATAAATTATAATATATATTCTATATTAAACAGCAGTGTTTGTTTTAGCTGTTAGATAGTTGGAGAGGGAGGAGCTCACATTCTAGGAGGTGTGTATTATGTCCATGGTAGGAGGAGAGAAGATTGTCAGGAGGAGGACTTTCCGGTAGGTGATGTCACCTGCCGGGCAAAATACAACTCGCCCGTTTTGAGCTGACTTTTTACAAAATGTGGAATAACAAGGAAGGGAGGAAATAGAACTTTTTCAACTTTGGCCACCTGAATGAGGCTAAAGGGATGTATATCACTGTAGCAAAATCATTGGAATGTGTATTTTTTTCATCATACCTCCCCTTTAAAACATAAATCTATATATTTTCCTGTGCAACATGCATTTCAGAGCATGCCTGTCAAAAGAAAATAATCTTCCAAAATAAAAGACAAGTCCAACATGAGAGACATTAAGTATTTATTTATTTATTTTTACCCAGCTGTCCAAGACCCACCATTTGAGAACCGCTGTTCTAGAGGTCAGAATCAGACACTAAAGTATAAAAGAAGGTTTTATACAAATTGTAAAGTCATACATAGCAATGTTACCATTACATCTCTAAATAAAACCGGGGGAAAAAAATCTTGGTGTGAGGTAGAAGTGGTGACCACTGCTCAACCAAGTAAGTTTAAGCTTATAGGGAATGACTGATCAGCTGTTGTAATGGGTTAGTCTCAGTGTCTCTAAAAATGTAGCACTACGTAAGTTGCTCTTACTACTTGTGGTATGACTGACATGTTTTTAAGAAACATATCGTAACACTGATAAAAAGAAGGAAAAAAAAACCACCCAGCTTTTACAGAACAGTTATATTTACAAGTGGCAAAACCAAAGTAAGTAAGTCCTCACCTCGCTCCTGTTTTGTTCATAGCAGAAGTAGAGATTGGTTGTCCCGCAGCTCCTAAACAAAAGAATCAAACAGGCACAATAACAAAAGGTCAACTTAGGGCTGGGCAAAAAAATCGATTTAATCGATTAATCATGTTTGTGGTTAAAAACGATTTTTATTTTGCAAATTTGAGTTAAATTTTTCTTTTTTTTTCTTTTCATTTTTCTTTATTTATTTATTTTTCCCCACCACAGTTTTTTCAGACTTTTTCACATTCCGATATGAGACAGCCCTCTCTTTGTTTACCCTTTAAGTAGGCTATATGTGTATCAGAGGCATGTTGAATTTTTGATTCGCACTATGCTGAGATGCAAAGGAAAGAGTTTATTTTTTTATTTATTTATTTTTTTAATTGTAATGTCATATGTTTTAAAATATGTAGTTATCTGATTTCTTAATCAGAAAATTTAAGCTACTGTGAAGTAGCTGTTGCACTTTTGCTTAAACCTGGATTAAAGCTTGAAATTGTTGATTAACAGAGCCTCATTTATTTTTTTTTTATTTTGGGATTGTTCCATGCATTTTAACTCTTGAGGACAATCACAGCAATAAAGTTGCCCTTTGACAATATATCTGATGTCTGCAGTCATTTTTAAGTGCATTGAAAAAAATAAAATCAAAAATCTAATTGAAACTCGAAATTTTCTTTTTAGGCAAAATCGCCCAAATAGGTTAATTGTGAACCTTAAAGAACAATGTAACATGTTTGTCCACAGATATCAGACTCACTGTTTGTCGATGGCTGGTTTGTAGATGCTCGTCCTTTGCTCAGACCCTGCTGCCTTAAGTCCTGCTGCCTTGATCCTCGGTCCTGCTCTCGTTTATCTGCAGAGAGAAGGTGTTATTCTCGTCTTTTACAATATCAGACAAACTCCATGAAGATTTGACCTCTCTTTTTCTTTAAAAGATCCCTCAATGCAGCTCGAATCATTCGCCTTTCTTCAAAATCTGCTGTGTCGTCCAGCTTTGAGAGATGACGGGACATCAAAGTTACAAGAGGAGTTAGAAATGTTGGCACTTTTACAGTCATTTCAATTACAACAAGAGATATTTCATCTTTTAAAGTTAGAAATCAGAAGGTTTCCTCATACTTTAAGCTAGATTTGTAGTCTTTTTCAAACAAAAACTCACCATCTTGTTAAGGACGTCCTCATCTTCAATTTCTGAAAGATCTAATGTTGGTGCACCATCCGTCTTTGGCTCCATGTTCCAAACAGAAGCTTCTCTTACTTATTATTCAAGACACAAAGGAAGAAATATCAAAATGCAAGACAATTACAGATTGACTGACTGTAGTATTATCTACTCCAAATAGAAATAGATTGTATTAGGAATAGAATGTGTAGTTGTGCAGTGCTGAGACATATTAATGTGGTGATGATCAATGATAAACAGGAGGAGTGAGTCTAGACAGACACAAACTCTGCAGCTGGACAGATGTGTTTTTCCAACTTAAAGCCTTTTCAGTGCATCACAGCGATTGGCAGCAGAGGGGACGAAAACATGCACAAATATAGTAAAGGAGTGGAAAGGGAGCGCTGAAAGAATCTGATAACACCGTGGAAGTATGTATGAAAAAAAAAGAAAGGAAAAGTGATCACATTATGGGGACGAAATAGATGGATTAAAGAGTTGTGTCTCACCTTTTTCCCAGGATGCTGTAGTTTTGCTATTCCTTAGGATTCAGATGTGCTTCCTCTTCGTTTCTCCTCTGAACCTGACTGGAGATGAGACTGTGCAGCCCTGACATCACACTTCACACTAAAGATGCATGTTTAGAGAGAGAGCAAACCCTGCCTGCATCAAGCACCCAAAATGGGATGAAGGAGAAGCACAAAGAGGGGGGAAACACCTCAGTCGTTGCATTTCATTGCCTCTCTCTCCACTTGAAGGTTTTACAATGATGTCATTTGGAAATTAATGTTACTTTCCATTAAATGAACCTCTTTGCAAAGTAACGCAGACACCGAGAGAAGGTTGGATATGAAGAGTTAACACAGGGGAAAAAAAGTTAAAGGAGCAATGCCTTATTCAGGCAAAAGGCTGACTGTTTACAGAGGCAACACACACACACACACACACACACACACGCACACAACACGAGCGCGCGCACGCACACACACACACACACCCACACACTGTATGTATGTATGTACTTCTAAAATTAGTTGCATAGAGTTTAATTTATTAATAACAGATTGCAGATTTACAGTCAGATTGCTCCCTCCAGTGGTAAAAATACATTACTGCATCACATCACTGTCCCATTGTCATTTCTTATTGAATTGTTGCTGTATTTAATAGATGGATTTTCCTTGGGCATACAATGTAGGTGATAGGGATGTCCCGATACAACTTTTTCATATCAGCATAAATCCATACATACTTTTTTTTTTTTTTAAATAAAAAAATCACAATTACTTAATTTGTAGTGTGGAATGTTATAAAAGTCCTGATCAAGTGATGTCACTCAAACAGAGAACAATAGTCAGCAACAGTAGGTATGAGAAAAACTGACCCATTTATTATTAACCAATTGGTTACATGATTTTTAATCTTCAACATAATATCTACAGTATTGTACAATTGAATAAAATAAATACAAAATGAATTGGGGGAAGAAAAAAAAACAACTAAATAATAAAAAAAAATTATAATATTATCGGAGAATCCGGAAATTTGAATCCGATATCCGATATTCGTTGTCAGCCTAATATCGGACCAATATCCGATATCGTTATCAGATCGGGGCACCCCGAGTAGGTGGTAAATATTCAATCATTTAGACTTTCAGTAATTTTGTCACACATTATTCTGAATATTAAAAATTGACATGCAAACATTCTAATGAGTAATAATAATAATAATAATAATAATAATTTTATATAGCTCTTTTTGGGAAACTAAAAGTTGCTTTACAGAGTTAAGGCATTATTTTTTCACTCCACACTTAGTGGTGGTAAGCTACTATTGTAGCCACAGCCACCACCAACACTCACACACTCACACATTACATTCATACTAGGCAATGTGGGTGAAGTGCCTTGCCCAAGGACACAATGACAGATACCACTGGAGCGACTGTCCCCCACTAGAGTAATAATCAGATCAGTGATTCTCAAACTTCAACATTTTACACGGAATGCTCTGAAATGAATGAGTGATGAGTCACGTTTTATAGAATATAATTTTGTAAATAAGTGGAAAGAAACCGTAATTTAGTGCCTCCTGAATATCTTATTTTATTACTATAGTTTTTATCATTTCCCGCCTGATGTGGAACCAACACTCACACTTGTATTTTCAGTTGATGTTCTAATCAAAATCATTTCCAACATCTTTCCAACCTTCATATTTTTAATGCTTTCATTTGTCAATTTGACACATTCCCTCAAGTCCCACCTGTAGTAGCATCACATATCCCTAGGGGTACACGAACCCTCATTTGAGAAACCCTAAACTAGATTATAAATGTGCAAAACACGCACCCATTCACATCCACAAATGTTTATAGCTCCTTACAGCTACATATGCTATACCCTGCACCTTTAACTTGACAATAAATGTAAAAGACAGTGATTGTATTTCACCTGGATCAGATGTGAAGCTTTCAAAATCAGAATTCCACAAAGTCTTCTTTTTCAAAATGAAATGTACTGAAAAAAACTTGTCTGAATAAATGAAACCTTAACACGCTATCAAAAACTTGTTACTTGTTGCAATTACTATGCAGAAGTCAAGGATACATCTAAGCAACCAGAAGACGCCTCTGAAGAAAACTGGAAGTTAACAGTCGAAACATGTTCCTGAAAAAAAGTTGTGTGAATAGATGAAACCTTAACATATGTATTTCAAAATCATGATTGAAATACAGATAATATTCTAAGGAAAATGTGTATACTTACCAAATTATAGCAACTTACTCAAAAAACTGTACTTGTTTCTGTTTTTTGCAGTCATTTGCTTTCCAATGAAAGCATAATCAGGTCTTTTTTTGCATGTTTTATAGCATTTTAAATTGGATAAAATGTTAAAGATTTTCCCCCTACTACCGGTACTTCAAAATAAGATCAGATGTTCAGAGGTTTGCATTGTGGACATGGCAGATTTTATAAAATCTAAGCCTATATAGCCTCGCTGGAGTCTTCTCATAATAAGATTTTATAATTACGCTTTCTCTAGATTGCATAAAAGCTTTTTTTTTTTTTTTTTGAAGCCCTTAACATGAGAAAAGCTTTGTGATCTATAAAACATATACAGAAAAACTCTGCTACAACCAGCATTTGCTGGAAAACTATTCATATACTGAGCCACAATTGGTATATTGAATTTAATGGACTCTTTCATTGCCTAAGGGCAAACTTTGGTTAAAATTTTGTGAAAAATATTTTAAGGACTTATAATGTAATCCTGCTAACACTAGACAATCAAATAAATAAATAAATGCCAGTGAAAATATTACAATTTTGTAGTAATAATGCAATAATATGAAAAACTCGTCAGAAAACTAAACACAACCAAACATAAAGTGACTCCAGCAAATGTTGAGGAGGCTGGAGGAGTGTTTTGATTTAAAAAAAAAAAAAAATCAGTCTCCAAAAATCACACCAAAAGGCAAAGCTTCAGTGGTGGTGTTGGTCTGTTGGCTTCTTCTGTGGTGGCCAAAAAAAAAATCACAATCACCTTTGTTCAGTTTTGTTACTTTATTGTGCGCAACTCTTTCATTCAAGCACTTTCAGATGATATTTCTGTGAATTATCCACATCTTTGCCCTGAAACAGAGGAAGATGCAGCATTCAGCGTCAACCCATAAAATCTATTTATTTTTTTCTCACCTACAGTGTGACCCAATAAGGCATGAGGCAATAAACTGAAAACTTGAACCGGTTTATACTTTGAACCAGTCAGATGACTGTAAAATACATAAATACAATTTAAACAACTATTGACCTCGGAACAATCATAACCAGTATAAGCACAGGAAGGGTAGGCGTGGAAGGCAGCGTCTCTCATACCTCGACAGTGCAACTCTTAATGCAGTTTTTATAAAGGAATGAGGCAAACCGGTCCGAAAGTGGTTAAACTAAAAGTCTAGAACCGTCAACGTGACAATATGTGTTGACTACATTTTTCCTCATGTACGAGCTGAGGTATGGGATGATGACGTTAGATGGAGGATTTTAAACCACTGCCAAAACACAAAAAAGTGTTTGTGGGCTTCTGTCAAGTAAGTACATACTTTTATACCCTTAATCTAAACAGGATATGCTGTTTAAAATCGTTCCTGATGTGCGTAACACCTTAAAATAAAATAAAAAATAAATAAAGTAAACTGAACGTAGTGTTGCAACAGTGTGTTACTGTGTTGTCTGGTGAGCAGTTAACTCTTTACAATCCAACAAAACAGGTATTATAAAGTAAATGTTTGGCATCTCAGACATCATCACAGATACGTTTATAACAACAGTCTGCACCCGCCTTGTGACTCATGCATTGTTTTCACGCTTTGTTGTAAAAACACCACGTCAATGTTTGACGAGTGTGTCTGCTGAATGTTATAATTACAGTTGTGCTGTGAAATTCATGAAAATATTTGACATTTTTTTGGAGTCCAATGTAAAAATGCATTAGTCGTTACACATCATCTGTGTAGAAGCCTTGATTTGGTGAATTCAGAAGATCTCTGTGAAAACAGCAGAACTAAAGTCACTTTTCTGGTGCATTTTTGTTTTGGCATTTATCATCGTTTAGGTTTGTGAATGTTGTTGATTGGGAACACCAATCGTCATATACAGACCCTTTCCAAAAAATTGGAATATCATGGAAAAGTTGTTTGATTTCCATAATTCCATTTAAAAAGTTAAACTTTCATAGATGATAGATTCAGGCCCCACAATTGAAACGATTTCAAGTATTTATTTTTACATTATTTGGGCTTCCAGCTCATAAAACCCACTAAAACAGGAATTCAAAAAATTAGAATACTGTGAAGAAATCACAATTTACTTTTCAGTTTTTGTAGAAAAAAAAAAGAGGAGAAGAAGGACTGGACTGGACAGAACGTTGCACCCCAAATCATGACTGACTGTGGATATTTCACACTGGACCTCAACCAGCTTGGGTTCTGTTCCTCACCCGTCTTCCTCCAAACCCTTGGACCTTGATTCCCGAATGAAAGTCCTTTCATCAGAAAAGAGGACCATGGACCACTGACCAACAGTCCAGTCTTTCTTCTCCTCTTTTTTTTTCTGCAAAAACTGAAAAGTAAATGGTGATTTCTTCACAGTATTCTAATTTTTGGAATTCCTGTGTTCATGGGTTTTATGAGCTGGAATCCCAAGTTATGTAAAAATAAACAAATAAATACTTGAAATCATTTAAATTGTGGGCCCTGAATCTATAATCTATGTAAGTTTAACTTTTTGAATGGAATTATGAAACTCAAACAACTTTTCCATGATCTAATTTTTTGGAAAGGGTCTGTAAGAGGAATTAAAAAATAAGATTAAGATTAAGATTAAAGATTAAGATTAAGATTAAGATTAAATTAAGATTAAGATTAAATCGGGCTTTCGCCTTTAATTGGCCATGTAATGTTAGTACATTATTGGAATTTGTCTTCTGCACTTAACCCATCCCTGAGGAGCAGTCGGCAGCCATTTTGCGGCGCCTGGGGAGCAGTTCGGGGTTAAGGGACTTGCTCAACATCCCACAGTGACGGCCCCGGTGAGGCTTGAACCGGCAACCCTCCGATTACAAGCCCAGCGTCCTTAACCACTAGGCCACCACTCCCCTTAAACCACTAGGCCACCACTCCCCTGAACCAGAGTGGTTAAGGGACATCGATTCTACCATTTAGTGCTGCGGTCTTGTAAATATATGGACACAATTAGCGCGGAAAGCCAAAAAAAAACCAGAACCACTTCAGACGCTGCCATTGAAATGTGTTCACCTGCAGCGTTACATCATCTCCTGACTGAAGTACGTGCGTTACTCTGCAACACATTTAATGACCAAACGTGCAGTAATCGACGTCTGCGACCTCTGCAAATGTAAAAAATAAATAATTTCCATCTCTATACATATCAAAAATGCAAATATTAACAATTCTCTCACCAAAAAACAAAAACCAAGTCATGAAATTAGAAATGTAATACCAAGAGAAAACAATGCTTCCTATAGCAGGAGCGGGTAAACCAACTTTGAAAAGAACAAAGCCACAAAGGGAAAGTCTGAACGCACTGAGAGCCGCATCAAAAACCCACTGAATCATTTCTACTGGGAAAAAGACAGCTTAATGGGAGTGTTCCTCCTTAGAGATCTAGTGTGCCTATTTATTAAAGTACGCCTCGAGCCGCACAAATGAACCGACTCTCTAGAGAACGCCTTTCAAGGTTGGTATGAGAACAAAAATCTAGGCCAGTTGACGGGACGTCACCCTGAAGTTCAGAAAGCAGGTGAACAATGTGCTTGAGTAGAGGGACACTGTCATTGCATGAACACCTTGGCTTTAGCCCAGTGGTTAAAACATCTGCATCAAACGACAGCAGTTGTTTCCTTAACTCGAACAAACCTCCTGATTTAAATATAATAGTAAAACACAGCTGCCAAAACACCACAGTCCCTCACTGTGGGTGTGCATTAACAGCACCAAAAATATCATCTTTTTAAGTTTTTATAATACAAACAGACTCTGTTTTGATTGGTGGGCTGCATGCTCTCTAAGCCCCGCCCATTTTGATTGGAGCCCTGTGCACATGATAGCATTTTCACAGTGAAGTGACTGGGAGTACTTGATGAGGTATCCAATAAGTCCGAGTGCTCGTGCATAATAACATTATATACTGAAGACATGAGGAGCGAAAGCTGAGAAACCTGAACTATTTATGAAAACTCTAATGCTGCGTTCACACCAAATGCGTCTTCTGCGGCACCGGACGCATCTGCCGCACAAAACGTACCGCAGGATCAAAAAATGTCCCCATTCGCATCATACGCACGTCTGAAGCGACGCCCCGCCCACCAGCGACACATCCAACTGGGTGAGTTTCACTGCCTGCTGAAGCGAGGAGCTGCGTTTCTTTTTCTCTTCTCATAAACATAAACCACCAGTGAAAAAAGCTGGTGTGATTAGCGGCTAATGCTATCGTAGCTCAGTGCTACAGAGAGAACTTTTACCTGCTACTACCACCTCCTCGCTGATTCTCCTCAACGCCAAATCCTTCTTGTCCAGTCCTGGTTATAAAGGCCGTGTCATACAGCTCCAGGTGGTCACACATGACTTCTACTCCATGGTTGAATGGGTGAACAGACCGATGTTAGTGTTGACAAAGACTCTGATTGGCTTTCGTCATGCTAAACAGTCGCAGGAGTTCAATATTTTCAACTCTTGCGGGTGTGCGGATATGCATAAAATCGGGAGCGCGCTCGCACGGCCAACGCACTTGACGTGCGGACCGGACCGCTGCACTTGAAAACTTTTGCATCTGGGACGCATCTATCTATTGACTTTGTATGTAATCTGTATGTATGGACATTTCGTGCCGCATCCGGTGTGAACGCAGCATAAGTAAACCAGCTGATGAGAGCGAAAACACACAATACTTTTTTCTAAATTTCTGGAACAAAAAAAAAAAAAAAAAAAATCACCCATCAGCGCTTTATTACACTAAAGCACAATACTCAGCTTGTATTCCCTCCATTTTTACAGCTTAATCCGTTTTATCTTCCAGTTTTCTGTCCACTGTCCGCTGCAGGCATGTATCGTCTGATGCCAGAGGTGTGACCAAGTCCTCCCCCTTCTCAGCGTAACAATCCACCCCTCCAGGCCCTTCAGCTTTGGCTCTGCGTGCGTCCATGTAGCCGACGATAAACTCTGAGTTCTGATAGATGAGCATGCCGGACAGCGTGAGCACGGCGCCGGCACAGCTCAGAGCGGAGAGCTCGCTGCCGAACAGCAGCTGAGACAACAGCAAGTTCCCTACCACGCTCAGGTTGCCCAGGATGTGCAGGGTGACAGCGGAGGTGAGCGTGATGACGCAGCTGCTGGCCAGGTTGTAGAGCACCGAGCCCAGGCAGCTGAGCAGGATGAAGAGCCACAGGTGGCGGTCGTAATGCAGCGGCGACTCCAGCAGGGCCCAGTTCTCCAAAGCCAGAGCGGCCACGGCTAGGATGCAGAAGCTGGGGATGGACATCAGGTAGAGTAGGAAGACGGAGTTGATCTTCTCCTCCTGGAGTAAAATACCTGAATACACATGCAGGTTACAGAGAGACAACAGCATTCATCTGGTCAGGAACGCATCGTTATAACAATGTACGGTAACAACTTAACAGCAGGGTTGTGGTCAATTACATTTTACAATTATCCATGTTCAATTACAATTTAATTATGATTACAATGACTAGCATTTTTCCCAAATACAAATAAATCACTATTATTATTTTCCCCTTGAAAGATGCAATTACATTCTCAATTACTAAAGTTTAATTACAACTAACTTTTATTAATATAGCGTGACGATCGTGTGTGTGTGTATTAGGGCTGGGCAATATGGACCAAAATTCATACCTCAATATTTTTTCTCAAAATGGCAACATACGATATTATTCTAGATATTTTTAATCAAAATAAAATCAGACCAGAAAAACGATTCTGGGTTAAATTTGCTGATGCAAAATGCCACATTTATTAACAAAATGCTGCACCATATGTGCCACTTTTGGTTTTTTTTCTCCTATAAGGGACAGCACGTGTGATTGAGTTCTGTAGTGGAGCTTGTTTAGGGGAAGGTCTGGGATAGAACGCACTCAGAAATCCATCAAACTGTGCTTTTCATGTTGTTCTGAGAAGGAACGAATGCAGCGACTCCTAAAACGAGCAACATTAGGCACCCAAAATGTCTTAAAGGTGGAAAAAACTTGCAGAAAACGCATTGAAAATTGATGGAGTAGTAGCAGAATTGTCATTTGCTATATCGCCAAAATAGAAAACTCAATACATCTTGAATCATAATATATTGCCCAGCCCTAGTGTTATAGTGTAGTTTAAGCATCTTTACATTTACATTTTGCTTTCATTAGACTTTATTTAGACAGGAGAACCATATTGAGATTTATCATATTTTTACAAGTGTGTCCTGACAGCAGTACAAAATAAAACACATTTACAGTGTCAAAATAAAAATAAAATGTTCTTTAAACAAATATAAAGCACAAGAAAACAAGTACATTAAAAACAATACAAAGTACAGTCACGGAATCAAAGCTTATGAAAGTTAAAACTATAAAAGCCACCAAATAATTAAAAATAAATGAGCTATAACAAGATTGATTATAGCATCTTATGTAAAAGCCCAACTCGGGGCAATAACTGGAATAACAGGTAGTGGGAAAACGTGATATGTAACATTATTCAATAATTTCTAACTACATACGTGTACATGTTTTGCGTTTTATTTATATTCTGAATTTTTATAGAATTTCCATGCTAATTACAATTACAAAGTACATTATCTGAGCTCAATTACAATTACCAAAGCAACATAATTTACATTACAATTACAAATATAATTACAGTATAATTGCAATTCATGATCAATTACGCAATTACAACTATAAATGACCCCAACCCTGCTTAGCAGTAATGTAAAAATAAAAAGCTTATCAGCCAATAGTTATTAGAGTTGCGTATTTATTTATTTATTTATTGCCTATTAAACTGTAATGATTCTTTACTGATACAAGATTCATATTTTGAGGACAATAAGCAACATTTTGTGTATTTTGTTCATTAAAAACATTTTGATGTCACAAATGTCAGTCATTCATCGAGAATATACATGACACGGATTATTGATTATTTGTCTTGTGGAATAAATTTACATTTTAATTTAGTGTTTGACATAAGCGACTCATTTCGTTTCATTATTTTGGCAAAAAATGTTTTGTTTCTTTTTCCCGTGAGGCGATCATTGAAGTTTGTCATGCACAGATGTCATGAGATCTGATCGACCAATTAATGAGCACACCACGGCCCCGAGCAATAACACCTTATGTAATTTGAATGACACATTAATGATCATAAATTTATTGCCTGGGTGACTGTAGCTCAGAAAAAAAAAAAAAAAAAAAAAGAGCGTGCACTTAGTCCTATACTTCCCACGTTTTTTAGGTGAAAACAACTGTCACATTTGATCTCATCTAAATGTTTTCAACAGAGCCTAAAGCAGACAGACAGGATGAGCAGAGGCACGATTAAATACTACTTTTTCATAACTTATTATTTTACTGTAGAGGTCGACCGATATGAGATTTTCAAAAGCCGATGCTCATGCTTTCAAAGCATCTTTTAACTATTTAACTTAGCTGTTGTTCCATGGTTCCACGTGTTGTTGTCACAGTTGTATTTAACGAGCAGCTGGCTGGAGGTTTGGCATGTGTCTGTGTCCCTTTCTGTTTCTCACTCAGCGCTGTGCTGAGAAGAAGTTTTTTAACTTTGAGAAGCAGTTTACTACGTTTGAATATTTATTCCTGTTAATGTTGATGCAATTTAAAGCAGAAACTTGAACAGTTTGTTGCTTGACGCACATCTGACATCTCGTTATTTTCCTCTGCTAATTTATGTTCTGGGGTTGTGTTGGAATGGACTATTATTCATGGTTTCTTTTTGTGTTTAATACTATAATTATATAGCTTTATACTCAATAATCCTGTTAATAAAATAAAATATCTTCAGTCAGGCCAATTTTTGTCAAAGCTATATTTCATGAGATGTTTTTTTTTACTTATTCTTGTTCTACATCGCCTGTTTTTATTATTTGTTAAAAAATTTTTTACTTGCTGTCGTTCTACCTCACCTTTGTTGATTACAATAAATGTTCCTTTTTTTTAAAAAATTGAGACTTGTACAATTTGTTATCATCATTGTGTAATTTTTATGATGTAAATTGAGGGACCAAAAGTAAAATCGGCAGTCCGTATCGGTCATCGGCTAAGGCTGATTGAAAAAAAATCGGTATCGGCCTTAAAAAAATCCATATCGGTAATATCACAAATGTATATATTAGAAATTAAATTAAATACACCAATAGAACTCTTAACATTTACTGAACTTTAAATATACCCGTACACAACCAAGGAAAACTAAACTCCTTATCCTATTAAGGATATACTGTAATAGGATAAGCACCATTATGTTATATCCTTATCCTATTATTTATATCAGCTTTTCATTTGTAAGCCTCCTGGCTTCTACCTCTCCCATGCACATGCTATCATTATTATTACTTTTTTGTTGTTGTATATTCATACATCCGATTGGATGTCATTTTTCTATTCAATGGCTACTCTAAAGTGCTAAATAAACAAAACAAAAAAAACATTACATATTGGTCGACCTCTATTTTACTGTAATGGCCATTATACATGTGTCTGACCCAGGGTTATTACAGTTAACTTAAAATAAACTTAAATTATAGCCATGACGTAGGGGTGAACAGTTATGACCAAAATGATAATCATGATTATTTTGATCAATATTGTAATCACAATTATTTATCGTGTTTGGATAAAAAATGTTTTTAAACAAACAATATTTGTACAGTTTACAGTGCAAAATGAAGCTTTAAATGAAATTAACCCAAGAACAAATTGTACCAAAGGCTAAGGGAATAAATACATTATTAAAGAGTGCAGAGCCAGTATTTTAAATGGAAATTTTGCCGACGATCAGGTTAGTTTATTCGTGGCAACCAAAATCATGATCACAATTAAAATGTGATTAATCGTGCAGCCCTACCATGACGTCCCATTGAAAATGTATTTTTCTCATTAGGTTGATCTAATTTTATTGGTACGGAAGCTAGTGGTCTGTGACCTAAGCTTGCGTGACGGCTACGGCTAAAAGTTGGGAGAAAGCAGCAGAGTCCTATTTGGGATTTTTTTTTAAATATGACTGTCATGTGTGATGGACTGGTGCACTGTCTAGGGTGTACCCCCGCCTAGCACCCAATGACAGCCGTAGATGTGAGTGTAGAAGTGATTTTTACCCTGCACACTACACTAACCTCAGTGCAATATTGCAGTGCACACATTATGTACTTAAGGCTGCTGTGTTGTGGGCTGTTGTATTTAATTTGTGGGAAGCTGTTCATCGCGCACGCACGCGCACACACACAGACACAGACACGCCAAGTCAGTGCACACACTGCTTCATATACACACACACACAACAATCCAAACAGGATTCAGAGGCTACGAGTGCTTCCAAACAACAGTTTGACATGACTGGATTCCTGCATCACACGACATCAGCGTGATAGTGATTCAGAGGAGGTTTTTACTGTCCTGATAATTGAAAAAGTAGTTTTCTGAACGTGACTTCTGCAAATGAAATTCACATTCTCTCCCGCTGTATATATATATATATATATATACACACACACACACATGTATATATACATATATATATATATGTATATACACATACATACATATATATATACACACACATACATATATACATATATATATATATATATATATACACATATATATATGGCAGTGCAATTAATCAAAATTCGATTATGATTTCGAATATTTTACTCAACGTTAATAACATAATTAAAAAATTAAAAATTAAATAAAAAAATAAAAAAAAACGATTATTTGAAAAAAAAATAATAAATATTTCTAGAAGTGTAGGATTCAATGTTAATGTCTGGATAAGGAGAAAAAAATTGTGATAATCGTCACTGTAGAATCGCAACACTTGTAAAATCAGAATCGCAATATAAATCGAATCTGAATCGGGATTAAAATCGAATCGTGACAAAATGGCATCTTCCCAGCCCTACAAAATATGAAAGAAACCGACAAAATCCAAGCAAAAAGTGATAGATATCAGACCCAACGGGATCTTCACTTTAAATTTCTATTTAATTAAGGGAAATATTGTGTAATAATTTGAGGAAAATGTAAGGATTTTCTAAGCATTTTGAGTTTTTTTCAACAGCTTACCATTAAAAATGACTGCAACCATGCAACTGTGAGCTCCTGCAAATATTGAGTTTTATTTACACAATGATTCATGTTTTCTCTGTCATTTTAATTTCTCCTGCGGGACAAATTAGATGGTCTGAAGGGCCGGATTTGGCCCCCGGGCCTTGAGTTTGACACACGTGACTTAGAGCAAAGTACCGAGAAGTGTTTTGTTTTGTGCAAAAGTGAACATACTTGATTTTAGTGTTTGAATGATTTTATTTATGCTTAAAGAATATATTTTACATTGCTTTTTACAAAAAGTGAACAACTTTTTAGTTGACAAATAATCGTTTCAATAATCGCCATTTCAATTATGACTAAAATAAATGTGATTATTATTTTTTCTATAATCAAGCAACCCTATATATACAGTATATATTCCATTCCAAACAGAAAAATTATTGCATTTAGTCTTCTAAAAAAGTTCTTATGCTGGTACTACAAGAGTAAACTGGTGGTGGAGGAAGCGGGAAAAAAAGAGCCTGTTCAGACTTGAAACAAAGTACAGGACATAAAGTCCCAGCCAACATCCAACATAAAAGAAACATTCAAGAGTCTCCCTCTTCATAGGTTCCATTCCAAGTGTTCCTAAATGTGTATTATATATATATATATATATATATATATATATATATATATATATATATATATATATAATGTGTCTGACCCTGGGTATGTCATTTCTAGAATGGACACATGAGGCTCGATGTGTCAAAGAACATCTCTGTTATCATACACCGACTATTATTTATTATAGTCTCTGTTTGCTGTGTGTAAATGAATGTACGTTATGGGTAGACCGCAAAAAAAAAAACTGAAATTCCCTTTGGTGATAAAAAAAGTTGTCTAAAATAAAGTAAAACAAATCCAGTCCACGAATAGATTTAACTTCCGAAATGTCCGTTTATAATATTACGCTGGGCAAAAAAAAGGTTTATATTAAAAAAAAAAGGAAAGAAAAGGTCTTTGGACCGTCATCTTTAGTGAAAACCATTGAGCCTTCAGTTCTGATTGAGACTAATGAGATTAAAGAGACAAACACTGCTCTGTTAAACAGAAATGTCTAAGTATTTTATGTAACATGTGCTTATGTGAAAGTAGAACTTGTGACAGCAGATAAATTGGGTTATGGTAGTAGTCATGTTCAGTTGATATAGATTCAGGAGTCTTTTACAGCTTGAACTGGAGCCATGTGGCATTTTTAGAAATCCACAGAAACACAAGTGGATTTATGAAAGGTAACAGATTTCAGCTATAGGTCATCTGGAGCAGTGGTGAGCTACACTAGCCCTAGAGGGAATCACAATTTCTCCTATTGGTAACAGAACATAATTCTGTGATAACAAATGCAGATTTTTCACATTTGTTCTCACTTTTGGTTTAACAAAAACATTTAACCTCCTGCATAAAAACAAGCTGTTTTTAAATATAAACTGATTTTGAACAAATTCTGGTCATTTCTGTTGTTGTTGTTTTCTTTAATGGGAAACATAACACTAATAAAGTTTGTTAAAAGTCTAAATTTGGAGTTTTTGAAAAAGCTTTGACAAAGAAAAACTAATGAACTCATGCACATCCACTTTAGCTAACTCAACCGCTCATCACATGTGCATACATACAGTATATACTAGCCCTGGGCTATTTTGCCTTAAAAAAAGAATCTGCGATTTATTTTAAAGAAAAATTTGAGTTTCGATTCAATTTTTGATTATTTTTTTTTCACTGCACTTAAAAATGACTGCAGACATCAGATATATTGTCAAAAGTGCAACTTTACTGCTGTGATTGTCCTCAAGAGTTAAAATGCATGAAACAATCCCAAAATAAAAAATAAATGAAGCTCTGTTAATCAACAATTTCAAGCTTTAACCTAGGTTTAAGCAATAGTGTAACAGCAACTTCACAGTAGCTTAAATTTTCCGATTAATAAAATCAGATAACGACATATTTTATAATATTACAAATAAAAAAAACAATAAACTCTTTCCTTAGCATCTCAGCATAGTGCAAATAAAACATTAAACATGTCTGTGGCACACATATAGCCAACTCAAAGGGTAAACAAATGTAAACAAAGAGGGGGCGGGCTCACATCGCGCTACGGTAACCCACAAGGACGGAACATGAAAAAGTCCAAAAAAACTGTGGTGGGAAAAAATTAAATTACATTTTTTTTTTTCTCTTTAAAACTCAAATTTGAAAAAAATAATAATCATGCTTATCTACAAATTTGATAAATCGATTTTTTTTGCCCAGCGCTACTGGTATGTTAGCTAAAAAAAAAAAAGATTGATTATTTTGTTGACAATAACTATGCTATGACAAAAATAAAAAAATACATGTGAAAAAGACTGAATCAAAAGATATAATTTTATACTTATTCACTAATAATAACTAAATTATAATAGTCACATCATATGGAATCCAATCACAACTAAGTTTTTTGAAAGGTTTATATATATATATATATATATATATATATATATATATATATATATATATATAGAAAAGTAGAGCTGGGCAATATATTGAGATTCAAGATGTATCGAGTTTTTTATTTTGGCAAAAAAGAAAATGACAATATCGCCAATATCGAGATACAGTATATATATATATTTTTTTTTTTTAATTTGTTTGGATTCATACAATCATACAGTACAAACCACATCATATAAGTATTTAATATCATTCATAGAGTACAGTTAAACAGTGTTTAAACAGGTTTTTTTTTCCCATTTTTCTGAGATACATATTTTACAACTTATTTTGTATTAAAGTACTCGTGTTAGAAGTTGCTGCTTTGGCTTCTTCTCAAAACATGTAAAGCACAGTTAGATGATCACTGAGTGCGTCCTAACCCCGACCTTCATCTAAACAAGCCACACTACAGAACTCACTCACACGTGCTGTCCCTTACAGGAGAAAAAGACTAAAGTGGTACATATTGTGCAGCAGTTTGTTTATAAATATGCCTGTGTGCCATTTTTCATCAGCAAATTTAACCCAGAATCGTCTTTCTAGTAAGACTTTGTTAAGTTAAAAATATTGAAATCTATATCATGTATCGCCATTAGTGATAAACCGATATTATCGGCTGATGCAGGCTGCTGGGTTCGCCGATCCGCATTATTTACAGAGAGCAGAAATATTTTTTACTTGTTCTACGTCACCTGTTTTTAACATTTGTTAAATATTTTTTACTTGTTGTCGTTCTACCTCACCTTTGTTCATTTCAATAAATGTTCCTTTTTTAAAAATTGAGACTCGTACCATTTGTTATCATCATTGTGCAATTTATATGATGTAAATTGAGGGAGCAAAAAGTAGTATGGGCTCAAGAAAATCGGCAGTCCGTATCGGTCATCGACTTTTAGGCTGATGAAAAAAAATCGGTATTTGCTCCGTCCCTAAAAAAATCCATATGATCTATCCCTAAATCGCCATTTTGAGGAACGAATATTGAGATATGAGTTTTGATCTATATCGCCCAGCCCTAATGAGAAGACATACACATCTGTGTGCTGAGCTGAGAGGTTTATCCAGCAGTGATGTGTGTGTGTGTGTGTGTGTGTGTGTGTGTGTGTGTTACGTTTCCTATAGCAACCATGAGTATGCCAGTGTGTCATTCCCTTGGGTGTGTCCCAGAAATAAGACACACAGACTAGTAACAGTTATAGAGCAGTGACGTCAGAGAGGGAAACACTTCCCACTATTATACAGTGGATGGCCAAAGAAAGGAAAATGTTAAAGTTGGATTTAAAGTGATACTCACTCTGCTGAATGGACTTGACTCCTCTCAACATTGTGGCTGCAAACACAAACATGCAGCCGGTCTGGTCGTACTGCACCTCACCCATGATGCTGAAGGACGCCCCCAGGCAGATGGGCATCATGGCTGTGTATTTGAGGATGTGGTGCTGCTTGCCCAGGATCAGGGTGGATATGGCCAGTGTAAAGAGTGGAGTGGTGGTGTAGATCATTTGTGCAAATGACAGCTGGACATAGTTCAGTCCCATGTTCCCAAAGGCGATGCTGGCACAGAACGTCAGACTCAACAGGAACACCTTATACTTGGCGCTGGGGGTCAGATCCTGGTCCCCTGCTCCTCTGGGCCGGATCTCCCGCAGCTTGATCAGCCCGTAGTCCACCACGATGGCCGTCAGCATGTGCAGCGCGGACAGCAGCAGAGGATACCTGAAGTTGTACACGGCAAAGATCCATTTGTTGAGGCTGGAGATGGTGGTCCCCGTCACCAGCCACACGATGACCGCCGATAGCAGATGCAGCATCTCCGCGGGGGGTCTCCTCCTGCAGCCCTCTGCCAGGGTCGCCTCGCATTTGGAGAAGCCATCGGCGCTGATCATGTTCTTTTCATGGTTCCCTCTGAAAGGCAATCACATGTTGAGCCATCTCAGTGGAGCCTGTGAAACAAGGCGTGAGAAGCAGCGCGGCTGTGTTTTTCCTCCCAAACACTCACAGTTTCCCAGATCCAACTGTAGACAGACACGTGTTTCTATTTTGTATGACGGGCTGGTTGCGTAACTCCGCCCCGCGTGGCTACATGCCATATGATCACGCGCAGGCGGAACAAACAGAGAGGATGGGTGTCCCGAATCTGCTCGTTTCCCCGTTAAAGGGTGGCGACGTAAGGAGCGTTTGCTGCAGTTCAGTGTTTTTCAACCTAAGATATATGGAAGCCCATTCCCGCCAGAAATAAATAAATTAAAAAAAATCCGCCAGAAAAAATAAATAGGAAAAGTATATCAACTTTTTTAATACAATTTACAATAGGTGACATTAACAAAGCAATAGGCTTGAGTTATGTACATTTACATAAACCCTTTGATTGTTTGTAAACATTGTGACGTATTTTGTCGGGCGGGGCTTAGCCTGGAGGCAAAACCACAATTGTCTTCGTTTTTTTCTGAGCACAAGTATCCGCTGGAATCCTATAAAGCTTTCATTTACGTCCACTGACGTTATACCTCATATTATGGCAACCAAACACACAAGACGACATTCTAAAGCTGAAACATTACTTTTTTATTGCAATATATAAACCATTTTACATAACTGACGTTGGGAGACAACAATTGTGTTACAATCTTATATACACGTACACGTACATAAGAGCTGTAACATTACTAGCCTCCACAGTCTTTAGCCAGCGGCGTTACCTGTTTGCCTCGTAATATAAAATTAAATGTTAAATGTTTTTCTAAAGACTGCCGAAATAAAATTCTAATTATTTCAAACTTGAACACGTTAAGAAAAACAAAAAAAAAACAAACAAACAAAAAAAACAAAAACACGTATTTTCAAAATTTCGTAACGTGGTTACCTGTGGAGATTTTCACCATTTACCACAGGGACCAACACATCCACTACACGGTTTGGACCTCTCCATCGCTCGCGCTCTTTGCTGATTGGTTGATCTCCTGACATGCGGTAACGCAGACGGTGACGTCACTGAATGGTGCGCTCAACACAATCATAAACTGTTAACCGGCGACTATGAGACAAGCCTGTAATCACATACCATAATGGCAGCCCTAGCTATGACTATGTTGTTGTTGTGAAATGTTGTAAATAGCGGGCTTGTGGCCCTGACAACACGTAGCGTCTCTCTTATTGACATAACTGTTGCCTGTTAAGCAAACACAGCGGTATAAGCAGCCATGTAACCTGTAACATGACCAAAACAGAGAGAGTAGCAACACTTTAGCTGACCCCTGCTGTGAACTGACGCAGACATGCTAACATTAGCTTTAGGTAGCATTAGCTCTGGTTCCATCAGCCTGTAAAACAGCACACACGGGCCCTGCCTCTGGTAACCATAACATACACAGACGAGCTCTTTGTTTACCTGTTTTTCTGACTGGCAGCATCGCCACATCTCCGTCAGTCCGTCCGTCACAGCGCTGTGAGTGAGCCGAGGACAGCGTGTCATTGGACGGTGCATTTAAA
Source organism: Gouania willdenowi (assembly GCF_900634775.1). NCBI lineage: Eukaryota > Metazoa > Chordata > Actinopteri > Blenniiformes > Gobiesocidae > Gouania > Gouania willdenowi. The sequence goes on from NC_041055.1 coordinate 20,592,638, forward strand.
GGGCGACACCGCTGTTTCTATAACAACCAACAACATCTCACAGAAACACCGCAAAGCTCTAATGTTTTCTTTTAATACATAGTTGCTGTCATTTTAGGAAGATTTTCAGCTACTGCAAGTATATTAGTTTAATGTTTTAATATTCTACGTTGAACATTCATTTATCATATATGATGATAGAGCACGCGAAAACGATACGATACGGTGTTTTTGAAGAAGGAAAAAAGACCGTCAAAAAATGCTGTTGGAAAAAAACCCATGCTTTTATTTGGCTAAATGCTTTACCATAAACACCAATATACTGTATGTATATATGTGTGGTTGTGATAATTCTGTGTGATGTCAAAATGTACTTAGTGCTTTTCTCTGTTGATGTTGCTATTTGTAACATTGCTCAAACAAACTAAACAAAACTTTAACTAAGGATACACTTACTCTGGGCATGACTTTTTCCAACTATTATATATATATATATATATATATGAGAATAAAACAAACCACAACAATCTAGTCTGTAGTAGATCATGATGATGCCACCACTCATACCCTCAACGATAAATCTTGTTAAGTTTTATTATTGCAATGTTATACTATGATAATATAATATCATATTAAATGTGCTACTTGTACTTACTAACCATTAAATGGTGTCATTATATTGTTCCTTAAGTGTAGCCCTATTTAGCAGGAGTTAGAGCTCTGTGTGTTAAAATTCAGATTATATATGTATACATACATATTTCAAAATGATAATTGCAACAATGGAAAAAACAAACCAATAAATCTTAATTCTGTCACAACCATAATTTTTTTTCTATTTCAAATTATACATTCTCTTCGGTGAAAAAATCACATTTAGTGAACTACATATGTATATTTTTCTCATGAAATTTAATTTGAAAAGGGTGAAGTGTGACCAACTTTCAAAAATAATTCCTTCTGTTGAAGCTAAAAAGATTTAAATAATAATAATAATAACAATAATATTAATAATAATAAAAAGGTAAAATGTTGCTTAAGATTGTAAAAAAAAAAAAAAAAAAAAAAGTTTACATTCAGTTAACTAGGAAAAAACAGTTTTTTTTTTCCTCAGCTCACAAATAATATCATATTTCCTCTAATATTAAAAAAATGGTCGTGATCACATTTATAAAGACCAACACTTGAAATATATATATTTTTTTTTTTGGGCAGTAAATTTAACATCCAGATGGGGCCCCATAATAAATAATTATTAACTCCAAACTATACATTTGCCATCTCGCAAACTGGCCTCTATAGATAAACAGGCCTGGGAAATACTCAAGCAGTTGCAGTTCTGGCAATCATTGCTTCCAATGGTTTTTAACTGGTGGATCAAGACATTAAGGTTTGTCGTAAACATTTATATAATAAAAAGTAGGAAAAAAAAGAAAAGAAAAAGTGTCATATTTTCATTTTGTGTCACACCAAAGAGAAACACGTCCTTATTTCTGACTTAGATAAGATGACACGCAGTGCATCCGTGCGTAAGAGTCATTAGACAGTAAAGAGAGGCGGCTTCACATTTTTATTTGAGTTGAAAAGTCTGAAATTTCTGAGGTAATCGGGCACAAAAGGTGAATATTCACATCATGTTTCAGAAAGTCTACAAACATTGAGCTATAGGTGAGGAAGCTTCTCACTACACTGCAGTGCACGAGCACCCTACAACCATGCATAGCTGCTATATGTCGCTATGGGAACTGTTGACTAAGTACTGTATATATTATTAGGAACCCACCACATTGTGCTTTAATCAAACATATTAGTTGCATCATCATTATTACACATGATATATTCTTGTCAAATTTATATTACAATTCACTTCCAACCCCTTAAAACTTGTACATTATATAGCCTTCAGCTTTATTCCTATTATGTGCAGAGTTCAGATTGATGAATATGAAAGTGACACAATACTATCCTTTTCATAAAGTAATTAATTTACTATATTATTGCTATTTACAGGCCTGAACCAAGCAGGCAGCTGCTCAAATGGACAGTGCCCTGCTCTACAGAAAGCTACTATGGTCATTATTAGCAATGTGTATCTACTAAAACATATTATATATATGTATATATGTTTGGAGCAGTTTGCATTCACAAACCATAGAAAGTGTGTTAGGTCGTCTCTTAAATGTAATCTAGGCCCTGTCCGATGTTTTGTGATTTTTTCATTTAAATACAATGGGCTACAACCTTTAAGCTTTCTAACCTCTAATACTTATTGCTGATTTATTCAAATGTAGCAACAAAATTGGTCAAATACAAACAATCTACATCCAAGATCTATGAAATCAAGGAGACTGAGTTTGTTGCTACTCACTGAGATCATAAATCCTGATATTGTCGTTAAATATGTTTAAACAAACTCACCCAAAGGAACAAAAACCTACCAGATTGTTGGAATCAGTACAAAGTCTTTTTGCTTTAATGAGTGGTTGCTATGGGGATATAATATAATTAAGGCTAAAATTACCTTCAAGCACCAACATAATCCCTCCCAGAGGACAATGCCAGGTTAAGTAATTCAATGTTTCAGTGGAATGAGAAGATATCTAGAGAGGTCCTCCAAGTTCATAATGTTTGATGAATACCTGAAGTAGTGCCTGTGAGTCCTGGTGTTGGGTGCAAGAGTTCGTCCTCATTCAATAAATGCTGGATTCTACACGAGCAACGATGCAACACAATGCAACCTTTAGGGTAGTGGTTCTAAACCTTTTCAGCCCGCTGCCCCAAAATAAAGGTGCCAGAGACCGGGGACCCCCACTGTATCTGAAGGTGGTTGAACACAGACAAGGACAGACAGGGTCATCTATAAGGGGGGATAAAGGGGAGCAAAAAGTCATAAAGTCAGCAAAATGATGGTCCATTATTGGATTAATCTGTGATAACCACATTTATCTATTTATTTGAATAACATCCACTGTTATCCAGCAAGTTTATTATTTGCAACCATAGTAAACAGTTATCTTAAAGATGTAATACCTTCTTTTAATTAGATGTAAAATGGGTTAACTTAAAAGTGACCAAAAATGGTGAAATGGGCGGTGTAATTTAAAACGTAAGAACAATCAGTTAAAACTGGCACATAAGGAGCATGACAAATTGTGAATGTGCAAAAATGCATTAAAAGTGATGAAAATAGGTTAACATATGGCAAGTTTGGTGTAGTTGCAAAAAAAAAGGGTAAAAATAAGCAAAAATGGGCTCAAATTGTTCAGAAAATATTTATGAAGGCATCTAGTAACCACTTCCCAGTGTTTCTCAAAGTCAAATGGGGTCCTGACCCCAAGGTTGAGAACCCCTTTTACCATGGAAAGTGATGACTGTCACATTGACACATTGCACCCGACATCATCTGAGAGACGTTTGTTGTGTTGAAATTAAAATCCCCTTTGACTTTCCTGGTCTTCAATCTGTCAGGCACAAGCAACACATTTCTTCCTCAATACAGTTTTTTGCATTGTTTTTAAAAACAATAATGATAATAAAAAAAAATCTCACAAGATTTAGGGGAGGGGGAAATACTCAACCAAGTTCCTTTCAGTCGCTGCTTGTGCACGGATGACGGATTAGTCCTACATCCTGCTTTAGAAACTCACTGTTCCAATGTCGAGGAGAATGAAACAAGAGAGCTGAATAAAAACCTTACATGTTAATCTCACAAACATACTAGTTCTAACATCTCATGAAGTCTGCAATCAGACTGAGGCCATGCAGTTTGGAGACGTGGCTACATCCGAGCAGAAGCAAGTCAATCACGAGCAGAAGTTCTTGAATTTGAAACGCCGGGCCCATGGAGTAGTGTATGCACACACATCTCATAACAACGGTTTTGTGGATTAAATGCACCCTCTTGTCCAATGGCAACAAAGTCGGTCGGTGTCCACGGTGGTAGAACCCTTTCGTCCTAGAAGATCTCTGGACTTTGGCTCCAGTCTTGTCTTTCCTTGGCCTCCCAGTAGCCGCCTTTGTACACATAGATACTTTCTCCTGTTCTTTCATCTGTCCTCTTCTCAAACCACAGTGGCTGGTAGCCCTCAATGTCTTGCCCTGGTCAAACACAGGAACACTTTTTTTAGAGAAAACCTCATATCTAACACATGGGTATACGTGGGGCAGGGGTGTCAAACTCATTTTTATTTTAGAGGTCAAATATGGATAAGTTTGACATTATTGCTACTTTGCATTTCCATGTATAAATGAAATAAAAGTATGTATATAAGGCACAGACAATATCTAAGCAATAGGTGACAGGCAGTGACAATATTTAATTCATTTGGGACATTTTTTAGAATAATTGAGCAGGATTTGGGGAAAAAAATAGATTTCTTTCAACAATTTGAGAGTAGAAATGACTTCCATCGTGTTATACCAGCATGGGAAAACCGCAAACCCCTACAAATATTATAAAGTTTCATTGAAATTTGTGTCACATTCAATGAAACTCCACTTGAATAATTGTACAAATTCTACTTCCAAATAAATTTGTTGAAATGTTGTGTTTTTGTAAAGTGTCTTATTTTGCATGGATACCAATATTTATGTTTGGATATGATATAGTGATTTAAAATTGCTCCACATTTCTCAGAATCAGAATCAGAAATGTTTTTAATGGCCATGTACAGTTTTAAGGACAGTACAAGGAATTTGTCTTGGTAGTTGGTGCACAAAACAAACAAAAAAAAACAAAACAAAAGACAAAGAACAACCCAGCAACAATAATAATAATAATAATAATGATAAATATAAAGGATGAGGGATAAATAAAGGATAGATAGAGAATAAAGGATAAATAGGATAAATATATATACATATACAGTGCACCAGATAATGTCATCATGGAGGTGGTGATCGGGTGGGGGGGGGGTTCAGTGGGTGACTTGGGGTGTGTTCATGTGGATGGTGGCAGAGGGAAAGAAGCTGTTTTTGTGTCTGGAGGTTCTGGTCCTGATGGACCGAAACCTCCTTCCAGAAGGGAGAGATTGAAACAGTTTATGACCGGGGTGGGAGGGGTCGGCCACAATCTTTCCTGCACGCCTCAAAATCCTGGAGGCGTACAGGTCCTGGAGGGAGGGCAGATTGCAGCCGATGACCTTCTCTGCAGAGTGGATGATACGCTGCAGTCTGGCCTTGTCCTTGGCCGTAGCTGCAGCGTACCAGATGGTGATGGAGGAGCAGAGGATGGACTGGATGATGGAGCTGTAGAAGTTCACCATCATGTTTGTTGGCAGACTGAACTTCTTCAGCTGCCGCAGGAAGTACATCCTCTGATGAGCTTTTTTGATAAGGGAGCTGATGTTCAGCTCCCACTTGAGGTCCTGAGTGATGATGGTCCCCAGGAAGCAGAAGTACTCTACAGAGCTCACTGTAGAGTCTCCCAGGGTGAGGGGGGTGAGGTAATTTCAACAAACAATTCCCATGAAAACTTTTTATTTTCTGAATATTTCCAACATTCCAATATTTTACGCCCCTACTGATAAATCCACAACTAAATTATTTGGTAATTTACACAAGGATTCATGTTTTCTCAGTCATTTTTACTTTCCTCTGTGGGCCGATTTGGACGTTTTAAAGGGCCAGATTTGGCTCCCAAAGTGTGTGAACCAATCACTATGGAGATGTTTATGTTTCTAAATAAAAAATAATAATACATTGTTGCTTCTACTTTGCATGTTGCCTTTAGTGGAATAATAATATTTAAACGTTCCATCTGTTCAGAGACTAACCCATTTGTTTATTGGCAATGATCACTGAAGCGCATTCATTCAAAGAATCACCTTGCCAAAGGTGTTTTACCGTTTCTGTCCACAGGGGGCGCACATGGGCTACATTTTGATGAAAAGCTTTTACTGCTTCCCCAGGTTTCATCTGCACAAAGCACATCAGCAGCCTTTGCACATGCAGGCTCAGACCGCTAACCACTCACCCTCATCCAACACCTGATTGGCTTGTGCCTCCCTCCTTTTTCTCTCCAGCCTCTGATTCTCTTCCAGACGCTGCTTCTGACTGTTTGCCTCATCCCACAGACCAGCTTCCATCAGACGCTGGTCCGGCCTCAGGCGACTATCAGTGGGTGCCACGCCCTCCTCAGGCTCATTTAATGTGAGGGCCAGGGAGGAGAAAAAGTGCATGTTCTCAGCATTATCCCTAAAAGAAGGAGAGAGGAAAAAAACGATGAGAAAGACAAGGTATAATGGGGGTAGAAAAACCAACAGAAATATACAAGAAGGGATTTATATCATTAGCATTTGAAATGTTTGAGATACAGACTGACATGAGTGTATGGATACCAATTTTTAAGTGGCACATGCTGAAATAAACAGCAACTTTTTGCAAAATTTTGCAACAAACCATGTTTAAAAAATTAATGTGTTAATTTACTTTTGACCAGATATACAGCAATATTTATGAAATTTGTGATATTTATCTTGTGAAAATCAAAGGGTTAAATCATTTAACATTTACATTTAACAGTTAGATTTAAAATGTAATATTTAGATTTAATATTTAACATTTAGATTTAAAATGTAATATTTAGATTTAATATTTAACATTTAGATTTAAAATGTAATATTTAGATTTAATATTTAACATTTAGATTAAGCATTTAGATTAACCATTTAGATTAACTATTTAGCATTTAATATCTATATTTAATATATAACATTTAGATTTAAAATGTAATATTTATATTTACTATTTAGATTAAGCATTTAGATCTACTATTTAGCATTTAAATTCAATATTTATATTTAAATGTAACATTTAGATTTGGTATTTATATTTAATATTTAACATTTAGACTAAGCATTTAGATTCACTATTTAGCATTTAATTTTAATACTTATATTTAAATGTAACATTTAGATTTAGTATTTATATTTAATATTTAACATTTAGATTAAGCATTTAGATTTACTATTTAGCATTTAAATTTCATATTTAACATTTAGATTTAACACTGACATTATAATTTTATGAGAAAAGTAAACTTCACAAATATTCCTGTAAATCTGGTCCAAAATAACATTACAAACTTTACATATGTTTTTTAAACGTGGTTTGTATTGTATTTTAAATTGTGCCACTTTACAAACAGCACCCTCTATGAGTGACCTACGGGAGAGGATATTTCTTCCACAGCAGCTTTGGCTGAAGCGTTTGATAAACTGTCTTTTGTTTGCCCTCAGAGCTGCTGCAGCCCTCGCTGCTGTCCACTATTTTAGCGCTCTCCATCTTATCGTCCCAGGTCCCAGAGAGGATGTAATGTGCTGCGCCCTCGCTGTCCTCCACCACTCCAGTCACCTGAACACACCACAGAGGAGAAAGATTACGAGCGAGCTGATATATTCACAGCAGTAAACAGCACCTCACTGCATGCGGCAACAGCCTGTGCAGGCGTTGGATTTATTTAACCAGTGATAATACTGTGCTTCCGTATCTAATTCTTGTTCATAACCAAAGTATGTACAAATCGCATGCAGGGTGTCTGTATGTCAATGATTAACTTCAGCTGCTGTCGGTCAATTTCAGGAAAATCAGTCAAGTTAATTAATATTAGCCAAAAGAATAATTAATCAAGCTGTGCTTTAGGTACCTTCAATTGACTTCAAGCTTTAATTTTGTGTTTATATTGAAATCCAGTAAAAGAAAAATTATGTTTGGTTAAAAAAAATCCTCTGTAATCAGTGACAGCTTGAAGTCTGAGTTTGTTCTAAACAGGCTTTTACTGCAGCTGTCATCTGTTTCATTTTGTTCCTGAGGCACAATTTACAAAATCAAAATGCTGAACAGACCTGACTATTCAACAATATTATTATTATTTTAAATAATCAATAGCAATAATTTAATTCACTTTTTTTCTGAAAAAGAAAGAAGTTTGCTCTGTTTAGTTTAAGGAGAGTTAAACTTATTCTCAATTCTTCTTCCAAAGAAGTCGTAATATTTCTTTTTCAAAGGTAATAAAAGTTAACTGGATTGCCTGCAATGACTGGTATTCTTGTGCATTGCAATACGTTTACACTTAATTATTAAAAAGTCACCAAATGTGCTAAAATAATTCATGCTTATCTGCGGTTATTCATTTTAATGTATTCTTCAATAGCTAAACTCACATAACTAAGGTACACAAACTCATTTAAAAATAATTGAAATTATCTTTGTTTAATAAAATCCATACCTCCTTATTGAATGTTTCCCCTGACAAACACAATATGTCCATTTAAGTTGTGTAATTTTCTTTTGTATATATCCAGTAGATTTCCATTGGATCTTTTATATTTACTGACATCTTTTTAATCGGCATCACCCATTTGTTTTATTGGTGGTTTAAAATTGAATGTTTTAAACATTTGTAACTGAATACAAACTAACAGCTAACTTACTTTACGTGGGACTTCTCTGGAGAAGTAGCTGTAGGGTGAGAATTTAAGCCGGCACGTTTCTTTGGTTGTGTTGTTTACGATGTCAATGTCTCCAGACTAGCAGCAGCAAAGAGACAGAGGGACAAGAGGACAAAGACATGGGGTCAGAAGTCTTAAACACACACAAAGCCACTATACAAAAAGCTTTTTTCATTAAATATTTAGGCCTTTTCTTTCTTTTTCATTCTCATTTTTGTCGCTCAGTAGATTATTAGTGACAGACACACACTTTACCTATCGTGCGATCAACACACCTGATCAATCCAAAGCTTCCCGACAATAATGTTGTGCACTGTTGATGTCACTTTGCTCCACACGTAGTGGTTTCCACTCGAGTGGAATTGTAAGTGGATGTTTCCTGAAGGTGAGACACAACAAACACCAGCCACACATCTTAATGCACTGTATTAATACATTGGCTATTATAAGAGGATTTAAAGGCCGAACCGCATCCAATTACAATGCACTTCTTACCTAAGGGCATGACAGAAATATATTTCCCCCGAAACTTGCTGTCAATAGTGATATGCTGCCAGAGGGTCCATCCCTGCTGAGACGTCACATGGTGGGCTGCAGCTGGTGGGTGGTGACTGACCTATGGGGGAACGGCATCGACTGCTGTCAGCACAGGCATCTCAGGGACACCTCACTAATCCATTCTTGACCCTACACTGGTCAATAATTTACAGCCGACCTGCTCAGAGATGGAGCGATAGCCGTACTCGTCCAGTCTGTCCAGCTCGTAGGTCTCCCCCAGCAGAGGGTTGAAGGGCTTGGCTGTGCGATGGACTGTGGTGGAGTAGGAGGACACAGAAAAGGCCGCCACCAGACACATTTGCTCCAGGGACGAGTCGCAGCGAGCGGCCCGGTCCAGAAGTTCGCTGTACTCCAGATCCTCAGTCAGACGCTGCAGCATCGACAGCGGCTCATTGAAGTTTACCTGCAGTCGGAGGTGAATCAGCTTATTAGAATAAATAGGAGAAAATGCTGCACAAAACAAATATTTACTTCCTTCTAAAGTCATCTACCATAATCTTTCATAGTAAAAAAGCCTACAAATTAAGAAAGATGGATAAAATACTTGGCTCCAATTAAAAATGGAGGGGGGCAAATATCAACAGTAGGGAGCATAGCTAGAGCATAACTAACTAATGCAGGTTCTCATTTAGGACAGTGAAAAAACACTGAAAATAACCAATTATGACATCTGATCAGGTGTTCCACGTGAGCTCTCCAGATATGTATAAAAATCATAAACATACAAAATGACAAAAATACACTTAATTAGTCCCAAAACACACAAAATGACAAAAAAAAAAAACAATATACAAAACAAAAACAAACAAAAATTTCTCCAAAAACACACAAGACAGACATAAAACATAAAATGACTCCAAAGAAAACATACACGATTAGAGAAAAACACACAAAAGGATGAAGAAAATCCACAAAATAACTAAAAAAATAACATAAAATATACACATAAACAACAAAAACACATGAAAGGAGACAAAAATACACACAATAACTACTCAAATCCACAACACAACAACAAATACAGACAAAGTTTTGCTTTCTTGAATTAACGCTTTGGTCATTATTCTAAAATGGTGACATTAATGTTGATATAATGTGGCCCTGAGATCAGATAATTACAATTTTGGTTTAGAGTGCTGTCTCATGATCAGAAAAAAAGTTTTTAAAAAAATTGGAAAAAAGTATGCAGCCCAAATTGCATTTGTTTGACAATTCTCTGTTGGTGACGCTGCAGGCTGGTTTTCTATTTTATGCTTTAAAACAACTTGTTGGCACTTTAAGTCACAGCTGCTTGTGAAACAGTTGCGTTGATCAGCCCCTCATTTACACATCACCACCCACACAGGCAGTGTGTGTGCCGTCGTTGCCCTGACGATGTTAATCAATGTCTCTATGGATGTCAGCAGGTTCTCGTTTCTCAATCAATGAATGACTGTTCAGGCATTAAAACATTTTTGTTGAGTGGTAAATGATTGTTTTAAATCAGGATCACCCTGTTCTTTTTAAACAGAGCTGGTTTGTGACACGGTCTCCTACTAACAGGCATGGGAATCTTGGACAGATCTTTGCCGATGCAGTTCTTCATGATGCTCCACAGGTTGAGGGAGTAATTGGGCTTGTCAGGGATACGACTGCGTCTCGTTCTCCGTAGCTGTATGTGGTTTTTGCCTGAATTGTCCTGACAATACAAGTGATAAAACACAAGGTGTAAAATCCTAAACAGCAGCAATTTAGAAAAATGTAAGTTTGCATTTCTGATGATCTATTTTTCAACCTACATTTTCATTGTGAGTCCAGTCATTGGGCACACCTCCACTCATCATACTATGATTACTTCCCGAGCGCCTGAAAGGGAATCATCCTCACGTTTTAAAACAACCCTTTTAACACTTATAGGTGAACTTTGAGTGAACAGCTGGTAAAAAAAAACAAACATTTCTCACTTGTGCTGTGTGTTGCGAGAAGCTGTCACAGTTATGAAAGCTGGGGAGTCCTCCATGGCATCGAAGAACTCTGCCTCATCATTCTCATCGCTCGCATCTCCCTCGTGAGATCGCTCGACTCCTAAAACCAAAAATGTGGCAACAAAGACACCTTTTAGTTCCCTTAACTCCCCCTTAACCTTTGCACTCAAAGCTGCAGATACAGTGCGTTTAATGACATAAGTTTAATCTTCTGAGTAAAATTGTATCTTAATTCCAAATACATTTTGGATAAGTCTTGCATTTTGGGATATATAAATAAAATGTGTTGAAAGAGAAATTATTGTTTTGAAATGATAGGGGTAATAAAATAGGCAGAAGGCAAAAAAAATTACTTAAATTTAACTCTAACTTATGCATTATTAGTATTTAATTATTGTGCCATTCACTTTCTAAGTTAAAAGATATAATAGTAGTTTAGTTTGATACCAAATCATTAGCAGGTAATCACAAATAATTATTTATTTCCTTTTATATGGTACAGTTTAAAATACAATGAAACATAATAATATCAACAGTGTACAGACATTAACAGAAATGAATACACTTTAGAGCAGAGGTGGGCAAACGTTATCACAGCGGGAGGTGACAAAAATGTGATTATCTGATCTGAGGGCCACATTATCAGCATTTATGTCAGCATTTAGAATCATAAACAAAGGTTTTTCTGTGTTTTTGTTGTTGTTTTGTATATTTTTTATTGTTGATTTTATTGTGGTTTTGGGGTCCTTTGGTGTGTTTTTGTTGTAATTTGGTATCATTTTCTACAAATTTAATGTTTTCTGTTGCAGTTTTTTTATCATGTGAAGCAGATTGAGTTGCCTGGTGTATGAAATGCGCTATACAAAAACTTTTGCTTTGCCCTGCCTAATTGTGTGCTTTTTTAAATAGTTTTGATTGGTTTTGTTGTCATTTAGTATATTTTTGATGCCGTTTTGGATATTCCCTCACATTTTGTGCATTTACTTTGGGGGCCACACAAAAACACATGCTGAGGACCACAAACGTTCGAGTGTTTTACGTAACTAAAGAAAATAAAGAATCATCAAGACAGCAACAATTTGAAACGGAACAGAAAAAACAGGAGAAAGAAAAACAACTTAAGAAAAATCAAAAAAACAACAACAAAAAAACAACAAAAACCAATTGCAAGTTGCAAGTTGCAACCATTGTTTGGTTATTCATTAAAGAGTAGGTTTTTGAGTGAATGTTTAAATGAGCACAGGGTAAGTATGATCAGATGAGGAGGAAGTGAGTTCCATATTCTTGGACCTGTGGATGGAATGCTAAATTGAGAAGTAGTGCTACTCAACTGAAGTGAAAGTGACCACTTTTAAAAGCATATGAACTAACCACAAACATTAGATTCATAATTTATACAAAAAAAAGTTTATCAGAATAATTGATATTTCTATTGATTGTGATTATTTTTTATTAGTATATATCATGTACAGATCCATGTTGTATGAATATGTGAGCATCAGAGGTGCCAAACCTACTGTGTGTCAGACTTTGAGGTTTCATTAGAGCAGCGGGGTGTCAGGAAGTGACGGGACTTACCTGGATATGCAGAGGGCTTTTCCCTCCAGGCGATCTCTAAGCTGTTGTGCTGCTTGGCCAACTGTTCAATGGTCTCCTCCAAATGGTGACGCTGCTCTCTCTCATGCTGCAGGGCTTTCTGCCACCTCCGGCTGTGAAATTCAGCTGAGTCCAGAAAGTCACGACAAGCCTATAGTGTGATCACAGGAAACTTTAGGATGGGCAGATGGCCCCGTCTAACGATGACTCCTCATTAAATGTGACATTTGTCCCAATCGGCTAAACGCAGTCGGCCTAATTGAGTTTGTAGTTGTAATAGCCATGTAAAATTCAATAAAAATGGTCAATAATAATTTAAAACAAAACTGGGGAACCAAGCGTTATTTAATTTCTCACTTCTTTTTCTTTTTCCCCTCTCTTCTCTCCATTTTAATATATCTACTTCGTATGTGTATGAATGTATTTATATATCATTCCTGTCCCCCACATATTTGCTGATTATTAACTTGTTATTGTCTCCTCCCCTCACCCACCAATAGCATAACACCATTATTATAATTATTATAATATCACCCACACACTTACTGTCTTATAATGTATAAGATTAGTAAATACTGTCTATGGTAACCTGTCAGCATTTTTTCTCTAATTGTCTCTGTCTTTGTGTTGTATGTGGCAAAAAATAAAACATATTTAAAAAAAACAAAGATGATGTATATTTGTTTTTAGTGTATTTTACAGCTGATGATGCAAACAGAAGAAGAAGCTAACACAAGAGGAAAGTAACATTTTATTAGGTCATTTATTTCAGGCTCAATAATTGAGATTAATTGTAATTAAACTTTAGTAATTGATGTAATTGTAAATGACTTTCTGAGGATAAAAAAAAATTGTCATTTAATTGTAAATGGAAAAATTGCTGGTCACTGTAAACGTAACATGGGTAATTGAAAATGTTATTGTAACTAAAAAATGTAACTGACCCCAACCCTGGCATGAACTCACATTGATCATAGCATTGGAGGTGATGCGAAAGAGTGTGGCTCGCTCGACAACAGTTTTCACTTTGTCTGTGCTGTCGATGGACGCACGCTGCTCGTCGAGTTCGCTCAGGGAGCGCTGCAGGGCCCAACCGTGCTTTCCTATCAGCTCATTACAGGTGCTCAGGTCGTCCAGCTTGCTGGCCAGAGTCTTGAGCACCCCTTGGGTCAGGGCGCGGTCGTCTTGAGGTACAGGAACTTCATCTCCTGAGTCATCTTCCCAGAGAGAAACAAACACAGGGCACAAGGTCAATAAGGTAATGAGGAGGCATTTTATAGGCATGTTATGTCTACACAGCGAGGTTGTTCAAAGTGGCAAAAATACATTGTGCAGTAAATAGTAAATGGAGGGTTCCAGCTAGATTCATTTTTTTCTGCTTTTTGAATAGTATGTTAAGTTGAGTCAGTAAGTCATTTTGAAATTAATCTCGCTGGAAGCATTACATGGAAGTCAGGTGAAACGTCAAAGGAACCATCAAAGGCCATCAGCAGAACTCTGACGAAGACATGTCAGGAAATAAAAAAAACCTGAAAAACCTTGTCCGAATAAACAAAACCTCACCTTAACATACAATTCAAAAAGGAGACAAAATTAAATTCGTTGGACCTATTACATGGAGGTCAAGTGAAACATCAAAGGCAATCAGCAGAACTCCTCTGACAAAGACTGGCAGTTGATAGTCGAAACATGTCAGGAGATAAAAATGTCCTGAAAAACCTTGTCTGAATAAACAAAACCTCATGATACTATTCAAAAAGAAGACTAAATGAAACTTGATGGAACTATTACATGGAAGTCAAGTGAAACTTCAAAGGAACTATCAAATGCGATCAGCAGAACGCCTCTGACGAAGACATGTCAGGATTTAAACACTTCCTGAAAAACCTCGTCTGAATTAACAAAACTTCACCTTAAAGCAACATCGTGTAACTTTTGGCCACTAGAGACGCTAGACTTGTAACTTTCATGTCAAGCGCCCCCTAGTGGCCACAAGCGCTGCAGCACTGTCGCAAAAATCAACAAACAGTCGGGCCAGCCACCCTTGTCTTTTGATTGTGTATGCCGACAGTAGTTGACCTGTTGGTTGAAGAGAGATCATCGACTCACTATTAAAAAGAAGTAAAGTTAGTTCTATGTAAGTAGAAATTTGTCGATTGCGCGAAATGCCAGAAGGTGCGTACACACCGAACACGACTGAAGCGAATAGATTACATTAAAATCAATGTAAATGACGCGACCCCAATTTATCCCCCCTCAAGCGACGTGACTTGGGTGATTTGAGCAACTAGATCAAGGCGTGACCTTGTCGCTCAAAGGGACAACTCTAGCGTCCTTCACTGTCTGTAGAGCCACGGCTGCAGCCCTTTCCTGCTCCCTCCCACTACAGTGCAGATGGCTGCAGCAGAGGGCTGTACTACACTTCCTCAATTTATAGAAGAAAAATTTATAGAAGTTGTTAACTTCTTGAATAAGCCTACATTCTGAGTGAACTCATCCTTTAGTAACTCCGTATGTTGATAATTTAAACCGTAAAAGCGGAGCCGTCTATGATAAGTGCAGTAAACATACGGCCGGGGAAGAAGGAAAAGAAGTGATCAGACCTCTCTCTCCTCTGTCACAACTTCTACACACACATACACACACTGTTCCCTGGTCATCGCATCAGTGGATTAGTAGCAAAAACCTTAGCTCCATGAGTATATCAGAGCCTGTGGTCATGTGACTGCCGTAAAGTGAAATGTTCTCCAGGCATTCTCCAGGTCACATGACCTGGCCAACGACGGTCCGTCTTCTCCAAACTTACATGGGCGGTATTTGAAGAGGGCAGCCCCGCTCGGAGCATTGATACTGTCAAGCACTGTATATTGACCTGAGGTATCATTTAAAATAACTCATATGCGTCAACTCTTTAGGTCACAAAGTCCGCGGTGTGGCTTTAACATACTGTTCAAAAAGAAGACTGAATGAAACTTGATGAAACTATTACATGGAAGTCAAGTGAAACTTCAAAGGAACCATCAAAGGCGATCAGCAGAACTCCTGTGATGAAGACATGTCCAGGAGAGAAACATTTCCTGAAAATCCTCGTCTGAATAAAGAAAACCTCAACTTAAGAGTCAATGGAGGGATTTAATTTCTCATCAGATGGACATGGACAGCTATTTGAATGCTCTAAATTTAGAGCGTGACTTGTTTAGAGGGTGTTAAAAGGGAACGGAAAGAGGAGGATAAAAACTCCCACCCTGATCCCCCCATCCACCCCCCCCACAAGCCATTTCCTCTACAAGATCTGGAAGCTGTGAATGAACATTGTTGCCCTGGAAACGTGGGCTAGTGCAATCAGGAGGCAGGGATATTTTTAGAGGAAGCGGGAGAAAAAAAAAGAAAAAAGATGACGCACTATCCTTTTCTTCTCTCTCTCCTGGTCAGACATGAGCTGAGCCATCAGTCTCACAAAAACCAGACTGAATCCCATCCATGAAATGTACGACACAAATACAGAATGGTTGTTTTCTGAAAGAGGACAAAAAAAGTGTAGATTCCAAGTGGTAGTACCGTAACTCGGTAGGAATAATGAGTTATTGAAGGATCATTGCTACGTACTACATACAGTATGTTGTTGAATATTTAGTTGTTCAAATGAGCAGCCACACTTCTGTCAGACAGCTGGTGCTCACAGATGTAACACACCACCAACAACTTCTGTCCACACATGAGTATGATATTTCTTGTTATTTTAACAAATTACATCACATTTTAATGCTTTAATCACTGCTTCTTAATAAATAGTGCTAAACACAAAAAGTTATGTTTGTATTTTGGCTCAAATTTATATCAAATGCCGTGCTACAATGATGTTATTTCATGCGGTGTGCAATGGTCATTTTTAAATTGGAATCTCATTTTTAAAATCTAATATATATATACTGTAATATATGAGAACAAGAGCTGAAACTCTTTGCCCAAACACGACTGAAACTGACGGGCCAGGTCGGATTCATTCTTAATTGTTTCATCATTTTAACACAGGCACGGGTCAGACACAGTCCGGTGATGTTTTTCGATGAGCTGAAGATGCAAAAAATGTGGATGCTGAGGAGGTGAATGGAAGGCTAATTTATAGCACATGAACAAAAGATGTTAAAAACATAAACAACTCGTTCTCGACAGCTGTGCGCTGTTCCATATGCACATACAGTATGTAGGTCACAGGTAGCTGAGTTGTGCATGTTACAGCAGTGTTACCACATGCTTTACAGCAGAAGTAAACCGGTACGTAGCGTCTAACGTGTACTTGAAGCTGCTTGTCCTGTTAGTTGTATGCAGAATGAGTGGCTAGTAAATAAAGCTGAGTTAATAAAGAATCTCTGTGCACAGATTTGAATAGTGTTGGGTTGTAACGGGGACTTTGTTATTACTGTTGAAACCTTTTGACAATGTGAAAATATATTTTACAGAGTTATGTGAAACAGTAAAAATATGTTTGTGTTCTTTGTTGTACATAAAAGAAAGCACATATATACGGTATATATATATATATATATTTTTTTTTTTTTAATTTTTTTTTAATTTTTTTTTTTTCTGGCAATTTTTGGCATTATTTTGGGCATATAAGCATTTTTGCTTCTGCCTGTTTCAGTCTTGTTATGTATTTCTAAATTGTGATTTATGTTTGAATATATTTTGTTACAAATAACCTGAAACTGAAAAAAATAAACTAAAACGACTATGTATCTTGCAGTTGACCGTGATTTCACGATATACCACCTGTACCATCAGCGATAGATAGATCTTGTGACGAGGGCTGGGCAATATATCAAAATTCAAGATATATCAAGATTTCTATTTTGGCGATATAGAAAATTACAATATTGCCTATATCCATCCATCCATCCATTTTCAGACTCACTTATTCCTGTTTGTCAAGGTCGCGGGGAATATTGTGTATATACATATATACATTTTTTATAGTTAATTTTGTAGTAAGATACTCGTTTTAGGAGTCCCTGCTTTCGCTACTTCTTAGAACAACATGAAAAGCTCAGTTAGGTGGATTTCTGACTGCGTTGAGTACTAAAAAAGCCCCACTACAGAACTCACTCACACGTGCTGTCCCTTACAGGAGAAAAAGTGTTGGTTAATAAATGTGACTGTGTGGCATTTTTCCATCACAAAATTTAACCTAGAATTGTTTTTCTGGTCTGCTTTTATTTTGATTAAAAATATCAAGATTTATATTATCGACATTTTGAGAAAAAATATCGAGATATGAGTTTTGGTCCATATGGCCCAGCCCTACTAATGGCATTTTATTTTCACCTTTAATTATTTGTTTAAAATACTCATTGCGAGTGAACAGGAGTGCCTTGATCTGAAGGCATTGAATCATTCTTCTTCCTTCCTGTTTCACTTTCTCCTCTTTCCTCATCTCATAAATATTCTACTTCCAACTGGTAATAGAGAATCTGACACATTTTGTTCTTTTCTACTCCTATATACCAATTTAACCAAATTCACTGCAAAGATAGGAGCTGCTTTCCCACTACATGTCATCAAGCCATGATGCTTTGCAGCAATTCACAAAGGCAAATTACAAACCCTATTAAGCCTATCTTTAAAAAGACAATTAATGGTTATGGTGCATAATTAGGCTTCTAATAATTACATTTTGAAGCTTTTAAGGCCAACTTGTAAAAAACTGTGGAGGCTTCCTTTAAAGCAGGGGTGTCTCAACCCTGTGGTCAGGACCCCATTACGGGTCAAGAGTCACTGGAAGGGGGTCCCCAGATGCATTCAAAAAACTAAGAATATTTTTTTAACAATTTGAGCTAATTTTTGCTTATTTTTACTCTTTTCCTGCCACTTCACCAAACTTGCCATATTTTAACCTATTTTCATCACTTTTTCTTGCCAAATTTTTGATCCTTTTAATGCATTTTTGCTACATTACTCACATTTTGCCACTTCTAATTTCAATGCCTTTTCTGCACATTTTATCCACTTTTAAGACATTTTCGGAACATTGCCAGTATAAACTAATTGTTCCATTTTGACACTTTTAACCCTTTGTACCACTTTTTGCCGTCTGTTTTGGCCACTCTAATTTGCAACTTGTAACAAATTTCTCTGGTTTTTAAAATCCCAACACCAATGTTGGTCACTTTTAACTCATTTACATCTTTACGATGACAATAATATAGCCCAAATCATAATAAACGTCTTGGATAAGGGTGGATATTATTCAGATGAATAAATAAATGTGGTTATCACAGATTCATAGAACAATGGACCATCATTTTGCTGACTTTATGGATGGGCCCCAAAAATGTCTCCCCTTTATTCCCGGTCTCTGGCTACTTTATTTTGGGGGTCGCGAGCTGAAAAGGTTGAGCCTTCTTGTGAAAAGCACATGAGTTGCATTTAGAAGCTGCTACACAAATAATCCAACATTAAAATGCACAACACAGCTTCCATCCTGTGTAAACTTTCTAGGTCAAAACGTACCCCTTGTGCTGGGAGAAAGACTGTGTGTGAAACCCCCAAACTCAAAACCCCTTTGAGTGAAACTAGTGCGGCATCACACTGCCTATAGGAGCGCAACCCAGTCACACACTGTTTAAGTAAAACAAAACCACCAGCGCAAAATGAATTAACAAAGTCTCTGGAGGAGAAGATTAAAAGTGAGAGGTTGGAAAAACTCTTCAGACATCTGCAACGCTTTATTGACCCACATAGAGCCGAGAAAACAAGATCTCACCTCTCCATGTGTACACACACACACGCACGCACACACACACACACACGATTATGAAACTGAATTCTGTGGCCATCTGTCCCCTGCCATGTTCATATGGAAGCTCTATCAAATAGCACTTAATGAGAGAGCATTCATGAACGAGCACAGCCAAAGCAGACTTTCCTGGTCAGTGCACTCGTGGGTTATAGTTCTCACATCACAATGAGAGTGAAATCCGCTTGTGACTCATTGTTGAATCATAAAAACACACCCACAGGTGATGGAGAGAGCATCAGAAAAAGCCAGAGCACAGTGTGGGAAGAGCAGATGGTAATTAAAAATCAGTGGATTGACACTTTATTCAAAGTCTGCCATATAGATGACGTTTTTTTTATGCCAAAGATTGAGCCGTTTTTTTGTCTTTGTTAGAAATGTAGCACACATATTCATATATATAGTCCAGATATCTTGCCCTGAGCACGTTTGTAGCAACTTCAACATCATCCTATTCACAGCAGCTCTAATCTAATTTCAGCCAATGAATTTAGACTTCTAATGAGTCTATAATTAAAAACCCATGCCGTCATTATCTACTGTATAATCTCATCACACAGTTCAACAAAACAAAACCCAGGATTTGATTCACCACCCACGCAAGCTCAACAACACACACAGGAAGCCAAGAAATAAATTAACCAGACACAGAACACAAGATACGGACGATGCATCTGTGAAGGAGTGAAAACACAACTCATGGTAAAATGGTGTGTAAACAAACCCAATGGAATGTCCTGGAGCTATTGAAATTCTGCACTGCTTTTCAGCTGCACTTGCACCTCACCCTGTGATGCGACATGCACGACTGTCAGCAAAATGATTGGAAAGACGTTAAGCCATCATTTACATGATGCAGGTGCAAACTCAGCAGGAAAAAAAAAAAGACAGCTTCAGACATGTAGCTTTGTGTAGCTGGAAAAACAAAAACTGTCCTTGCTTTTTTTATGGCTGTACATTCAATTAGATTTACTAGGGTTATTTCAAAGTCACAGATTTGCCAAACTTATTGAACTCACAATACAGTAGAAACACATGGAAGCACGCACACACACACACACACACACACACACACACACACACACACACACACACACACACACACACACAGTGCTGCATAAAACAAAGGAAAAGGTTACTTACAAGGTGAAAGTGAGTGAAAAAGCTACCCCCATGTCATGCTATTGTCCATCCAGTTGAGCTGTGAGATATTTTCAATGAAGATGCTCACACCCTCCTGTGCTCGCTCACATTTTTTGTTCCCGTTACCCCTCCTGCTATCAGAACAGGAAGGCGGAGTCTGAGGGAAGGTCATTTCATTCAGCTCTGGCTGCCGTCATTACAGCGGGAGACGGGGAGGGAGAGCTCAGACGCTGAGCGGAGGTGAAGGCTGCATGTGTGTTTGAGAATACATTTGTGACAGCAAACATATAAAAATGAATGATATTACACACCACACCCACAGATAACGGGGTGTGAGCATTAAGGATCAAAAAAGATCACTACGAATCCTCAAAACATGGGATTAATTCTCAAATATATTGCAAAGATTAATGAAATATTCAGCGTGGAAGAAAAAAACAAAAAAAGGTCTAGCAGGATTACGGTACAAGAAATCATTTCAATTGAGTGCTCTGGAAACTAGTACAGTGTTGTGCTTGATGTCTATAAATACATACAGCCTGCTTAACAGACCAGTCCCAATTCCCAATACATATATATGGAACCATACTGCCACCTTGTGTACTGCTGTTCATGTAGCACTAAGGACTACAAAGACAACGATGGAACCAATCCAGGCTCACTTATGGTAGGGTGTGGCAAACCAACTGACAATCACACAAATCCATATTCATGTCACCATTTAAAGCTCGGATAGGCGATTTTCTCCAGATACACTTTTAAAGTTTTTGGTTGAAATTTTCTTAATATCCTGATAGAAATGAAGATCTTATGTGCTCTGAAAAAGGAAGAAAATCTGTCGACTGTACCAGCTGTAAATCTGTAATAACAATGGAAAAAAATTAACCGTTTTTTTAACCAATCATGTCTCACTGCTCGTTCACGACCCCTTGCATGCACGAGCTCACACTGAAAGCGTGAAAGTGTCACCGCTGACAGAGTTAAAACAGAGTTTTTGGTCACGTTTTTGAACATATATAATGGTAAAGTTTATTGTTTACTTACTGCTGAATGAGACATGAGACAACGACGTTTCTACACAATACAAGCGATGAGCTGAGCTCCTCTACTGCAGCAGCTGTGTGCATGCATGTGAGTGAGACGCAGCACAGAGGGGAGGGGCGAAGGGGGTAAAGGCGGGGCCGTCGAGGAGGCTACATTCAAAATCATGCGAGCTTTTGAAAATCCCCTACCCTACCTTTAAAGAGGTACTCAATTCAAGTCTAGTTGAACAAAAACCTCACATGCTCGGGAGAACATACAAATTCTGCTGAGAAAAAGAGAAAAAGTAAGACTGGATTCCAAAACTTCCTATAGCCCAGATAATGACAATTGTGACTAATACAGAGACATACAGAGATTATTAGGGGCCAGACAGCCTGTAGCTAACGCAAACCTAACATTATCCTGCATGTAGTTTTTCTTCTTCCAAGGAAATCGTACTTCTACAATTGAATAAATATGATGTACTAATATCGGAGATTTTAGATGCAGTCCGATAAAATCCGATATTCGTTTTCTGGTTGATATCGGACCAATATCCGATATCAATATTGGATCAAGACACCCCTAAAAAGTATAATAAACTTTTTATTGACAAGTAAATATGGAACTACATATAATTTAATCACAAAATCCAATCAGATGTCATGTGATTATGTAGTTTTACGAATTGATGACGTCAAATCTGTGTGTGTGTGTATTTAAAAACATTCATACCATCAAATATCAGGTTAATAAATGGTAATTTAGGTTTTTTTAAAGGATAAACTCCTATGCTTTATATTTTAGTCGACTATATCTGTAACATATTAACAAATCGTCATGTCATTTAGTTGACTATACTTAGACTAGGGGTGGGAACCTCTGGGTACCTCACGATACGATATAATACGCAATACAAAGCTCACAATAACGATTATCTCACGATATGACAATACTGCAATTATCGATATATTGGTCAGAAATCAGTCTACGATTATCTATGACATAACAAGAAAGAAAAAAAGTTTAAGTGAAAAAACCCAATTTTCATTTTATATCTCTGAAAGACAATAAATTGAATTGAAATAATTTGGTGTCCTATGAACAGTGACACTATTTTAGTGCAACATTTCTGTAAATAAGTGTCGACATACCCATGTAAATGAATAAATATCTCCAACAGTGCTTTATGTAAACAAAAAATAGGGTCTTTCTCACCAGTGACACCATTATAGTGCAAGATTCCAGTAAACAATATATTGATTCCTTCAACAAACAGTGACAAAATTTTTGTGAAGAAAGCAGAAAAGGTTTTGGAAAAAAAAAAAAAAAAAAAAAAATAATAATTTTTTTATAAAATTGCGATATGCGTGAGCATATCGATAATCAATCGTGCGAAAAAATATCTCGACATCGCCATATTGCGATATCGTCACACTCATTTCTGACTAAAGCAAAATAACTTTTTAGTCCAAAGACTATCACTAAAACTGAACCAACGTTTGCTGATCTATGTGAACTTTCTGAATCCCATGAGTAAGAAAGAGTGGGACAGCTGTCCAGCTCCGGTACAGAGTGTCCTGCTCACCAGAGTGATGCATCAGCAGAGTGGCATTGGCCTTGGCCTGCTGCAGGGCCGACACCCATCTCTGACACTCCCCCTCAGACGTAGCCTTGAGGTGGTAGCTTCGACCGCCGCTGCTTAACACCATGTGACAGGTGTCGCCCACCTCAATGTGGGCTGTCGCCAAAGGAATGGTTCCCCGACAGGTGTGTGCCATCTCTGCCTGAGTCCTGTGGGAAAGCAGGGTTGGTTGGGTGAGTGAGTGAAAACTGCAGCCACTCATTCAATTCGATCAATTATTACATTGAAGTAGCGAGCAACATGACATTCAGCAACGTTTATTAGGAGATGAAATGTCTTCAGTTAAGCAAATATTATCTGAATAATATTTTGCCAATGAATATTGACCCTTAAAATTCAGCTAGCTCCTTCATGTGATGGTAGCTACTCATATATGTATTACATTTTTATTATTAGAGCCTAGAATAAAGCACACAACACAATGAATGTTATACATAAACAAGGACCATATAATCATGTAAGTGTCCAGGTCGTTACTGTAAACGAAACTGGTTCTCAATGACCAACCCGGTAACATAAATATTTAAAATATGTATTATAAAACAAATACAATAAAGCTTAAGAAAAAACAAACAATGAGTCAGATAATGTGCAACTATTGATAGAACCAAAATAACACATGTCCTACAGATAGGTGACAGATTTATTTTAGGGACAATGAGGGGATATTTAAATGAGATTAAAGCTCTAATGTACTTGAATGTATTGTTGCATTTTTCTGAAAATAAATAAATAAATACCCACTGAGTCCTAGTAATATTTGAAGAATGATTCCCATTAGATATGTAAAATTAAAGATTAACAGGTAAGTATAAAGGCGGCACTGCGTTGTGAATATTTCAACAAAACCACTTCAAAAAACCATCAGAGACACAATGAGACAAAATAAAGGCATAACAATGACATAAAAAGCATTTTTGGAGACCCCATAACCTAAAATGCACCAAATAATAAGACACAAAGAGAGACTTCACACAAAAAAAATATTGACTTGGAGGATTTGTGCTTTTTTTAAGAATTACAGGACTTTGGAAAAATTCAAATTTGAAATAAAAAAAAATGGAAAGTTCTTCAAACAAGGAGATTAAAAAGTGAAAGTTGTTTTTGTTTTTTGAATCCAGATTTAAAATGACAGCCATCATGTAATGTAATGCATGAGGGGTGTTGGAAAAAAATTGATTCTGCGATATATCGCGATATTACGTTGCGCAATTCTCGGATCGATTAAAAATACATCCATATCGATTTTTTTTTACATTTAATTTTTTTTTTTTTTTTTTACCTTTTTTTAACCAGGAAAGTATTTTCCACTGCAGGGAACATTGTAACTGCACAAAGAAGTGCACTGAAACCTGGGTATGTTGACCAGCTTGTGCTTTTTCAATAAAATCTGAAAAGAAAGGACTAACTTTCTGCATATATTTCTTGTTCTAGGCATATACTGTACCTCAGATACGTTGCACTAAAGTCATGTTGCACTAAAGCTGGTTTAAAAGCCACAGGCAGATTGCATGTTATTTTTTTATTTTAAGTTGTTGGCACATGGCATGTTAAAGCCAATGTTTTGAGTGTAAAATTGCAATAATCGCCTGATACTTTCATTTCGGGATATATCATATCGGGATACGAATCGTATAGCCAAATGCAATGTAATATACACCGCCGGTAAGCATAAATTGCTGTGATATCTACAACTGAATTATTTGGTAATTTACACAATGATTCATGTTGTTTTTACTTTCTCCTGCGGACATACCTGTCAAGTATCCCGTTTTAGCCGGGAAACTCCCGTATTTTACCCCTCTTTCCCGCCATCTCCCCGTATTAGTATTTTCCCATAAATATCCCGTATTTTAATGTAATAATAATTAAAAGATGCATTACTAAACTGAACGCCGTCACTAGCCTCGTGAGAACTTCCACCTGAAATGGCCTGAGTGGCAGTTCTCGCGAGATTAGTGCTGACAGCGGCAACAAACCCGGAAACAACTCAGAAGAGAGATGATGAATGAAGACGTTCTGGCAAAAAAAACAAAGAACTGGTGTAAATACGTTGTAAAATGAGACAGAGAGTTTACCTTCCCTAAAGAGTTGCAGGATAGGACACAGTTACATGTTCTGTTAGATTAATAACTGAGATTTTAACGTCTACCACAGCGGAAGGAACGTCGTAAGTCACCATGAAAAATCAGCCAATCACAAGCTCCACAAATATACACTGCTTTAAAAAGTGTTAAAGAATGTAAAATCTGTAATAAATGTGTCTAATAAGTCATTAGTGAATACCAAAGAAACACATGAGTGAGCATGAAAAATTATAAGAAAATATGTAATAAAAATAAAATGTTAATGTCTAACTTAAAGACAAGCAATGTGAAATTAACAGTAAATATGCAACGTGTTGACTTGTATATAAACTGTAAGTATATTAAATAAACATGTGCTTCATATACACATTTATGTTTTAATTTAGAATGTTTTATAATTCAGAAATTAGAGTTTCAAGATGTATTGAGTTTTCTATTTTGGCGATATAGAAAACTATAATATTTCATATATATATGTATATATTATAGCTTATTATGTATCAAATACTAGTTTTCAGAGTCGCTGCTTATACTGCTCAGAACAACATGTAAAGCTCAGTTAGATGAATTTCTGAGTGTCACATATTGTACATCTGTTTGTTAATAAATGAGCCTGTGGGGCATTTTGCATCAGCATATTTAACCCAGAATTGTCTTTCTGGTCAGACTTTATTTGATAAAATTATCTAAGATTTAGATCGTAAATCACCATTTTGAGAAAATATATTGAGGTATGAGATTTGGTCCATATCGCCCACATGTTCACAGCACTTCAATGTTAATAAAGGTCGACCTACCAGATTCTAATCACATGATTGTATTTAGTAAGTGGATGACAAGTGGCTATTTTAGATCTATTGTACACTTGTCTTAAAATATAAGGGATACTGGAGTTTGGTTGGGCGGGTGGGAC
Source organism: Gouania willdenowi (assembly GCF_900634775.1). Taxonomy (NCBI): domain Eukaryota; kingdom Metazoa; phylum Chordata; class Actinopteri; order Blenniiformes; family Gobiesocidae; genus Gouania; species Gouania willdenowi. The sequence continues at coordinate 20,618,789 of NC_041055.1, forward strand.
TGCTCGTAGCGGGCGCCAGAAAATGTCCCTTATTTTCAAATCCAAAACTTGACAGGTATGCCTGCGGGCCAAATGGGATGCTCTAAGGGGCCAGATTTGGCCCCCGGGCCTTGAGTTCGACACAGGTGTCACAGGTTATTTATGATGTTCCTAGGAGCAGAGCATTTTCCCATTCAGAGAAAGTTTATTATGTCCCCAAGGATGGACTAACATGCTCCAACCAGGTGAATGTGTAGAAAGTACGTGTCAGACTCAGCACTAACCGGTAGTAGGACAACAGGCCGTTACTGAGGACGAACCAGCGCCGCTGGTAGCCCTTCAGGTAGTTGGTCCATTTGAACAGCCAGCCTTTGTAGGTGTCCAGCTGGGACAGGTGTAGCCCGGGGAGGGTCGGGGAGGGCAGGCTCTTCACCAGCTCGTTCATGTCCGCCGCTGCTCCGGAGGACGGGGAGGAGAACAGATGGAGACTCCGGGGCGGCTCTGCGGAGTCACGCCGCCGCCTGAGCACCGCTGTGCGGATTAGAGCGAGCTGCTGTTAGCGTACAGCTGCTGGAGAGAGCGAGACACTCCAGCTTCCGCTACAGTGACGTTAAAGCCTCCATGAAGCCACAATAAAGCACTTTAGTGCACAGAGAGCTGCCACTTTGGACCGCATCCTGATTCCTGCTCGAACACAGGCTGGACCATCAGAGGGTCAGGATGACGTCCTCATCCCAGGACGTCATCCTGATCCTGGGTGACGTCAAGAACCTGGAGCGCCTGCGTGCAACTATGCGCATGTTTGTTTACTGTGATTTCACTACTGTCACTAATACAAGTGCAATGCACACATTTACATTGTATTATTATCATGCTAATATTGACAAAGAGGCTAAAGCAGGGTTTTTCAACCTTGGGGTCGGGACCCCATATGGGGACGCCTGATTTTTTTTTCCTGAAAAATGAAAATACATTTTAGAAATGTTTTAACCCTGTAGAGCCTGAACCATTAAATAATTGTCAGAAATTGCAAACGTTTTGAAACTGGAGGCTTAATGGTCCCTGAACAACAACAAAAAATTCATTCAAACATCAATTTACATTTATGAGTTTGTATCATATTTGATACATCCGGTCTCAATGCTGAAATATTTTTTTTATTTTTTACCGATAAAAAATTATAAATAACCAACATGTCAACAAATTGGTAATTCCATACATATATTTAAAAAAAAATAATGCTATTTTCATGCAACAAGGAGATATCCACCAAAGGAACTGGCGCAGTGAAGTCTATAATATATAACATTTCACTTATTTTCCTGGCTTTTTCCAGTTGCCAGTGTGAGTACACCCATCTGCACTGGGAAATTCTCAAAGTACACAAGGAAAGGGTGGCCTACACATTGCTTACATCGCAGTCTGTTTCTGATGTTGTTTACCAAATTATGCATTTTAAACGTTTATTTAGTTTATTTGAAAAATAAAATGTACTTTTTGGTAAATTGAGATGTCTATGTTGAAAAATAAAGAAGTTACTGAATATTGAAATGAGCCGTATTGCACTTTTTGGACACATTGAGTTCTTTGCACTCCCAGCTGCATCGTCACTTTTTGTTATGTGAAGTTTAACAGGAAACAGGCGAATGTCAAATATCAAACTATCTTCACCACGGTAATTTACAGACTCCATTGTTTTGTATTGTGAGAGGAAGCCGTAGTACCCGGAGGAAACCCACGCAGCATGGGGAGAACATGTAAACTCCACACAGAAAGGATCCAAGTGTCCACCCCAGGGTTTGAACCCCTTCTTGCAGTGAGGTGGATGTGGTGACTACTAAGTAGCACAATCGAAAAAACACGCACTTCCTTCTTTTTTAGGCAGTGTGCTGGATCAAAAAGGTCCAAAGATGCTAAGAAAAAAAGGTCTGCATAACTGCGTGGTTAGCTCCCAATTTCAGTTTTAATTTAAACCAAAAACGTGACGTTTCGGGCTGACCGCTCGATGTCTGATGAAGGGCGGTCAGCCCAAAACGTCACGTTTTTGGTGTAAATTAAAACTGAAATTGGGAGCTAACCACACAGTTGTGCGGCCCTTTATTCTTTGCATCTGTGGTAACTACTAAGCCATCGTGCACCCTTGATAAAAAACATATACATTTTATTAACAACAAAGCGGACCTTATAAGGCGAGTTCTTGTTTTTCTTGCTATTGTATTGTTGAAACATATGGAATGGATTAAAGCATATTCAAAAGCTTTTAAAACAAATACATGTTTAAATTAAGGTCAAAATTGAAACATAATCAGAATCTAAATGCTTATTGTAAATTATAATCAAACTTGTATATCATTTCAGTGAAAGAACACGTCATACATGCAACAAAATCTTCTTGCAATAGCAGGACAAAATAGTCAAAGTACAAGGAAAAGACTGCTCCTTATTTACATATACTTTACAAAATGACGTTTAAAAAAAGAAGTGTTGCATTTTAAAGGGTTTATTGGGTTTATAAACTCGTACAGTGCCTCATCAGTCATGCATGTCACTGCTCCTAGTATAGTTGGTACATTTGTGAGAATGATAGAATCAAATCCACAGTTTCTGACAGGATTTCCGAATCTTTCTCAGTTGAAGAAGAAATCTGGAGTTCTTCATTCCCATCTTCTTTAATAATACATGTTTCTACAATATTTCCAGGAGGTTGGTGTTTGGGTTGATCCATGTGGTTAGTCCTATGGATAGTCCACATGTGGTTAGTCCACATGCCTATATGATACTCATTGAGGCAAGTGCCTCGGTTAGATAGTCTCTGCTTCTCGGATCATGGCTCAAGTGAGACATGGTGATAAAGGGGTGTTGGAGAGCCTCAGTGGGAGAAATCCGCTTCTCCCCATCCAGACGCAGCATTTTCTTCAATAGGTCGATGAAAGACTTCCGGTCTTTCATTTGTTCATCTTCCCCTACTTCAAACATATAGAACAGGTCATCCAGTGATGAGAAACGAGCGTGATTTTTCTTCCAACACTTAGCTGTTGTTTTATGAATAGCCGAGAGTTCATTTTTTGTCAGCAGCCTCCATGTTGAGCCAGATTCATCCACCTCCTCATGGAAAAAACATTTGGTGTTCTTGCCTTTCTGGAGCTGTCGACGTGACGGCATGCCGAGGGTCTCCACTATGCACCTCATTATGAGATGTTCACAATGAACAGGAAAGAGGCTAAATCCGAGGTAGAGAAATGCCAGCACACAGCCTAATCCCCACATATCAATGGACTCAGTGTAAGGAAGGCCAAGTGTAACCTCTGGAGCCCGGTAGCTAATGGCCTGACACAAGTCCCCACGCCTGGTGGCATAGGAGTGTCGAGCCATTCCGAAGTCAATCATTTTAACTCGGTTGGGAAGGTACTCCGAGTTGATCAGCATGACGTTGTCAGGTTTCATATCAGCATGTATGACCCCGAGAGATTGTAGAGCCTGCAATGTCTCCAACAGCTGCTTTGCAATGGGGCGGATATCATTTACACACAGTGACCCTTTCTTCAGACAGTGTTGAAATAAATCCATGTCCAGCATCTCAAAAACCAAACAGGTGTGGCCATAGTACAGAAATCTCTCATACAATTTGACCACATGTGCTTGGTCTGCATTCAGTAGGCCGATGACCTCCAACATGAGCAGCTCATTTTCTACGTTCACCTTGATCTCTTGCTTAATGATCTTCACAGCCACTATTGCGTTCCTGCCATATACCTTGCACTTAGCCACTTTTCCATAGGAACCTTCACCAATAAACTCCAGAATGATAAAGGCATTATAGTTGCCCTGCAGAACCTTCCCTACCACGAGTGGAGTCTTAGTGCACATTTTTCACTACTTTCTGAATTCACAATATTCTTTCGTATACTTGTTCATACGCACAAATAGGAGTGTTTCACCAAATAGCTGAAATTCACTAGCTGTCAAAAGCCAGACTTATTCGAACTAGTATGACGAATAGAATCCACAATTCAGCTGCCTTTCATGTTGCAGCTCCTTTCATGTGTTGTTATTCCTATGAATGTTTTGGAACTTTGGTTACTATAGTAACCAGTACAGCGCCCGTAGTTCCACAGTTTGACTTTGATGTCTACCCGTTAGTTACCACGACTACCTGTCAACAAAGCTGTTCTAACTTAACCTGAGTTACCAGATCATCTGTCAAAACATCAGTTCTTTCCATTTTAACTCAGATTAATAATGAACATGATTAATTATTAATTGTCTAGACCTGTTAATTTTATTAAGCGGCCTCGAGCCGAACAATGAACGATCTCCTGAATTATACATGCACACATTACAGTTCAATAAAAAGCATGTGAAGTTACTCAAATATATTTTTTAAATGTTTGTGCTTGTGATACATATTGTATAACATGTTACGTTAGGTTTATTTCAGACATAAGCAATTTCATTTCTGTCTGTGACTGACTATACTGGATTTAGATATTATTACTAATCAACCTAAATTTCTGTACCCATGTTCCTGTTTAGTATATTGAAATATCTTCACCATCATTATTTTTGTTTATAATATTCATCATCATCATAAACAGTAGTGGGGCCTGATTTTGACTGGAGACCACAGGTGTAAAGAGTACTGGTATATCCTACTCAAGTAGAAGTACTGCTATTTGATTGAAATTGTACAAGTAATTCATACATAAAATACTCAATTACAAGTAAAAAGTAGCTGCATTAAATAGTACCACAAAGTTACTAGCTACTTTCACCCCCCATGTTTATTTTTGGTAATAAATCTTACCCACCCCCTCCATTATCCCACCCTAACTCCCTATTCCCTGTGAATAGAGCTGCAAGGAACACCCACTTTTTCCATTTCACCACATATTGACCTAATGTTTACTCCTTTACTGATTGACAAATACAGTATCTGTGCTGAAACATTAAGTCATCCTTGACCTAAATAAGGTGAATAAAATATTAACAACATAAACAAAGTGCTAATCTCTCCAGGCAGTGAAACAGATTCATTACTTATTTTAAATAATTTAAGAATAATACAAACTAGTATAACCATAGAACTTCTTGTGAATCTTTTAAATACATAATATTATTGTATTTTATTGTATTAAAAATGACGATGGCTTTGTCAACTTTGCAGAACTCAAATTTTTTTTATTGAACACAGCAAAATGGTAAAATATTGAATTCTTGTACATACAATAATTTAAATAAATAACAGGATTAATATGAATAACAAATGCAACACTCAGTGAAATAAGAGACCTCAGGCTTCTTAACATTTACAGAAGTACTTCATGTTTTGTATCGATCATAAAGGGAGCTTAATGATGCAATCATAAGTAATTACGCAAACAGGAAATATTTTCCATTTGGCATCATTGCAATAAGTGAAAAGCTGGAATTGTACAATCAGTTTTGCAAAGTGCTTTGTGACATAAGGCCTCCTAAAAGGCTTGTCTTTATCTCTATGGCACTACATCAGGATGCTGGAAAAGGTTCAGTTGATATTGTCATTTTTTTATTAAAACCAACTTCGACACTGTATCTGATTTTATTATCTTGTTGTGAAGAATACAAAGTCAGTTTACAAAGCACAATGCAAATATAATATTTCAAATCCCCCAACAGGTGTATTAAGAGTTGCTGAGTAATTCCTCACCATTAAATTCATATTGTCAACAGAAGAGGAAATTCGAACCTCTGAAAATGCAGAGGTTTTCTGGGGCAGAGAGGTAAGGCAGTCAGCACGATTCATAACATTTAGAAAATGTCACGGTGAGAAAATTTGCTACAAGAGTGATTTTCAATTCATTGTCTTTGAGTTTTCTTGTCGTGATCACAGTGTGAACCTTTCCCTACTTCCAGTTTTCCTCCCAGGATGAAGTCTTGTGTTTCTCTTATCTGCAGCCTGTGGGTTTTCATAGCAGGCCTTCTTGTTCAAAAATGGAGGGCAGCAGAGAGAAGTCGAAGGGCGCAAACTTCACGCCTGTCCCGTGGTAGAACTTGTTCTGAAACTCAACCCTGGGAACAAACGATAAAGCAAGAGAGTAAAAAGATGTTTCAGTTTTAGTTTTAGACTTTCACAGGAAAGGAGTGGGAAGATGTATAAACATGTAATTGTCTTTGCTTACACTTGCCTGTTACCACTTTATTCAGTATAAACACTGGGAATATAAATGTTAGGTTTAGATATTAGAGACACACAGTTTATACAGGGGTGGACTGGCCATCTGGAATATAGGTGAAATCTAATATCTGCATTAATGAAATTGCGAACGGAATCACGGAATCGAGAAATGAAAACGGTTAAACGTGGAAATGGACAAAATCGGCATGAAACGCTGTCACACATTTTTTTATTGGGAAATATTTCTGTGGTACGCTTATTAGGTACACCGCCCTCCCTCCCCCTGTCCTGGCGGCAATAAACTCATCTTAAACCACCAAACACACCTTTTAAAACAACAGAAATAATCACTGACTCCTAACTACAGAGCCTCCAGTGCCTGTTTAACTTTGCTGTGCCTGCAAAGCTCCGCCCGTTTCTCATGTCACGCTGCGACGGTCCGTGTAAACGTGATCAAATTTAATAATCTTCACCTGCTCAGTGTTCGATCTGTTGTGCCTGGCTAACTAAGAATAACTCAATATCCTCCAAGATGCATTGTCATGAGTTATAACATGAATCAGCCACTACTTACATTTTTCATGTACACACATCTTCCATGGAACAGGAGAGAAACACACATGCAGCTCTGCAGCTGGTCAACATGCAACACACTCTGCTCATGCATGCAGCAGGAAGAACTCTGCTAAAATACGTTCCTCTTAAAGGGCTAGTAACAACATCACTGAAAGTGAAACTAAACACTTATATAACAGGGCTTTCCTACAGTTACATTCTAACAACATCTCATCAGAGCTACAGAAGATAGGATCATTTAAATTAGGTTCATTTATACTAAGTTGATCAAAATTTATTCAATAAACCCGCTGAAATTCAGTAAACCATTGATCCCCGAGAGGAAATGAGGTGACATCAATGCAGTTCTCATACATCTTTATATGACATACAAATATTTAAAAAGGAGCAGTCAGAATAATCCATGTCATTACAACTTATATCTACCTTTTAATTGTATCTTACTTTATTTTTGACATATACTTTTGTTTAATTATGAGGTTTTCTTTCTTTTTCTTTTTTTTATTAGTATTTATTTTCTTTCCCCACAGGAGTTAAAAACTAAAATTTTCGTTACAAAATTAAAAATGTTTCCAAAAAACGGAATTTAAAAAATTTAAGTGGAAAAAAATAAAACGGAATTTGGAAAAAAATAAAATGCATTTTATAGGGCCCTATATAGGGCATTGTGTGGGCCGGTCCGGTCCGTTTTTGACGAGCGAGTGGAGGCAGACATGGTAACAAGTGGCCAAAAATGGTCCAAAAGTGGCAAAAATGGGGTAAGAAAATTGTGAAAAGTGACTAAAATAGGTCAAAAGCAACCTTGCTGTGTGCTGAAGTGTTCTTGGGCAAGACACTGAACCCTAAGTTGCTCCCAGTGGCGGACTAGCCTTGCACTGCAGCTCTGCTCATTGGTGTGTGAGTGGGTGATATTGTAAAGCACTATATGGGACTACTTTGATGGTCATAAAGGCAAATGTATCCTTTAACATTATGGGACATAACTCACTATGATGGAGCAGAGCAGGTAGATCAGCACATTGAGTGATGTTAAAGGTAGTGATGACTCACCAGTGAAGACGCAGAGCATGGAGGAACGCTGACAAGCCTTCCATGATGAGCAGGATGGAGACAGTGAGCGTAGCAAATAGGGCAAACACAGGGACTAAAAGAACCACCCCAACCTTTGTGGTGACCCTGAATCCGAGGCGCATCACCATGGACCACAAGACCTCTGAAAGCTCTGAGAATAAGGTCGACCAGAGCAAATGCAGAAAGGTGTTCAAATGTTAAAGATTATGAGGAAATGACGGTGGCTGAGAAGTGCAAAACACTTTTACAAACACCACAACAAATTAACATTTTTTAAAACAAATTTACATAATTAGTTAAAAAAAAATACAAATAGCAAAACACTTTTACAAATGTTGAAACAGATTTACAATGGAAGTGTGATTTGTTGATTTGTTGCGTAAAATCATACGGAAAGAGAGGGTTCGAAAAACGCCGATAGTAGACGGCTAGCTGTAAAGTTGCCTTTATAAATCTGTTTCAACATTTGTAAGTGTTTTGCTATTGTCTTTTTTTTTTTTTATCTGTTTTCTATCTGTTTTCAAAACTGTAAATTTGTTTTTGAACAAAAATTTAAATTTGCTTTCAAAATTTTAAATGTGTTGTGTTATTTGTAAAAGTGTTTTGCTGTTGTAATTTATTTTTTTTTTTAGCTAATTACGTGTATTTGTTTTCAAAATTGTACATTTTTTGTGGAATCTGTAAAAGTGTTTTGCACTTCTCAGCCACCGTAGGAAATCATACAAAATAAAACAAAACAAAAAAAGAACCATCAACAGGAAGTGCTTTAATCCTGACTGAACTCACGAGCATGAGCCAAGCTGAGAGCCCAGAGACGCAGGTAAGAAGCAGTGTTGGAGATGCAGCCCAGGCAGTACTCGATGGTGTGAATGGACTGATGCAGAAGCACATCACCCAGGTCAAACTGCAAATCAAAGCAAGCGAGATATAAGAATGGATTGTCAAACTCCGACGTGGTTCAGAGGCCACATTTGTCCTGGTTTTATTTCAAGTGGACAGTGGAACATTGTACATTGTCATTTGTGGAGATAAATGAAAAATTACAGATCACAGAAAAACTGCTTAAGTCAAAACAACCATTCGGTCAAAGACATTAATTAAAAAATAAAATAAAGGTTTTCCTGTGAATTTCTGCAAAATTCTACTAAGGCTGCATTGGATGCTACGATCGGCCAAGCTTTGCCCGTGCACCATGAGTTTGGTAACATTGGCATTAGACATCAGCAGCAGTGAAAAGGAAAGATCATCCACCTGTGCTGTTATAAAATGCTAACATGATGCTAAACTAGCAGAAACTAGCATAATCTAGAACAGATATATTTTGAGGGGGTCGCTCTAATTCTGAAGTAAATGCACAAAATGAGTTAAAAACGTATACAAAGTTTCTAGAAATATACACCAGACAACATAAATACACAAAATGACTTCAAAAACACACAACGGAAACAACAACAAAAACCAACACCTAATGAGAAAAAAAATTATATATATATATATATATATATATATATATATATATTATAACAAATTCACAGAAAACGTCTCCAAAATCACAAAATTAGAACAAAAATACACAAATTGGCTCATAACACACAAAACAACAACAAAAATAACAAATGAAATAAGAGAAAAATAGGCTAAATCACTTCAAAATCACACATAAAACGACACAAGGCAACGACAGAAAGCAAAAAATGAGAAAAAAAAAAAATACACAAAATGACCACAAACAATGAAACAAAACACCAAAAACACTATGAAATGACAACACAAACTTATTGTCCTTTCTTGTATTAATGCTCAGATTATTGGACATAAGCAGCAGTAAAACTGTTATAAAATGCTAACATGATGCTAAACGAGCATAATCTAGTGCAGATACGGGCATCTAGCGGCTCGGGGGCCACATGCGGACGTTGCTCTAATTTTGAGCAGCCCCTGAAGTAAATGAACAAAATGAAATGAAAAAGAATTATACACTAGACAACATAAATACAGAAGATGACTCCAAAAACACACAATGGCAACAAAAAAAACCCCTAATGAGAGAAAAATGATAAAATTACAAAACGACAACAAGAACTTAGAAAACAAATACACAAAAAACTAATGAAATAAGAGGAAAATATGCTAAATGGCTTCAAAAACACACACAAAACAACAGTAAAAATACACGAGACGACAACAGAAAGCGCAAAATGAGGAAAGAATTACACAAAAAAAACCAAACAAAACAATACATTACACCAAAAACACATGAAATGACAACACAAACGTATTCTCGTTCCATGTATTAATGGTCTGATTGGTCATTATTCTAAATGCTGACATGAATGTTGATAATGTAACCCTCAGATCAGAAAATCACTTTTTTTTGGCCCTGCTGCGATAAAAGTTGCCCACCTCTGATCTAGTAAAATCCAAATATAAATATGAATGTGATGCTGTTCACTCTGACCTGTTTCGGTAGAAAGTCTCTGCTGGTTGCTTCATCAATATCTTCCTCTTCGTCATCTTCAAAGGAAGGAGCTGCAGAGTGGTCATCCTCACTTGCACGCCTCACTCTCTCATAACCCTGAAGACAAACATTTACTGTACATAAACAAACAATCCAATAATAAAGACCAAACAGTGATTTGATTGCACTCACTCTGCGTCTGCGCAGACCTTTGCCTCCACGGTACAACCAGTAGAGATAAAGGGGTTTTCCCAGCAGCAACACTGGGACTGACAGCATGGCTACCAAAACCAGGAAGATCTGCAACCCAGTCTTGAAAAGCAGAGCAAATACGATCTCAAAACACAGCTGAGTAGTCAAAAATGAACAGGGATCAGGGGTGGACTGGCCATCTAGCATACCGGATATTGTTCCGGTGGGCCGTCGACCCAAAGTGGGTCGGTCCGGTCCGCTACATTTTTTTTTTGGACGTGCAAGTAAAGGCCGACAAGGTCACAGGTGGCCAAAAATGGCAAAAACGTGGCAATAAAAGAGTGAAAAGTGACTAAAATGGGCCAAAAGCAGTCAAGAGTGGCCAAAAGATGAGCAAATAAAGAAGAACCAAGTGGTATGTAAAAATGTGCCAAACTATAGCGAAAAAAAGTAAAAAATGTCTAACAAAAAGAGGCAAAATGTAGCAGAAAAAAAACAAGTGGTATTTATTGGGCAAAAATTAGCTTATTTGGATGAAAAGTGGCCAAAAAAATTAAAGAAAGGACAAAAAGTGTCACAAAGAACTTTCAAAAATTGATAAAAAAATAGAAAAAAATGGGTATTTATTGGCAAAGGGTAGCTATAGTCTGAAAAATGTGTCAGAACTTTTTGAAAAGGGGCAAAAATTGGACAGAGGAAGTTGCAAAATGGCCAAAGGAAAAAAAGGGGTTTAAAGGTTTCCCCCTTTTAAGCTTTTCTGGGGGAATAATAATCAAAATGAAGACATAAAAAGCCACAAGTTGACCATTACCAACTTAATAACGGCTTCTACGTTGTGTCCTCTGATAATATAGTGGGCTGCTATGGACAGAAAATGTCTGGGATGAATTTTTGTCCCAGTCCACCCCTGACAGGGATGTTGCTGTTGAGATGTACAGTACCTGTCCTGGGTAGAGTGGAGTCATGTCTTTTCCCTGCATGACAAACATGTTGATGAAGTGGATGAGGATGCTGGGAGCCTGGTTGGACACATGTGCACCGAACGCCAACCACTTGTACAGAATCATGAAGACCAAGTACCCAAAAAGACAAAGCAGGAAGAGGAGCTCGGGGATAAAGAGCAGGTAGACGTTAAATTTCTGTCGGAAGTGCCTAAGGATAAGAAGAAAAAAACATATATGGGGAATATGGAACATGTCAGATGGTGAAAATTCATTTTCAAAGTATAGGATTTCAATCAAAGAAAATCATAGACAATGGCCCATTAAACAGTACAGCTCAACATGGATTGATCACTGAAGGATTGCTTTTATTTCCAAACTCTTTGCTTTGGAAAGCAATGGTAGGAGATTCTTAACAAATGAACACAAGTCTCTTGTCCCTGTCCCTCCTTGTTCTTTCATACCAAGTATTAAGTCTTTATTTTGCGACATTGTCGCATTATTTTGGTTGGAGTTTGTGAATAAATAAATAAAATATATAAGATACTGTAAGTTCTTTAATTGATTTTTGCACATTTTTGGATTTTCAAAGAATTAAAATGTTTTTTATTTTTTATTTTGGGACTTTATGACGACATATTTAATATATAATATAGACCCTATAGTCTCACTACATTTATGTATATATAAATATTCTGCTCATGCATGTATGTATATATACATATGTATGTGTTTGTGAACATGTATGCATATATGTATGTAAAACTCTGTACATAACATTTTCCCCTTTTCTAACACGTATATAAAAAAATAGGGTTTTACTCTTGCTATGCAGAACAAAATTGACATTTTATATTATTATTTTGCACAACACAAATGTTGCTTTTTAAAAAAAATATTCATTCTTTGTGTGTGTACATCACACTTGCTTTGGCAATGTAAACTTGTTTATGCCAATGAGGCTGTTTTGAATTAAATTGAATTCATATTTTTCAGTCAGACGTTCTGCAGTGCACACACTTCATCAAACGTCCCCAGCGTCTGCATCGATTATGACCTAAAAATGTTGCATTTGCATAAATCAGACAGTTTGTGAGCTAAAAATTCAAAGAGGTGGATAAATAATTTCAAGGGGAGAAAAAAAAAACCCGAGTTACTCTACAAAACATTCTAAATAACAAAATGAAAGAAAATAAACATAAAAAGGGCTTTATTTTTAGCAGTGATGTTTAAAACTTTGACTTTAAATGATTAATTTCACTCCTTTCTATCACACACACACACACACACACACACATTCTCATTGGCTGGAATTAAAATGTTTTTTTTTTAAATTTATTTCATTTATTCAGGAAAAACACTCATCAACACAGGATTACTTACATGTGGTTGAAGACGCTGAGCACCACTCCAAATGTCATGTGAATCACCCCAATAATCACTGACATTTTCATCTTGTAAGAGTTTAGGAAAGACAGACGGTTCACTGCCAGGTTCCAGATCTGATAACAAAAAATTGAATACCTCAGAAAACGTGATCTTTACACCATGTATTATCTTATGTTTATTTACTCACAGGATCAATGCCGAATGGGTACGGCCCATAAAACACACCACTGACGTTGGGATCTAAAGTTAGCAATACATTGGCTTGGAGTGTTTTGTTTCTGCAAGGTAAAAAAAAAAAAATAATAGAATTACAATGATTTAGAGAAAATGGAAATCAATAGGGGTTTCGTGTACCCTTTGCTCTTTGGCTATTCCGTTTCAAATAAATTGTGTGGTTATTTTGTTTTGCTGACTTAAAACCTAAACAGAAATACAGAAACCACAAAAACCAGAAAAGCAGCGTTTTCCTGTTATAAAATCAAAAATATTATTGGTGAAATCTTGTTCTGTTTGTGAGATATTTGAATATTTACGTGGAAATTAGAGCGGGAGCTAAAGCACGTCACATTCTGTCAGAGTGAACAGTGTTACGGTCCAAATAATATCCAAATAAATTGGTGACTGACTATAGACTGTGAGGCTGGTGTGAGAAACAATAGATTTTCTTTATTTTATTCATGTGTTTATTAGAAAATACAACAAACAATGTAACAGAAATGATTAATAAGACATAGTCATCAACATCTCCCGCCAAAAAAAAAAAAAACAGAACAAAGGCAATAACTCCGGAAACAATAATTGCACACTTCTCATTTTCGAACTCCATCAAGGCACTGATACCCTGAAGCCACACATTGAATTTGGTTATCCTATCTTAAACAGTTTCTGAGAAAATCTGTCCCCTTTAACTTGGACAGACGGACACACGGAGTCCAAACCTAAGGGGATAACAAGAAAAGTAAAATAAGAGTCACTTAATGGTGATATTATGTTTTTGAAAAATATTACAAATATGGAAGGACATTGGCTTTTTATCAGAGACTTTTAAGGCATTTTATAGAGTGATTCTATTGATTTGAGGTTGTTCACACCAACTTGTAAAACAATATTCAACATGCGATAAAATCATAGACTGTAAAAACACTTTGGCACGAATTGACGAATTGACAAATTTGTTTAAACTTTTGTAGATTAAAACTGACTGTATTCGATATTCTTTTTAAATGTTTTTTCAAACTTTATGTGGAATCAAGGGTCACACCAAGGTCTTTATTCCGAGACAATTTCTAATTCTTCTCTTAAAACTACACCAGATTGTTTTATGTCGTGAGACTGTTTAGTGAACATCATACAAACAGTTATTTTTGTATTGAGTCGCGGGCAGGATTTGAAAAACCATTCATTTACAGGGACCAGAGCAGAGGTCAGGATGGCAGAAGCCTCATGAATATTTCTTTCACTTCAGCATACATTTGAAATTCAACATCAACACAAGTATTAGGAAGGTCATTTACACAAAGAAAATAATAAGGGTCCGAGTATGGACCCTTGAGGCACACCAACGGCAACATCAAGGAAAGACAATTTTACACTGTTAATGTTAACACACTGTTTCCTTGAGTCCAAATAAGATTTTATCCATTGAATAGCATTTGAGCAGAAGTTGAAATATGTTCGCTTAGATCATGAAATGTCATGATTGACAGTGTCAAATGCTTTTTGTTAGATCTAAAAACACAGCACCAACACAAGCATTATTATCCAATTTACTTTTTCTACAAACAAACCTTTGTCAAATTTAGTAGAGTGATTGGTACGGAACCCAAATTGCACAGGATGCAAGCAGGAGTGGCCTTTATTGAGATGTTCTTTTATAATCTTAGCAACCCACCTCTCAGCAACCTTGAAGACCACTGGAAGGATACTGATTGGTTGGTAGTTGGCTACATTTAACTTAAAGGGGTCATTAGGGGTGACTCAGGCCATTTTCCAGGATAATGGAACAGTTCTCTGCTTGAATGATAAATTGATCATAAATGTTATTGGAGCAATTAAGGAGTCTTTACATAATTTCAGATAATGCGTATCTAGCCCATAAGCATCCTTTGCTTTGGAACTCTTAAGTGATCAATGATGTTTTCTACCTTCAGTTCTGTTATTTCACGTAATTTGAGTACAGGCTGGGAAGGATCAATGGGTTCAGTCATTATATCAGGTGGCTCAAACCGTTCAGTTCAGATCCAAGAACTTCTACAATTTCACACTGTTGCAAAAACTATTACACAGCTTTTTTGAGGGCACTAAAAAAAAATTTGTTTCGCGTATTATAATACCGCTAGCCACTAACGGCAGCCGTCAACACACACACGGAAGTTGATTACAAGAAACGAGGAGCACCAGTAGGTTGATTACACCACCTCTGGTTACTTTAATCACATATTGCGTGTGCTTTTCGTAACATCCATTCTTGTATTTATGTACTAATAATGTTTCAATTCATCAGCTCATCAGTAATATGACTTTTTTTGTCCGAGAGTAAAAGTCCACCCCCGTCTGTGGGTCCACTCTGTGTGGTGAGCTTAAAACATGAAGCTCTCGTCCGAGTCTCCCTTAAATAACCAAATATCTCACAAACAGAACAAGATTTCATTTTAAAACAGAAAAATGCTGCTTGCCTGATGTTTTTTTCCTGCTTTGATTTTAAGTCTATTAATAATAATAAAAGGCAATAACAGTGGTAAAAAGATCGTTGTGGTTGAAGACGCTGAACTATAACAATAGCGGTGATTTTTGTGACTAAAAATAAATAAATAAATATATATATATATATATATATAGACTATAAAGGTAAAAGGCGCATCCGGGTGAACAATGTAGGAGGTGTTCTTAGTATACGTATAAGAATGACAGGAATATATATATATAAAAAATAAAACTGTTACATATCAGTGCTTGACAATAGATTGTGATCTACTAAAGTACTTTCCATTGTTGGTAACATATCTTTTTGTATATTTATATGTGTGTATGTAATTATGTGTATATGCATATGTATGTTTCTTGCATGTAAACTGTTTATCTGTTACGTTAACTGTTTTGTGAAAGGAAACAACCACTGATATGAATTATGACAATTACAAAGGGTGGGAACTTATAAGTTTACTTCCTCCCACTCCTTTTTGAGGTTATGTATATATGAAAGTATGTTCATTTGAAAAGAGTCGAGTGTATGTGTGTGTGTGTGTGTGTGTGTGTGTGTGTGTGTTTGCGTGTGTCCAAACTGATAACTCACGTCCATTGCTGACTTGAGAACATTGCCTTCACACTCCAGGCCGAGCCAAATATATTGAGAGACTTGGAGAAGCAGTCGTTGTAAATAAGTCCAGTGTAGATGGAAAAAAGTCCCATCATCAAGATGATGTAACGACCGTTGAAAAACGTGGTCAAAATCTGAGTGCGGCAGAGTTAAGAGTATTAGCCACAGCTAATTCACACATTAAAAACCACTTCAGCCCACCTCATTACTGGAGCATTTCTTCTTCTGCTTCTTTTCCCTCAGCACCATCCACAAAGCAAAGAGAGTCATTATCACGCCGTGGCCGAGGTCCCCAAACATCACGGCGAACAGAAAGGGGAAGGTGATGATGGTGTAAGGGGCTGTCAGTAAGGAAATACCACAAGTGCTTGAATTTAGAATTTATGCAAGGCAAAGATGAAACAAATGGTCACAACTGATTGTAGCAGCAGGAGTTGTTACCTGGGCTAACCTCGCGGTAATCCCCCACCCCATACGCTTCCACAATGCTCTGAAACCCAGACGTGAACTTATTGGATCTCAGTAAGGTTGGTGGAGTGTCAGTGCTGGGGATGCGGTTCACAAACGATGGGACGGTGGCATCACCTTTACGCTAATGGAAAAAAACACAAATAGTTATTATGTTAAACATACAGGCTGCGGGACAAAACTAGCATACCAGGGTGTTCAATACGACCATTACATAAGAAAACACATGGTGTAATTATCAAATAAAAATAAGTACTAGGGCTGGGCAAAAAAAATTGATTTAATCGATATATCGAATTTGTAGATAAAAATGATTTTTGTTTTGCAAATTCAAGTTTTTTTTTTTTTTTTAATCATTAAAATTATTGTTATTTTTTCCCACCAGTTTTTTCTGACTTTTTATACGCACTATGCTGAGATGCTAAGGGAAGAGTTAATTATCTTTTTTAATTGTAATGTTATATGTTCAAAAATATTTGGTTTCTTAGTCAGAAAATTTAAGCTACTGCTGTTACACTTTTGCTTAAACCTGGGTTAAAGCTTATAATTGTTGAATAACAGAGCCTCATTTACTTTTTAATTTGGGATTGTTTTATGCATTTTAACTCTTGAGGACAATCACAGCGATAAAGTTGCACTTTTGACAAAATATCTGATGTCTGCAGTCATTTTAAGTGCATTGGAAAAAAATAAATCGAATCGAAACTCGAATTTTTCTTTAAGAAATCTGAGATTTTTTTTTTAGGCAAAATTGCCCAGCCCTAGTAAGTACAGTTTCTAAATTGTTCACTAAGAATTACAGATAAAATATGTGGTTTGCCAATAAAGAAATAATTTATTGAATATTACATCGTGTTTAACCAAGTAAAATACCAGACTGCTCAGACCCAGATGCATGTGATTTTATGTTTTGCGCATTTAATAAAGATCTATGATCCCTAAGTTGTAATGTGCACTTATATTTATAAAATAATCTCATATCAGTCATAATAGGTTTCAATAAATGTATTGCAATGATTTTACTGGTGAGGACTGTCTGGGATCAAATGGAGAAGTGTGTGTGTGTTGCCTTTGAGCTAAAATGAGTTTAAAACCACTGTGCTTTAGAAAATAAGTCATTTTACTTTCATTTGATGAAACAAAATTTAAATCTAAATGAATCAAGATTTTTTTTTAAATTGAAAGCAAATTTCCTCCCCCCCAAAAAAAATCATCACAATAAGATGGAGTTTTGTTTACTTTTTAGATATTTATACATTCAGGTCTTCATTAACCTGACAACAGCTATAGGAACCATTTATGGGTCTTTAGGCGTGCCAACAAATGAAAAAGGAACCGGTATGGAAAAAACATACAAAGTTTACTCCCATTATGGTTCATGTTTAACCCAGTTTGGTCACTGTGCAACTGTGGTTTAACTACATAGAATAGAAAGTACACAGCATCCAAACCAGAGCTACAATGAGTCTATAGGAAAATAAACGACTAAATAATGAAACAAGAGATATGTTTAATGGCAAATACAGCTAAATACAGTTTATTCCAGCACATAGTGGAATTAGGGGTATCCCGATCCGATATCGATATCGGTCCATAATTAGCCTGAAAACAAATATCGGATATCGGATTCAAATTTCCGGATTCTCCGATATTTAAATTTTTTCCCCAATTCATTTATTTATTTTATTCAATGAAATTTATGTAACAAATAGGTTAATAATAAATGTGTCAGTTTTTCTCATACCTACTATTGCTTACTATTGTTCTCTGTTTGAGTGACATCACTTGATCAAACCTTTTTTAACATTCCACACTACAAAATAAGTCATTTCTTTATTAAAGCAAAAAAAAAAAAAAAGTATGTATGATTCATGCAGATATCGGATCAATATCGGTATCGGCCGATAAGCAAAGCTGCAATATCGGTATCATATCGGAAATGAAAAAGTTGTATCGGGACATCCCTGAGTGGAATAATCTTTCATAATATAAACAACTACAATTTAAATTTGAACTGTTAGTCAGATAGAACGTGAGGTATGTAGGTAAAAGTATTCTTTAATAGTCAAAGAGCATCGTTTAAAAATGCTTCTACCAAAATGTGCTGAGTAATGGTGGAAAATACAGTTTGCACTCACGGCGCCTTCCTCCAGCGCCCCCCTCAGGTTGGCCAGGTCACTGACTGGACACCACACCTCAGCGATCAAACACTTGTTGGTGACGTCAAAGCTGCAGAGGTTCAGGATGTGATAGATGGCCTTCATCTTCTTCACCTTCACCACCCAGGTGTAGGCGGACTCCGAGGCCTTTTGAAGGACCTGCCTCAGGTATTCCTCAGTGCGGTGGAGCACCTTCAGGAAGGAGGAAAGTCCAGACAAACACACAAACTGATTTAAAGATTTTGTTCTAAGCTAAAAAAAAATTTTTTTAAATTAAAAAAAACAGTCCTACATTGTTGAGGTCTTGGATGCGGGTCCTTAAACTGTCCAACACGTCGGCTCTTTCCTCATCATTCTCAGGGTGTGGATAAAGGTGGCAGTGGTAACTGGGGGAAAACAAAAACAGATGCTATTCTGTACAATAATAGAAAAAGATGACAACAACAGGGCAGAAAGTGAAGGGTAAACTTTTGAATAGTCTTACCAATCGCAGATTTTTTGGACTTTCTGACCAATCTGGTCTCCCCAGAAAGAGATGAGGAACACTACACTGTTGCTTAAATCCGCCTGAAAATGAAGATACAGTACAATTAGAATATATCAGCAAGAGCGGTGGGTCACTGTCACCTTTAAACTACTGAGGGCACACAGCAGGGAACACGCTGCACAGATTAGCATTCTATCTAAACTGTAGGACAGTGGTTCTAAACCTGGGTTCAATTTTGCTGAGTCAGTCTCAGGGATCAAGGAGTACAGTAAAAATATGCTACACAAAATAAATGTCCATGATAACCAGTTAATGAAAATAGAAATTACAATAACAATGATACATTTTTTTTTTCAATGTTAATTTTAAAATATTAACAGTATTTTGGACAAAGCAAAAAAAAACCTATTTAATTTCTCTTTTTTGGCTGATGGTTTTAATTTCACTTTGTTTTATTTGATTTTTATCTAATATTTTATCTTTCTTATCATGTGGTGGCAAAATTTTATTTATATACAGTATATATATATATATATATATATATATATATATATATATATATATATATATATATATATATATATATATATATATATATATATATACTTTCGACGGGCACTGTACTAGTTGATTTAATTCCATGAAATAAAAAACAAAACAAAATATGACTCACAGTGTCGACATCAGCAAGCATTTCATCAACTTCAGCGTAGCTTAGAATAGTGTAACCTTTACAGATTCTCCATAACATGCGTTCAAAAGCCTCCACCTTCACCCGCTCGATCAGACCTGAGATAAACCTGCACCCAGGAGAGGCACCATCATGAATGATATTGATTATTGATTGATTGTAACATCCTGTATTGTATATACTTTGTGAAATGCAGCTTTACCCCAGTTTAGCTCCAAGTCTTTGCATCCCAGTGCATCCTCCAGCCAAATCTGTCTCCATGGTGGGAAATTCTTCATACTGGGGACCAAGAGCCTCATGCTAGTTATAAAAAGGAGCAGGTTTCATTTATGACAACATACATTCATCTCATCAGTCTGTCACACACACATAAACACAGTTGTTGTTACAGTGCAGTTGCAGCCAAGCTGAGTCAAGCACTGCTTGTAAATTCTGCATCGTGGGCGTGCCAATAAATAAATCGAGGAATGTAAAACACGTTAGTAACAAATAAACAAGATGTTGCTGCTGGCGGGAGGAGACGAGGGAATGCAAACAGAGTGGGAGGAGAAAACATGACGCACGACAGTTGAGAGAGAGAAATGAAACACTTACTCTGGAGCGGCTGTGGATGAAGGTGCGTGTGATCTTCAGCATGTGTGTGTACTCAATGAGCTCCAGGAGGTTCCTCTGAAGCTTCTCTTTGTTTTTAGCCACCTCGCTGAGCTCCATCTCCAGCCTCTGAAGCTGTTCCTGGTCATCACAGGAAACACTAACTTTAACTCAGCAGCACTAACACGTCCTGGTACTGACGTTCAGGGCTCTTCGTGGTCAGGCGCCTGAACACATTAAGGGCCTGATCCAGCCCTATGTTTCTAATAGGAGCTTGAGGTCTTCTTCTCAGAACCTGTTGATGGTTCCTCGCACTCGCTTTAAAACCCGAGGAGATCGATCGTTTAAGGTGGTAGCTCCTCGCCCACGGAACGATCTTCCACACACTCTGCGCATGCTAGACTCTGGATGATTTTAAAAATCAACTAAAGACACTTTTTTAGGGAGGCTTTCTAGCCACACTTGTGTATGTGTCCAGTGTAGGCTTTGTATGTTTTATTTTTTACATTCTACTGACATTGCACTGTACTGGCATGTTGTATTCTGTTATTGTTATTGTTGTTTAACTGTTAAATGTGAAGCACTTTGTGACCCTGGTCTGTGAAAAGCGCTATATAAATACATTTTACTTACTTACTCACTTCAATTAACTTCCAACGCTAGAAAGTAGGGCTGGGTGATTTTGCCTAAAAAACAAATCTCTGATTTTTTAAAGAAAAATTCGAGTTTCGATTCTAGATTCTTTTTTTTTTCAATGCACTTAAAAATGACTGCAGACATTAAACATGCCTATGACACACATATAGTAAACTCAAAGGGTAAACAAATGTAAACAAAGAGGGGGCGGGCTCACATCGTGCTATGGTAACCCACAAGGACGGAACGCAAAAGAATCCAAAAAAACTGCGGTGGGAAAAAAAATTAAAATTAAAAATATATATATATTTTTTTTTAAACTCAAATTTGCAAAATAAAAATCATTTTTATCTACAAATTTGATAAATCAATGAAATCGTTTTTTTTTGCCCAGCCCTACTAGAAAGTGTACATTATATATTCACCTCAAAAGGTAAAGTTACTAATTAATTTGCGACACCTGTTACAATAATAATAAAATTCAACAAACTGGTAATGTTTAAAATAATCATAATCTTTGTGTTGTTCTTTTTGTTTTAACAAATATAAATTGTCTTTTGAGTTTTTGAAAAGCGTTTACTGTATAAATAAATTGTATTCTTGTTATAATTATACACTTCTTGAAACAATATGTAAGTCATGGTTCTAGAAAACAATGCACATCACTAGTCAGTCAGTTACTCTGATATATATATATATATATATTATACTGCACATGGAAGTGCACTACACTACATAGTGTTAACCCATGAACACATATACAGACGTAAAAAAAAAAAAGAAATCTTTAAAAATATACTGTATATATACTTTCTGGGGAAAAATATCAATTTCTAATTTTGTCACACACACACAAAAAAAATCACAATATAACATAAATGTATATTTTTTCCCCACCCTTAGCATTTATTTATCTTTTCACCAATTTGTTTTCTTTTATTTGCCTATTTTACATATTTATTCTGATTGAGGTGATTTGAAGATGGGATTTATAAAAGGTCAGCAAACAATAAAATGCCATAATTGTCTCCTTATGTCACTGTGACTACAGAGAAATGTGCACATGACTTTCTATCTATGCGAGTTAAGCAACATAATGGACTAAAAACATGATTTCTCTAATCTGTACTGCAGGGTAACATTAGTGATCGATATACATTGACATTAATCAATAATTGTCAATTGTCTTTAAATAATATTAATAACAATAATTTAATTAAATTTAAACCCAAATCCTGTTTCCCTGTTACAATGTGTTTTCATTGTCGGATGAGATAACAACAGCTGGATAAAATGCTGAGTCCTACAAATCTAGGCTGTTTCCTGGCTCTTAGTGGCTGGACGTTGATTATAATATTATCAAATAATTAAAAACATTTCCTTTAACGCTCTCTGACTAATCTCAGGTTTGAACAACTTCAAAACACAACTTTTAAATCTCCGTATTGGTGGTTTAGGGCCATCAGAGTACTGGGAATGTATGTTTTTTGCCCATTATCATAAAAAATTAAGTGCTTTTCCCACACTCACCATTATCTCGAGAACTTGTCTCGGAGGAGGAGCGACTGGACTCTCAGCTTCCTCTGGAATGGCGATATTAGCCTTCTGGATCTCTCTCAAAAGATATCCTGAGGGGAGAAATTAGCTGACTGTTTGCTCAGCAGCAAGTAGCACCCAACAATCAGAGCAAGCTGTGAACAGTAAAATCCCTGGGGATCAATTTACAAGGATATTGATCGACAGTAGGCTACAGAAGTGTGGCACAAGGTGCATGTGCACGTGCATGTTTACCCAGAATCCTCTCCATCTCTTCACATCTCTTGATTTCGCTGACAAAGCGCCGTTGGAATGAGCTGACACTTGGGTTGAGCTGAAACAAGAGGAGCATCACAAGTCAAACGGGGGCTGCAACGTCAAATAAAACATTATCAATATATTTGAGCCTTAATTCTAACTCAGGGTATTTGAGGGCCACAATCCTGTAGGGTTTAGATGTCTCCCGGTTTCAAATTCCCTGAATCTGATGACTTATACCTCTGCAGAAAGCTACCTTTTCTGCACGTGACCCCCAAAATAAAGGTGCCAGAGACCGGGGACCCCCACTGTATCTGAAGGTGACAGACATGAACATTGAAGAACAGTCATGTGGTGACAGGGTCATCTATGAGGGGGAATAAAGGGAAGATTGGGCATTTTGGGGCCCATCCATAAAGTCAGCAAAATGATGGTCCATTGTTATATGCATCTGTGATCACCACATTTATTTATTAATCTGAAAAATATCCACCGTTACCCAGGAAGTTTATTATTATTTGCGCCATAGTATTTAGTCATTGTAAAGACGTAAATCCTTGTTTTAATCAGAAATAAAATGGGTTGAAAGTGACCAAAAATGGTGGAAAAGGCAGTGTGAAATGGTATTTTAAAGTTGCAAATTAGAGTGGCCAAAACAAACAGAAAAAGTGGTAAAAAAAAAAGGGTTGAAAGTGTCAATATTGGCTTAAAAGTAGGAACAATTAATTTAAACTGGCAAATATTGGGCATGTCACATCAAGAATGTGGTTAAATTGGCAAAAATAAAGCATGAAATATGGTCAAAAAAGGCTAAAAATGGCAATAATGGGTCAACATATGCATTGTGGAAATGGTTTGCAGAAAAGACATTGAACTTTGATGAAGTGGCAGAAATGGGAGTAATGTAGCAAAAATATGTCAAGATAAATTAATGAAAATAGGTTCCAATTAATACGCAGAGTTTGTGGTGGGGGGGGGGGTGGGGGCGGCTCGTGGTCAAAAGCTTTAATTATAGTTTTTATAATGTACATTATACAAATACTGTAAGTGCTATATAACACAGTGACTGTACAAAATATGTATTCATTCATTTGTTGTTCTTTTAAAAATACTAGAATAAGTTTTCAGTCAAAAGATCCCAAACCTTTGAGACTTTAGGTTGGTTCTTCTACTGTTATGCAATTCTTCTTTACAATGTAAATGGTGAAGCGACACTGCGCCCAGCAGTTCATGTATGGTACTGTAGCAAAAATGAAGCAGAAAGCGGCTGCTGGCCTGGTTTAATCATGAATTTACAACATTAAACGGCACCACGACGCAATATTTTTTACAGTCAACATTATTAATTATGGTATGTTAGGTTACTATTCATTTTTGCATTCTTGTATATGTTACACACATTGTGGTTAGCGCAACTCTCGAGACGGTCTATATATTTAAGAAAGTGTCTATTTGTACGGTTGCCGTACGGACAATCCCTGGTGCTATTGGTACGGTTACCGAAGTACAAGTACGTAGCGTCTTAGGTGTAGGGTTAGGTTATAATCCAATAACGCAACAATTTTTAGGGTTAGGGTAAGGTTTAGTCTTAGTCACGCAACCTAAACTGGCCAATGACCGACCTATCACGAGACTTAAACTGGCCGCATATTGATACGGCAACCATACGGTTAGCCACTGCCTGTATTTAATTATATCTTTTATCAAGACCCATGCATATGGTTAGAACAGTGGTTCCCAAACCGAGTGTGCCGGGGGATTTTGTGACAACCATACATTTATTGCAATATACAACTACACAAAAATAATTATTTTTCAATTTACTACTTTGTATGCACTCAATTCATAATACAGAGGCAAACCCTACACCTACATTTTGTTTGAAATATTTCAATAATAAATATTTTATGAGTAATATAGTTGTCTTTGTCACATTTCATTTGGCATTAGTTAATAATTATGCACATTTACAGATATTCTACATGATATGAATGATAACACGTGTTATAAAGGCTATTTGGCACAATAGGTGTGCCATTAGTTTATTACTTGTCCTTTGGTGTACCTTGGGTACAAAAAGTTTGGGAATCACTGGGTTAGAATATGGCAAGTTTGGTGTAGTTGCAGAAAAAGAGTAAAAATAAGCAAAAATTGGCTCAAATTGTTCAAAAAAATTCTTAAATTCTTAAAGGCATCTGGTGACCCCAAATGGGATCCGGACCCCAAGGTTGGGAACTCCTACTTTGCAGTATTGCAGTCTTCCAGGATCAAAGTAAATTGATTCATGCATAATAATTCAAAAAGCGCATTTGTTGCTTCAGCATCATCTTTAACTCTTTACTTACATCTCGAAACTCGACCAGCCCCAGTTCTCCCAGTTCGCTGATGCAGTCATATTCAGAGCCGGACTGGAGGAACAACTGTGCCAAGCACATCTCCTCACTACGAAACACCATCTTTACAACTGACAGACAATCACAGACAGCCACAGACGGACTGGAGTCCTCTTCCAGCCGTGTATTGCGTCCCTGCACCTGCACAAAGGGCCGCTCAGCAGCACAGGCCACCGGCGGACATGACCGCCTTCAATCAGATATATCAGCCCTCAGTCCTCACTCCTCGTCCTCATGTTGGATGTTGATGGTTCGTTTCCCAATCTGTCGGATGTCTAAAGCATTAGCATAAAAACAAAGGCAGCAGCAGCAGCCTCTCCTCTCCTCTCCTGCACCGTGCGCACGGATTTCTGTCGGAGAAACGCGTCATTTTTCACAGCCAAACACCGCCCAGAGACAAACAGCAGCAGTAACAGCACAGCAGACACGTGAAGGTTCAGACCAACATGCACAGGACGACACGCGGCCGTGCACGTTAAAAATAAGCCACAGTCAGAAATAGGCGACGGCC
The DNA here is from genome assembly GCF_900634775.1 of Gouania willdenowi. Classification (NCBI taxonomy): domain Eukaryota; kingdom Metazoa; phylum Chordata; class Actinopteri; order Blenniiformes; family Gobiesocidae; genus Gouania; species Gouania willdenowi. The sequence goes on from NC_041055.1 coordinate 20,644,595, forward strand.
TTTTTATTCCAACTACGTCGCCCGGCGACTGCCACAGCTTTGCGCCTGGGTTGCCAGATTTAGTGGTATCTACTTAACCGCATTACCCCCCCTCTTATATGATTATTTTTTAGAAAGACTTGGAATATTTGACTTATCTTACTTTTGACGACTCAATGCTACTTTAGGTAATATGAATGGAGGTAGATTTGTGTCTTTATTATTCAATCAAAAAAAAAAAAAAAAAAAAAAAACTTTTCAATTAAAAAAATTCACTTCATTCAAAAAAATACGGAGCCCCCCAAAAAAAAAAAAAAAAAAAAAAAAACCTTTTTAATCAAAAAATAAAAATAAAAAAAACAATCAAGAATAAACATTTTCAATCAAAGAAAAAAGCTGTTCAACAAATGCTTTGACACCCAAATAATTGCATTTGAACCTTTTTCTTTGATTGAAGTAAACTTTTGTTTCATTGAATAATAAAGACACAAATCTCCCTCCATAAATACGGTGCTGAACATGTTTCTATCATTGTTATAGATCATGTGTGTCAAACTCATGGCCCGGGGGCCAAATGCGGCCCTTATGAACATAATTCGGCCCACGGGAGAAAAAACAAAATGGCAAAGAAAACATGAATCCTTGTGTAAATGAAACTCAACAATAGTTGCAGGTTCTAACAGTTTCCCCGGTGCTTGTAGCTCATGATTGCAGTCATTTTTAATGTTAAACAGTTGACAAAATTCTAAATTCTTACACATCCTTAGATTCCCTTAATTAGATAAAAAAAAAATTGGTCACAAAAGCTAGGAAATTTAAATTGAAGATCATGTTGTGCAAAAAAAGAGAAGAAACAAAGATTTCAATGGAAATGCCGTTTTCTGCCGACGAACCTGGCAACCCACTGATTCGCTTAAAGTGGCCGGACCATCTGCTCCTCTTTGTGTGCAGTCTTTAATTTATGTTGTTTCTCATCAATAAATTCACACATTATGTTATGTTTTTATGACGAAATAGTATGTGTCTAGCTGACACGGTTTAATAGAGTTTTTTCCATCTTATTTAGTGCAATTTTATATATATATAGAAGACGTGACTCAACAAATATCACCAACACGTGCAGAAGGCTTTAAAAAAAATACAGTAATAAAGGCTTAACAAATTTAAAATAACTCAATCAAAAAACGCTCAGTTAGTAAAATTTCAAATCAAATAGACTAGTGTAGTGCCCGTAGGATGTGTTGCTATAGAAACGTGGGAGGTTAAGTAGCTTTTTCATGGATGGTTTACATGGGAGCTTTAATTCAAAATAAAAGTTAAGTCCTCTTTTAAACTTACCTTGTAAACACTCAATTCCTAATGCAAATTTAATTCTGAATTACTTACGCGCACATCTTTTTAAATGATCATTATTTCTGATCTTAGTTACAAATGTTGCTCACTGAGGACACCTGCTGGACAATATTTACAGTATTTTTAGGATATTAGACACACTTTAGTTTTTGTTTTTTTTTAAACCCTTTGTGCAGTCACTCCTGTAGATTTGACCAGACTTTCACTCGTTTTTACTTTTATTCTTTCCAGTGACGAGAAAGGTGAAAAACCTGTGAACACAATGCAAATAAGTTCATCGTTTTTCATCAAACAAGGCAAGTACAAATAAACACAATTTCAAGTAAGTACACTTAATTTGGTAAAAGTATATTTTAAATTTATTATTATTAAATCAATGCAGGTTTGTAATCTGTAAATCAAGGCATTAACCAAACAGAAATCTAGGTCTACTTTTATAACCTGAAACCATTTTTCTTATGTTTATACCAATTATAAATATTAAAATTTCAATTTTAATTTAACTATTTCTCAACAGAAATACTTTTATATTGTACTATTTTCATACAATACAAATATTCTCATTCAAAGTTATGGCCTGTTGCCTTTCTGATCATTTCATATTTCATCTATTGTGGCATTAGCAAAGATAATATACATTTTGTCAATGTTAAAGTCCTTTTTAAAAAAATTTAATAGAAAAGGTGTATTTTGATAGCAGCCATACGCTTTATCACTGGATTTAATACTGAGAATTTAACCATTTTTAAAATGATGATTCTTTACTAAGCTTATTTTATCCCTCACAAGTTAAATGTAGGTATAAAACTGATGACAGTTGTTTGGATTAAGATGAGGCTTGTGTCAAATTCTAAACACTTGACTCAGGCCTGAGGAAACAGACACAGGAAGAAGATTTAACAGTAGATAAACTGTTTATTTCATTGAAGAGCTCCATAAAAGGACTGTTACAACGTAACGTATAAATAGAATAAATGTTTCTAACTAAAGGCATCACATCCTATTTACTTCCTCACACTTTGAGCCAGTTTATTAAGCTCCTGTGACAGAGCGGTCACTGTGTCCAAGATCCGCGACTTGTCTTTCTCTTCCAGCCGAGCTTCGCAACGTTGAGCGAACTTATCGGGATGCCACAGGGCCTGCTGCTTTCGGAGCGCTTTGCGGAACACCTCCACGTCTTTGCGGTCCACTCCATGTAGCATCACGTCCAGCATCTCTCGGACTGTGCCACGTGGAGCCGGCCACGGGATGTCGTTGTAGGTTAGCTTAGCGCTGCCAGCTGAGGAGCTGCTGTTAAAAGTGGCCGCGCAGCCTTCGTCGTAGCGGCGCTTCTTGCCTTGCCGAGTCTCTTCCTGTTTCCGTGCTGCTCGAGCCAGATACTCTTCATGCTCTTTCTGCATCTGCCGATGCAGATCTTTATTGCTTTGCTCTTCTTTCTCCTTTTCTACCCTCGTCTTCTCCTTCTTTATCGGTCTCGAGAGTGCTTCTGATAGTCTTTGAACTTCAGAAACTTTTTTGTTGAAATATTCGTGCCTAATGCGTTCTGCCCAGTCCCCATAGTTTTCCTCATCTTCATCATGAGGTAGAAAGTCATCATCTAAAAAAAAAAAAAAAAAAAAAAAAACAATTTGTACAGTATAATACAGGCATCAAATACCTGGAATAATTTCAGCATTAACGTTAAGGAAAAATAATTCCATTTACCATCATATACTCCAAAAGTTTCATAGAACTCGTCCTCACACTCATCAAACAGCTTTTCCTCCCAATCCCTCTCTGTCTCTGCTTTACATGGGCGGCTCATGGTCTCAGTCGACTGTGTAGCATAGAATGAAACATGTAAACAGTGTTAACACAACTGAGCGGACATAATTATTGTTTAATGAGCATTAAGCTTAAGTAATGATTCTACAGCATTGTAGAAGATAGAACAGATTTGCAATGTACATGCACCATGGTAATCTGTGTTATGTATCAGTTTGAGGGCTCTTTCTTACATTTTGAATAACTGTATTATATTGGTTCTGTTTTTATTTACCCAAACTTCTGGACAGTAACACAAATATGGTATGTCAATGTTTTGGATTTTAGTGTGCATATCTGGTTTGGGGTGAACAACACAGTGTCAGTGAATATTATACTGACTACTTTAACTACAGTCACCATGATAAATTCTGTGCTTGTTTGATTTTATTAAAGACTGAGGTGCACAAAGTGTTACTGGTTTACCTGGGATTGTTTTCTCCAGTCCAGCAGGTCCTGTGGTGTGATTCCAGCTCTGTTTTCAATATGTAAAGCTTCCGGACAGCTATTCTTCAAAGGTACAACCAGATCTTCATATGCTACAAATCGTCCAAACATTTAAAAACAAACATTATAACATTAACATCGGAGGTTTAGGTTTAACCTGACCGTGCACTCCTCACCGATCCGTCCGCGTTTCAGCGCCTTGTTAACGGCCGTGTGTAGCACCGTGTCTCCCCGATGGTTTGTCAGCAGGACGTCTGCTCCGTGTCGAAGCAGCAACCGCAGGATGGCGACGTCTTCCAGGCTGCAGGCCAAATGAAGCGGGCTACGCTGCTTTCGGCCCCGGATGAAGTTCACATCCAGGTCCCGGTGCTTCCGCAGGTACGACTTTAGCTTCGTCAGACTGCCTTCCTCCACGTACCGCCACACCCGACGTTGTTGGCGAGACACCATGGTCCTAGAAAATATGAAGCTACTGGTGTTAGCTTGTTTATGCTAGCAGGCCCCGGTGGTGCAGCATTAAATACAGTCAATGACCAGGAGGAGAAACAACATTAAGAGCACAAAGGTTCCGGTGACCAGAGATAAATGTGACCGCTAGGTGTCAGGGTATGCTTTACACAAATTCGTCGCATTACTTTAGGCCACCACACACTTTGATCTGTGTTCTATTTTTTATCCCTTGAAGTGTTCTTTGATGTTTCCGCTGTAAATTTTTTCCTAGAAAAAAGGAGTTTTTTTCTTCCCACTGTTGCTAAATGCTTGTTCATGTGGATCTTGTTGGGTTCTTTCTTCTTTTTTTTTTTTTTTACTATTTTGTTCAGTGCGTTGAGATGACTTTGTTGTATTTTGCGCCATATAAATAAAGTTGAATTGAATTGAATTGATGTTCTGTTTTTTTTATTTTTATTTATTTATTTTTTTTTATAACTGACACCATACACCTCGCATGTTCCAATCTTATTTTATTGTAAATCGTTCAACAATATCTGTGAAACAATACAAACGTGTTGTTTTAACTGCACGTGAGGTAGTTATTTCAAATATAAAATAAAAGTTTTGAACACTGTTGTCCAAAATACTAAATTATATCAGTTTCTTTAGTCTTTCATTTTTCACATTTTCAAAACAAAGCAAACGTGTCCAACAGGTTACACTGCAGATCTGTTTGGAGCTTTTTGTTATTATTTCGTTTTACAAATAAAGAAAATTACAGGGTTTGGGGTAGGTGATAAAATAATAATCTACAGGACAAACTAATAAAACATCTTAAATCACTAATAAAGTGTCCTGAGTTTTAAGTTTTGTTGTAGTGCAAAAATTAGGGGAAAAAAAAGTCCAAATGCAGCAGTTTTGTGGATATTTAAATGTAAAAATATGAATCTAAAAATAAATTACAACAGCTGACAGGACAAAAGCTATAAGTCAAACATTCTACAGAAATAATAAAGTGCATCATGTGTAACATTTTCACATGTCAAAAGGTAATGACAGAATGGACATGACACAGGTTAGTTGTTCTCACACTTATTACAGTCACTTATACATTAGTGGAAGGTTTTAATTCAAATCCAAAGCCGTGAACTCCATCATTTTCCTTATAGTAGCTTTGCTCTTTTCACAAATAAGCGCTCTCAGCGGACCCCTGGCTCTTTGGTCCACTAGCATTAGCTTTAGCATTAGCTTGATTGCTGGATTCAATGCTGCACACTGAGCGGTGTGGTGGTTTCTTAAAAGGTAAATGAGTTTGCGTTTTGTTTGCAGCTCCACCAAAGCTTATTTCCACGTTACAGGGAGTACAAAATTGTGATCTTTTGCTCTCTTTTTTGTATAATTGTGTAAATTTTGCGTTCACACAGAATGCGTCTTCAGCGGCACCAGACGCATCTGCCGTACAAAATGTACCGCAGGATCAAAAAATGTCCCCATTCGCATCAACTTCTACCACTGAGAGTGGTTGACTGTTCACTACAATCCATACAGTATATCTAGTGAGTTTGTTCATTTGTCGGTCATGAACTTATTAATTTTGGCTCTGAACCCTGGTATTTTGTCGAGTGTGGACTGGCAACAAGGCGTGCTCGGACGCGGACCATTGTCCGTGCTAGCTGCTACATGTTTAGCATCGAGGTGGTAGCAGAGCCTAGAAGAGCTCATAGATTCTTCAAACTTTGCACATAATGGGGCTTTTGTTTTCCATCTGTTGTTGTTTTTTTTTTTTATAAACTAAAATTAACGCCCACAAAACATCGCAACGACTTCTCCTTAGGTGTTCCCTTTTCTTGTATTGTGGCCTGTGCCTCAGTATTGTGGTATACTGAGAACTCACACTGTTTGAAGTGCAAAAAAAAAAGTTGTTTTCTTCACGTTATTCTTAGGTGTCAAGGCAAGATCTTTAAATAACGTCCCTAAAAGCCTTCCATAACATTAAAAAAGTGAGCGCAGCAATTTATACACTTGTGAATATTCAAAGCAGGATATTTTTATATGTCCTAAAACACGCCCAGACCAGCCATCTCCACAAATACCGCTCACTGAAACCTTACCCTGAGCATGACCTTAAATCAGGTCTTCACTCTTAAAGATGACGATTCATGAGTCAGTAGACATGTTTTCTGTCACCAAAGGAAGTCTCTGGTTTTACTGATTGAACACAAATCTGTTTACACTAACAGATTCATGTCCCTCCATCGTGACGAAAGCAGGAACACAGAGACAAACTAACTGTGTGTGGCAGCAGTAGCAGGTTGTTGTTCTAACTGTAGCCACGCAACAACATTGACCCTTTGGCAGCTCTAAAATTATAGACAAATTCACAGCTATGTCATTCACTCTGGACGTGTGACCAATGTGAACCGTTCTGGTTGTCGGTGCAGTTTTGAAAACTCTCAAGTGTCTTGTGATATCCAAAAAGAAAATCAAATGGTGTTAATCTTTAGATAAAAAGAGACTTTTTTTAAAAAACATTCCCAACTCGAGATTTCTAAAGCCTTTGACATAGGACTATTTTTATTTACCCCCTATGATTTATGTCTGTACATCTGGGTTCAACTTGATGGATACAGATTTTAAGATTTCCTCAACAATATACATCTGACAATCTTATTCCTGGATGCACCAACGCAGACACAATTATAGAGACAAGTTAATTGTATAATGTCTATCTTTTGTGTGAGAGAACAAGTAGTAGTTGACAGGTTATCGGCCCCATTATCGGCCAATGACAGCAAAGAAGAATAATTTAGCCAGTGTCTTTACTTGGTTTTTTTTGTAAATTCAGTAAACAATTGTGAGGCATATATCAAGCTTTTGTAATTGCAAGGGGGCAACCAATGCCCAATGCTTTTATTGTGAAATGCTTAAAAATGTAATTTTGTGTTCATAGTCATAAAGACACATTAGCCATGAGTTTAACCTCACAACGCATTTGTTGTTTGTATTTCATCATGTTTCACACAGAAAGTTGAAACAATAATCAGGAAGTTGCTTCCTAGATGCTGCATTAAACACGGTAGGCCTAATTAGCTCAATAATGTGTAAAAGGCAAACAAACAAACAAAAAAACATAAAAGTTACAATGACGTCATTGTACTCTTAAATAATTGGCTTTGTGTCGAGCTCTGCACACAAAATCAACAATATTGCCCAGGTTATTTGCTATTAGTGTTATTTGATATGGCATTTCACCGCTAACCCAAGCGAGAGCTAGTCATACATTACAGGAAGGGGTTTACAGCACATGTTTACCCTATCGTCTAAGTACCGTAACTGCTCGAGATGGTGATGTGTTACTATTGTTGTAAAATACTTCCTAATTTCATTTATTCAGTCTCCAGCAGTGCTTACTCACACACATATCTTAAATAAACTAAGTATTCTCATATTTTTCAAGATTATAGCTTACTCCTCAAGTTTCATTGTTGGCTTGTGTGGTTGAAAAGTGCTACTTTTTTTTTTTTAGCAAATTACTCAGCTGTGGCTAGCAGGAGGTCATCAGAGCTTTACAGCTAGCTTGCATGTAAACACTCAGGATTCAGTTAGTTTGCTTGGTAAGATGGTTCATATCTTCAAACAGATATTGCAACTAAGGAATTTTGACATAGTTCGATGGTTAGTATTAATTTTGTACTATTTCAACATTTTACTCTTGTCTTTCTTTGTCCCTTTTTTTTTAACAGAAAAATGAATTGAACTTTGGAGGTGTCAGTTATTCAGACAATTTTTTTTCAGGAAACGTACGGTACTTTGATCTCTTAACATTGTTCAGCTGCCAGTTGTCAGTCTTCCTCAGAGGCATCTACTGATTGCTTTGATGTATCCCTACGGGTTCTTTCATAAGGAAAGCATCTACCGATCGCTTTCATGTGTCCTTATGAATTATTTCTGGGCGTGGCCCCCTGTCGTCCGATGGTCTGGAGAAGAAAGTCCCGGGTGTGGGAGGGTAAAAATATTCCCTCATCTTTGTTGAAGTTAAAGCTCCTCTTTTAAAGCAATCAATAGATGCTTTGATGCTTTCCTTATGAAATAACTTGTAGGGATACATCAAAGCAGTCAGTAGATGCCTCAGAGGAAGGCTGACAGTTGGCAGTCAAAACATATTAGGAGATCAAAGTAATTTCCTCATTGTGTCTTTTTAGTTTGCACTTTTTTATATTCTCTTAAATGATGGGTAGAATTTTGATCAATTTCTTAAAAGCTTGGTAGGGATCTGATCCAAAAGGGTGCACACGTCAAGCTGCTATTATTTGTCTTCATCATCTGCTCCCCAGTAACAAACTGAATAAATAAGATTGTGTAATTAGCGTCTTCGCGGATGTTGCTTGTCAGGTTTTACCTGGTAGTGTTAGATTGGTGCAGCTGAGCCGTGGACAGGGGCTCCATTTAGAGCCCAGAGAGGGAATGATGCACAATGGAGTGAATAGATGAAGGACTAAAGGGACACTTTGTGCTTAGTGAAGAGGACGACCTCCTCCAAGAATCACAAAACCTGAATCCGGAGTCACCCAAAGCCTGAACGCTTCCGTGCTTTCGGAAACAACGTGTCTCCACTAATGATGGCCGCCTTGTGTTATTGCCTTTGAAATCTTGCCACGTTAGGACTAATGATCCATGCGTTCCAGGGGTGAGAACAGAGGGCTTGTCTGGTGTTGGAATCATGACTTTAGAATTAATTTACAGTAGAATTTTGTTTGTCGTTCAGTTCATGTGTTCACTAATTTGCCGGGTGAGTCTCTGGTATTTTGTGAGAGCTCAGGTGCATCACTGGAGCAGAGAGATGCTGCTGAAACACAGGATATCCCTCTTCCTCACCCACCCTCACTTCACTCTTCCTGGATGGCCTTCTAACTCCTATCCTGTCCGCTGGGTCTTTCCCTCCTGGGATGGTCCAGGGAGGAGCTCACAAGGAGCGAGTGGCAGGAAGCTGAGGGTCCTCCAAGTCTCTACAGGGTCAAGACTTCATCCTTCCGTGCAGCAGCCAGACCAGGCTCAAAGTCCGGTCTGCTGGCGGTGCTGCCCAGCTTCTATTGTTAGGATGGAGGGGAAACGTGTGCACACTTCCTTTGTCTATTTACTGCCTGACCCGGTTTATTGGACTCTGATTTATTGTTAGAGGACATGTGTGATTGTAAAATTCAGGAGGTCTGGCTAGGAGCCTAATTTAAAACAACACAACAATGCACGTCAACACAAACGGCTATTTTTGTCAGGCTTCCACTACAAGATTTAAGCAGCCTGTTTAGAGATGATATAAAAACAAATGCAATATAACAATGCACAAGGTGAATTCTTTTAAGGGTCTTGCAGTTAATAGATGCAGTTGTTGTGGGTTCTGTTTCCTCATCATGTTGGGTTCTTTCTTTCTTACTAGGAAATGTGTATTGTTACGCTCTTTGAGATGACTTTGTTGTATTTTGCACTGTATAAATAAAGTTGAATTGAATTGAATTAAAATTGAATCAAAAGAAACGAAATAACCATAAAAATCTTGTCTGATTGGGAGTGTGCAACGTTTTGTATCATTTTTTAAAAGCACACTTTATTAGCAGTTAGATGCTGTTTGGGTTTAGAAGAATATAAAGAAATTAGCGTCTGTAGAAAAATGTATCCACATTAACCATTAACATGCGCAACATTTATTTTTCGGGTAAGGCAGCTTCTCTTATACAAACGGGCCAGCTTATTGAGCTTTAACAGTGGAACAATAAAACTGTTTGGACATAAGAAAATGAATGATATATAAAAAAAAACAAATAAAGTGATGAGCGTAGTTATATTGAAAGCTGTGTCAAATCTTCAGAAATGTTGTTAATATGACGTAAAATGTGATTAAAATGTATCGTCTCTATATGTTATGTATTATATATCTTGAATTTATTTCGAGATTTTCTTTATCAATATTACATTCATTTCATTACGTCGTGCATCTGTATTTTCCTGTACAATTTGCATCAGGCACAAGGCGGAGTCTACATCGACAGGACGCCAGTGTGTCACAAAGTCAACACCTAGACAACACCTGCGTAGTGTATAAGTATATTCTAGTCATGGGTGTCAAACACATTAAAATACTGTTTGTTGTGCCCTATTCTTAACACTTCCACATGTAAATTTAAGGTAGTATTCATGCAGTTACAGGTATTTGGAACTGAGCTAAGCACTAATTTACCAAATGACTAATTTACATCTGCGGTCAATTTTCTAACCAATTTTTGAAAGAAAAAAAAGACTGGGAAATAGAAATTATGAAGTAGAACCCCAAATAGTAATGTTTCAGTCATTTGTGCATCACTGTTTTACTTTTAAGTGGATTATTTTTGATGTGTGCGTGCTAAATTAAATTAACGTGGGCGCAATAGTGGTAAAAATTCTCATTATTTCTTTTATAAAAATCCTACGACTAATCTGGTTTGTTCCATTTTATATCAGTCTAAGTTTACCATTGCTCCTGAGATAAGATAACTTTGACATTTTAGGAATAATGTCTTTATGTAATTTCTATTTTGAGCCAAATTAACCCGCGGGCCGAATTTGATGCTCAGGCAGGCCGGATTTGGCCAGCAGACCTTGAGTTTGACACCTGTGTTTTCAAAGGCAGTTTGTCATTGCTTTTTATTTATTTTTTTAAATATATTTATTAGTATGATATCTGTCTTCAAATAAAGCCTTTTTATTTCCAACTCAAAAACACATTTTCTCTCCTGTGGTATTTCATCAAAGTTCATGTTAAGATCAGTGTGTAACTTGATCATATAAGCTTCGTAACACTCAAAAAGCCTTTGGAGAATAGCATGTGCAAAGACAATCTTGTACTGCCCACTTTGGCTGACAGGTGGAGGATAATGTGGCCAAGCATCTTGTAAAAAAAAAAAAAAAAAAGTTAGCAGTGAAAACTTTTACGTGCTGTTTCACCACCAGAGAGAATCGTGCCTATTTAATTTTCAGAGGGACACCTGTCCCAGTTTGCTACTTTGAAACAAACTGTCGACTAAATTCAACTTCATTGTTTTTTGTCTCCTGGCTTGGATGAGATTAAAAACGGTGATGAGGGATTTACAGTGAATGTGCTGCAGCTGCTCTAGTTCTGTTTTCACCAACCAACCACCATGTCACCTGTCCAAATTTCAACTCTTTTTTTTTTAAAATCTCATTACACTCAGACACCCGGAGAGACCCCATGAATTCTACTGTAACTGTAATTGATTTAGACTAAGCTCCATTGCAAGTATTACAACTGGAGCGGAAAGTCAGCAGCCACAACAAAGCGGTGACCAAGGATTAGTCCAATCCTTCTGTCTCCCTGCTGATTATGTCCAGTAAAGAAGCTCATTACACTCCAAATTGGTTTATCAGTCAATTGTAATTTAAATTGGAACTGTCTGTGGGATTGTGTGTAGTTAATCAATCTGAAAGGAGATAAAAATAAAGTTTTGTGAAACTTGTATTTCTTATTTTTAACATAACTGTTCGATAGGCAAAAAAAAAGGATCATAATATTAACATTGGACTCTCCTATACTTATTAATCTGATCAGTCTACTGTTTGGATTGTGATTTTTCTCTGTTGAACTTCAGTCGCCCACATTTTAAACGTTTTGGTGGTCAAGAGTTGGCAGCTCTTGATGTGGATGGTTAAGATAAGTTATCATCACATTAATGAGAAGAAAAAAAAAACAAAACAGCAAACTATCAATTCTAATTGTAATTGCGTAATTGATAATTAATTAGAATTATGGCGTAATTGACTTTGTAATTGCAATTGCCGTGGAAATTCTATAAAATTGTCAATTATAAATCAACGCAACACTGAAGAACCACGTTACAGTTCTACACATATGTAGTACACATATGTTTCATATCACACTTTCTTACATTTTACTATTAAAAAAACTTTGAAATCAAGGGGTATGATGATACAAGAAAGGCTGAGAGGCCCACACCAAAAATATTAAAATAAATATTTTCATTGATTAGGAAGCCTAACAAGGTACTCAATAGATAGGAAAGTAATTAGATGATAGATATTTGATTTTAGTGTATTTTACAGCTGATTTAGGACACGCATCATACGAGAGACGCTAACAGAAAGCAAACACAAGAGGAAGGTTAACTTTTATTTGGTTATTTATTTCAGGCTCAGTAATTGTGATTCATTGTAATTGAACGCAATTGACTTTCTGTTGATAAAGAATAATTGTAATTTAATTGTTATTGGAAAAATGCTTGTCACTGTAATCGTAATTGAACATAGGTAATTGAAAACGTAATTGTAACTGAAAGTTGTAATTTCTGGTGTGCAGTACAATGTCTATATGAAATGGAGCATCATTATAATGCACATGTAAACTACACTGCATAAACCAGTGAAGTTTACATTAAAAGCTAAAATATCCCTAGAACATTACCATTTAACCTACCCATTAAATAAGTCTCATGGTAATGGTTTAGGGCAGGGGTTCTCAACTGGTCTCACCCTGGGACCCACATTTTTCCACGGTCATTGAATCCCGACTTTTTTTTTTTTTTTTTTTTAAGAATTCAACCAATTAATTTCAGTTTTTCAAAAATAGCTGTTGAAAACATACACATATATAAACAATATTTTTTAAAAGATAAATCCATATATTTTTCCTTGCAACATGGATTTTACAGCATGCTTGTCAAAAGAAAAGGTTCTTTTAAAATAAAAGACAAGTCCAACATGAGAGACATTAATTATTTGTTAAATTTTTTCACCAGCTGTCCACGACCCACCCAGTACAGGTCTGCGACCCACTTTTGGGTCCCGACCCACCAGTTGAGAATCACTGGTTCAGGGAGATTTGTCTTCAAATGTTAAATTTGCTGCTGCAGTCGTTATTTTTCCAGCTCTCTCTCTCTTTATATATATATATATATATATATATATTTGTCTTCATATTTACCCACTTTATCAAACAAAAAAGCTTCCAAAATGTTTCTTCTTCTTCATTGAAAATATGACATTGTATTTATTATGTTCAGCTGATATCAAAGTTGAGTTTACAACTTTTGCCAACTCTCATTTTTAAAACCATGTGAGAGTGTGTCTTACCCAAGTTCTAAGGTCATGGTCAGTGAGCTCCAGGAGGATTTCACCATTCCTGCAATGAAACAAAGCATTCTAGAGTTGATCCACTTGTGGGCGTGTGTACTCACTGCTTGTTTGTTTGTGTGGGTGAATTGAAAGAGAGGGAAACAGAAGTCGTACATGCCTTTCCTGCAGACATGTGCTTTGATTCCAGTCCTGCAAAAACACAATGGGAAGGAGAAGGCCTACTAAGAGCAGTTAACCAACAGGAAGAAGCTATACGCTCAGAGGACAGGAGAAAAATACATTCCACCAGAGAGACGGTTTGTTTCTTAGGAGCGCCGCTTTTTTTTTTTAATAACAAATTATAGACATCGATACAAAAAAATAATGTGTATTCACAAAATACTTTCATGGTAAGTACAGGAATAAAATTCATTGATGTTCCGGCAGAAAGTCATGGTCGGTGTTTCTGCGGTCACCTTTTAATTGGGTTTTTCACCAACCTGAAAACATTTGTCAGCTGCCATCTGTCTGTCTGCCTCCCACCCTTATTTCACACACACACACACACACACGCACACACGCACACACACACGACACTCTTATCTGTCGACACCATGTCTTGCTGAGTGACACCACACCCTTTGCGTTCACACACGTCTGACCAAGGATGCAAATTCTACAGGTTCACACCTTGGGTGCTAATGACAAGAACAGCAGAAGTAAATGCATGACTAAATACATGTCAATGTGACTTCAAGTCTGAATTCAAAGCTCAGATCTTTTTTTTAAAAAGAAAAAAAGTCCACACGAGAAATGCAGGTTATCCTTTCACAAAACCTGGCACATTTTTGCCAGTTCAAGTCCGTTTTGGGCTTCTTCTCTTGCATCAGTTCAGTTTTTCTTTCCTGCTACAGAATGGGAGGAGTTTCACTGTGGTTAGACCCGAGAACCAGCAGTGTCATTCAGTCAATCACCTCAAGTCCACAGTATCAGAGGAGGTCAAAGGTGACATCCTGAAACTGACCACGGAGGATCAGTGAGCAAGCCTCCAGTTACCTCGCAATACTCTGCATTGTCCACGTCCTCTCTATCATGGATCTGAGCCCTCATGTTGTCACACCTTTGTGGCCAATGACTGAGCCTCTGTCTTCTGTGAGGACAGGGAATTGGCTGGGCTGTCCTGCAGGAACTTCTTCAGGTTAAGCAGGCACAGGCACTGGGATCTGAAGCGCAGGTCAAAGAAGGCGTACAGGAAGGGGTTGAGGCAGCTGTTGATGTAGGCCAGGCATGTGGCGTAAGGGTGAGCCAGCAGCAGGAATCGCAGGAAGTCACACGTGGCGGGAAACAGGTCCAAGTAGGAGAGGGCATCCACACTCTTCACCACGTGAAACGGCATCCAGCAGGCAGCAAACACCACCACGAGGGTGGTAATGATCTTCAGCAGCCTTCTTTTACGCTGGTCCTCTTTGCGCAGGGTGTTAAAGTGGCGCGTGACCGTGCAGCCGATGAAGCCGTAGCAAACCATCATTGCCAGGAAAGGAAGAAGGAAGCCCAGAGCTGAGGAGGAGATGCTGAGGCCAGCGATCCACAGGTTCTCCTGCTCCTTGCTCGTCACCACTAGGCTGAAATCCATGCCACAGGAGGTGCGGTTTGTTTCTTGATCGTATTTGGTCGTACGGAAGATGAGAGTCGGAGCGGCCAGTAGACCAGACAGCAGCCAGATGGCCGTTATTGAGCCATGCATGTAGCCCCTGGTCCGCAGCTGGGTGCTGGACAGAGAGTGGACGATGGCCAGGTATCGATCAAAGCTCATGCAGGTGAGGCAGAAGACGCTGGCGTACATGTTGAGAAGCACCACGTAGCTGCTGAGCTTACACAGAGCCACTCCAAAGGGCCAGTGGTATCCCATGGCAGTGTAGACCGCCCACAGAGGCAGAGTCACCACAAAGGTGAGGTCGGCGAGGGCCAAGTTTCCGATGTAAACATCAGCAGCTCGCCTCTTCCCTTGGGCCCTCCACACGGTAAACATGACCACGCCGTTTCCCGACAGACCAAGGATGAAAATGAGCATGTAGAGCACAGGGATGACTGAGTACGACGGCGTCCACTCTGAGTAGTCACACATGGTGGAGTTTTCCGTCTCTTCATAGTCGTAGTACTCGTAGGGACCTCCAGTTGGCTCCAGGTCCATTCTCACGTCTCTCTTCTGATCCAAACTCTCAGGAGAATCAAACAAACCTCTATCAGGTGCAGATAGATCCACAGCAGTCTAAGTTTGTCTATGTGTGAACTCTACCCACCCTTATATACCCCCACTCAGCTAGCACCCTCCCATGAACCCCCCCTCCCATCCCACTGCCCTCCTACTGCTCGCGCTGCACACACCCACTTCTCTCCACATTCATTCAGCTTTCAGCATCATTAGGAAAAACTAAGTGACTCCACAACAAGTTTTTACCGTCTTTATTTCACTTTTTGTCTCCGTTCTTTTCACATGTTGGTGTTTAACAAACAATTTAAAGAAACTAGTTTAAAAGAGCAGTCCAACAGTTTAGTCTGGACATGATCCCAGGGGCGAGTTTAACATCAATAGAGAATACATGGGATACTATAACACCTTGTCGGTGATCATTTTACATTTAAATGATGTGGTTGTTTTTTGCCCGTACATGACTCAACATGTGCAATCACAGGTTCTCAGGTTAAGATTTAAAATACTATATCTTTATCAACATTTAAAACTTCTTCTTTTAATATTTATTCTCTTACTTTTGCTGGATGTGCCACACAAGTGCACTGTAAATTTTTTATTTTCTAAATATTAAACACACATAACTCCCTAAATACTCATTTTTGAACTTGCATTGTAAACCACAAAATGTAATCATGACAGATACTGTTTGAGAGGCCACTTTAAGCAAATAAAATTGTTAAATAAACTTTATTGCCAGTCATTGTATGGAAACTCATGTCACTTTTCCATTGTGTAATCTTTCAATTGCTATGAAAACTCTTTATAATCTACACATTGTTGGATTGAATGCACTTGACAATTAAAATAACATTACAAACTTTATTTAAAGAAGATTATATCCATTATTGTAGGGGAAAACTTGATGTTTTTTTAAAAGACAAATTATTTGATTTAGATAGTTTATACATAAACAATGTACATCCAGTACAAGTTATTATAATAATATAATCTACCTATATACATATGAACACAATAATAATTATAGTAATAAAGGTGGAGACTTCACCTATATTGTACATAGAACCACATTTCTATACATTGCTATACCTATAGCTAAGATACCATGTATTTTCAATTATGTTATTACATATTATTCGCTGTATTTTAGAATTTTTACTATGTTTTCAGTTGTAACCTCCTTTTATATATATATTTATTTATTATACACATAGCTCAACGCAGTCGCAGGGAAAATAACCGCACCAGACAAGAATCAGAAATAGATACTTGGTGATAATGCTCTTTTCTTTAAACAAAAGTAAGGAATTTATTAATGTCGTAACGTTGAAAAACCGTTGAAATTATCTGTTGATTAATGTACAGCTTTTGTCCGAGGCTCTTATTGTTAAAGGCTAAAGGTGGAAGTTGGTGTATGTGTGATGCTCTTGACACTAAAATCCCAGATAAGCCCAAGGATATTTGTTCATGAGAAATTTAAATTGACAAAAAGCGGCATTTTCGTTCACCTATGAAGAGATAAAGCATTTCTTTCTGGTCTTTGTTACTTTTTCTGTCCCAGGTGGAAAGTCTCAGTCTTCAGTCGACTTTGTCTCTCAGCCAAACAGCAGCCGTGGCGCCAGGCCACCGACCTTTAGACACAACTACTGTATCACTCAACAATCGTCCTCCTCCTTCCCATCTCTGCCCCCACTCCTCCCCTTCACTCATTCCCTGATAATGAAGATGAAGATTTATATCAATGTATTTATATCCACACAGAGAAACATGTGTTGTTGTGCAGAGTTTATTAATCACACTGATTTAATAGTGTTTGCGTGTGTGTCCGTCTTTCTGTCGGAGGACGACGAGCTGGGCAGGAAATGAACAATGTGAAGTGAATCAAGGCCAGTTTCCTATCTGTGCTCTGCTGGGATGGTGGACCTGTTTTTAGCTCCATGTTGACGAGGACATGAATCAGATTTTAGGCGACACTTTTTCCCAGAATTCCCATGTGAATCTTAATCCTTCAGTGCTGCGAAGAAGATTTTACAGAATAGTCACGGAGAACTGTTACTCTGAAACATTAGTGAGGCGACTTTGCATAACTAGCAGTCATTTCATGCCAAATGTAGTTCCTAAGAGTGACAGCTTCCGATTGGACCGAACTGGAGAGTCCAGTCGTTAGGTCAGAGCTCCTGTTTCCACAACATTCAGCTTGTTTTTCTGCCTAATTGCCCACCTGTGCCTAATGCGGATTGTTGTTGGTGTTGTCTTCTCATGTGTGGCCTCGTGCTGTAAACCACACACCATGAAAACATTAGGACACCTTTAATCCTCTCCCTTCCATTAAATGCTATACCAGCACTGATGCATCGAGCATAGCATACCCAGGTACAGATTACACACACAAGCGTGAAGCAGGGACACAAGGACACACACAGCACCACAGTGTCAGACGTCTTCAGAGCGTCTTCAGAGCGTCCCTTTGATCTATCATCAGGACTTTGTGTTCTTAAGTTTTTACGGACCCGCTTTGGTGACACTTGTGGTTCTGGCTGCGAGTGAGGTGTGTGTTCTTGTTGTTGAAGTGTGTGTGACTGTTGGTAGGGGTCTGACAGTTGTTTGATGCGTGTGTGTTAAACTGTTGAACCATATGCTCAGTAGCCCCCCCCCTTCCTTGCTGTAATGAGACAGCTGTCTCCTGTAGACTTTACTCTGAGTCAGATCAGATCCAGTCCCTAAGAGAATTTCTCTATTTTCAACAATCTCATCATCATCTGAGAATCATTTTCAACCATCAGGATGATGTCAGCGTTAACGCTTCAAACAGGCCTCGGAGGTTCAGACATTAGTACATCAATAGTATCTTCCCTGCTTTGATTGTTAGCGTAATGATAAGAGCAGATTGATGCCAAGCTGCAAAGCACACAAGCAAGAATGCTGAGGTTTTCTATTCATTTGCAGATGAAACAGTGTTTACGTCGTCACTTAGTGGTGAACTTTTAATAATCATTAACACAACGCTGTGTTATAGGCTGTATTTCCTGATTGTGCGTGTGTACTGTACGTACGTATGCATATAGGTTTTTTTTCTGACTGCATTAATGGACAAAGCTTTTTGAGCCACTGCATTACGTATGCATTTAAAAAAAAAAGTCCTACATCACATCTTTTTAAAAGTTATTACATATTACAACCTTTTTTCTTTTCTTTTGACCTAAAGGGTTCCTTCTTGCACGAAAGGTAAACTATTTCTTAACTAAATGCACCAGTACTAGGGGTGGGACAATACACTGAGTTCACGACGTGATACTATAAACCAGTGGTTAACAACCAGGGGTACGTGTACCCCTAGGGGTACTTGAACACATGGCAGGGGTTACTTGGAAACATTGATTAATTTATTTCCAACATGCTGAGTCATTTTTAAGCCTATTTCAGACACTGTAGATGCTCATCCAACTAGTTTTTTCCACCCGTTGACAATAAACGGCATTAATGGAATAAACAATATTGTGGCCCTAATATCCTACTAAATTGTTACTAACATGTCATACACATTACTAAAAATTGAGGTGAATATATTCTCTGATGTACAATAATTGTAATGCACAAAATTGATATTTAGTGTGCGTTAAACGTACAGGTTGAGAATTTGTAATTTGAATTTTTATCACGTATCTATCTTTCTTTTTATTTTCTCTGTATCATGCGCCACAAGAGTTGTCTCTTGATTGTGTTGTACCTTGTGTATAATGACAATAAAAGCATTCTATTCTATTCTAAAATAACAATGTTTTTATTTGACTTTACCTCTGGATATACTTACCAGTACTTTATTCTGGGTTTGACCTTTTTCAACTAAATAGGCAAGGCTAATTTATTTGCAAAGCGCATTTCATACCGAAGGCAATTCACTGTGCTTTACATGATCAACAATAAAAACATTTAAACAATATAAAAGAATAGGAATATAAAAACAAGAACAAACCACATCACGATATCCTGTCGTATGACATATTGCCCTATAATAAACCTAAAATAAACTTTTTATTCAGAGGTTATTTACAAAATGTCACAACTTGTCCATCCAGCCTTACATGTTCGAGCCAGAGTCGGACCCAGCGGAGCGAGATGAAAATGAAGATGATGAACCTGCAGAACCCTAACAAGTGAGCTAACACAAGCACCGAGCTAACGCTAGCGCCAAGCTAACGTCACGAAATGCATTTTAATACAGTCTTTTCAAAGACAAAAATGGCAAAATGAAATGACTAATGAAAACTTTAGACTTAAATTAAATCACGTAGGCCATATCATCAAGGATCTAAAACGAGCACACAGAGCTAACATATGAAGTCTGAAGACGGTGCAACTGCTAATGCTAACAAAACAATGACAGGGACGTCTTATCATCACACTTTTTAGCGTTATTTACAGCTTACCGAAGTGCTCTGTTCATCGTCTCCAAAGATAGAAGGAATTGAACCCTCAATCAGACAAAGTCTTTCGGCAAATCCTTCTTTATACTGGCGGAGGTTGATGAAGCAGTCATCCTTGAAGTGCTTCGCGCACACAAAAATGACCTTACCCACAGATGTGGGTACATTTCTGTGAAAAATAAAACTCAACCAGGCACTTTAAAAAGGTTCTGATGCTGGGAGACGGTGTAATGAAGCGTGTGGGTTACTACATCCAACAACCCAACATTTTGACTTATCCTCTCGTAACTTCGGCATCCTTGAGCTTAGACTACAAAATAAAAGCGAGAAATAAAAATGGCGGATTGCTCGAAGTGTTGGACCTGGAGTTGATGTACTAATTTGGCAGTTCCGCTGCAAATACTGTGATGTAATAGTTCAAAAAACGTAATAGAGAATAGAAAAATCGAAACAGATTGAAAAATATGAGCAAAACAGAATATAAAGATATCTACGGAGCACCTGAAGAGACTAATTTGATTTTTACTGTACTTCTAAGCACTCTAAATATACAACAAAATGCATTTAAGGGCTAAAAAAGTGGATTTAGCATGATATGTCCCCTTTAAATTCATCAAATGTGATGAGGTACAGTACTTTTTTTTTACTGAAAGAGTCATTTTAAAAGGCTGTGTCCATCCATAGTAAAGCTCAGCCATTTCAGGGCATGATTGTGCAGCTATAGGCGTCTTCATAGCAGTTATTCAGACATTTAAAAAAGCAGGAAATAAAAAAAACTGCTGACGTACTGTAGACTCATGGATGTCTGATCTTAGCACTGCTAGATTTTGGCACAACTGACAGGGAAAATGTGTTGACGGTAACCTTCCTGCCTCCAAAATGTTTCTGTAGAGCCCAGAGCAGAACAAACACAACTGTAATATTTATTAAATATAAATAAGAAGCTATCAGAAAACAACATCACAGAGCAAATAATAGAGGTGCCGCCATTTCTGTTATGTACTAAGAGGAGAACTCACACTGAGTGAAAGCGTCATTCATCGTCACACTGAGCAGTATCAGTTTTTGTTTCCCGTCTGACAGGATCAGCAGCACCATGAGGACGCGTGTTTGTTAGCGATGGGTGCAGAATGTGAAGGAGATCAGTGCGAACATGAACCATGTGACACAATCTCAAAGATGGAACATATATACGTTTCTGGAATCTGAATTATTAAAAAAAGAGTCACATGGTGATTAACTGATGACCAGTAATAATTTTGATTCAGTTTTAGTCGTAGTCTTTTGATAAAAACGCAACTTTTATTTCATATATATATATATATATATATATATATATATTTTTTTTTTTTATTTAATATATAATCTTGTCGGCTATCTATTACAGATACAGTTGACTAAAGGAAAAGAGTATTTGTGATTTTAAAAGATTCAATTACCAGTCATAGTCTAGTTATTGTCACTTAAAAAAAAATGTAGTCGACAAAAACTGTGATGAAATATTTCAGGGTGACACCATTTTACATTTACACATATTACCACCATTTAAAACCATTTAAAGGTAAAATAACCCAAACTTGACTGATTGTCCAAACATGAATTCCACCAGGAATTATGACTTTAAATCAGCTTTATCATTAGTCAGCATTACAAATATGACACGTTAATGCCCTACTACCATCTCTCTCTGTCACATGCTGTGCTATCTTGTGACTAATTGGGTCAATCACTTAAAATGTTCAAACCTAATGCTGTCCTGAATTTCCTAAAGCTCATTTAATGAAATGAAAATTAATTTGTTCTAAATCTAAATATTTAATTATTATTATTATTTTTAAAGGTACCTTATGAGTACAAACAAATACATCCCCAAGTAAACAGGATGTGATTTTTATCCACACAACAATCCAATTATACAACTGTAATCTATAGCAAAACTAACTGTGGTAACAATTGTCTTATCAAAATGTAATAAAGCCTGATTATTAGTCTGATTTAATCCTGAAATATCTGAATACCCCAGCAGGGCCTCCCATTGGCCACAATTAGCCATTTATTCAGTCATTATTTGTCAGGTATATTTATGATTCTGCCCAGGTTGTCTCAGGTTATCTGGCAATAATAAAGGTAAAATAAAAAAAATAAAATAAAAAGATTCTATCATAGTCTACTAATACATCTGTATTATGTGGTCACCACTATGCAAGTCTATAGATGATAGAGTACACAAAAGAAACGTAAAAAGAGAACAAATTGACAGTTTGTAACATTTCTATGTATGTGAAAAAAAAAAAAAAACCATATGCACATGACTAAATGGATGAAACTATGGAGGTAGATTTAATATATATATATATATATATATATATATATATATATATATATATATATATTCAATCAAAAAAAGAAATCACATAAAAAAAAAAACATTTTCAAAGAAAAAAAATGCGTTCAAATGCAATTATTTGGGTCCCAAATATTTTCTTGCGCTCTATCCCTTTTTGTTTTTGATTGAAAATACTTATTTTTGATTGAAAATATTTATTTTTGATTGAAACCCTTAAACTTGACAAGCTGATGCACATCAACACTCTAAAAAGGCACAATACATTTATTTTTCCTGTTTTCTGCCACTAGCTAGAAATCTTCTTCTCCTATGCACGTTGTTTGGATGCTAAGCAGAGTTGACCCACAAAGCTGCACTAGAACACGCTCCATCTGCAGAGTAGGATTCACCAAAGCTTTGACTCTGTAACATGAACACTTGTATAGACTTTTATGGCTGTTCCAACTTCACAGAGCATTTGAAACGCAAGCTTTCAGCTTAATTTCAAGGGTCCTGAGGCACACACACACACACACACACTAACATGCAGACACACCCAAAAAACCTGCATGTTCACACATGTGTGTAACACCCATGACAACACCAGGAGCAACACAATAAGCTATTGTAACCCCAAACCAAAGGTTTTGATTCCGCATGTGCTTTTGTCATTAGTATCAATTATAGCGCGCGCGCGCGCACACACACACACACACACACACACACACACACACACACACACACACACACACACACACACACACACACACACACACACACACACACACACACACACACACACACACACACACACACACACACACACACACACACACACACACACACACACACACACACACACACACACACACAAAGTTAGTTAAGATATTATTTTAAAATATCTATAATAGGCCCTGGCTTATTTGTGCAGCATTTGCATGTTCTCCCTGCGCATGTGTCAGTTTACTCTCGGCCCGTCACTTTCTCTGCACAGTTAAAATAAGATAAAATCTTGAAATGCAATGTATAGAGCAAAAAGAATCAGGGATATGGAGTAAACTTAACTTAAAATGTGAACTAAATGACAAACTCAATAGGAAAACAGAATTCTGCACCAGACAATAATAAGATATTGGCTCATAGAGTTAAACAAATACAATCTCTAAACATTATTCCCTCAATCTTTGATTTGGACAATATTCTTGTTACAGATAAAAAGTCTACAAATGCCGTTTTTAGTTAAATTTATCAAGAATTGTACACCTTTCAGGGCGTTCTTATCTTGATGTCAATAAACTAGATAGTTTCTTTTCAACGGTAACTATGCCAATGTTATCGCAAGATGATAAATCCTTCATCAAATCTCTATTGATGAAATTAAAAATGCTACAAAATGAACAACAAGATGACAGTCATCAACATCCCACGCCAAAAAAAAAAAAAAAACAGAACAAGGACAATAACTCCGGAAAAAATAACTGCACACTTCTCATTTTCGAACTCCATCAAGGTATTGGTACTGTGAAACCACACACCAAATTTGGTTATCCTATATCTTAAACAGTTTCTGAGAAAAGCTGTCAGAAACAGACGGACAGACGGACGGAGCTCAAACCTATATCCCCCTTCCACACTTTGTGGCGGGGGATAAAAAATGCCACTATACAAAAAGTGTGCTTGCTTCATGCTAACATCTATGGGAAAACCCATATATGCCCATGCTAACATTTACCGCAACCGGCAGTGATTTATATAACACGCCGTTTATGCGTAACTTTCACAAACATAATCTGGGAAGTGTTATCAAACAGTACACTTCAACATACTCACAAGCACATGTTTTTTCAACCCAAAAGTACAAGAACTGAGTTAGTAGATTCCAGTAGGCCATGGGCTTTGAACATGGTGACTTCTGACTACTACGGCAACAGTGGTAGGTCAAAACACAAACTCGCCCAGAGTAAATTACAAGGGCAATAACTCCGGAAAAATTAATTCCGCGCTTCTCATTTTCGAACTCCATCAAGGTATTGATACCCTGAAGCCACATATCGAATTTGGTTATTCTATCTTAAACAGTTTCTGAGAAAAGCTGTCCCCTTTAGCTCAGACGGACGGATGGACGGAGCCCAAACCTATAAATATCCCCTTTCCACTTTGTGGAGGGGGATAATAATACAGAAAACTGAGACTCTCGTACAAAACTGGGATAGACTGAACCTTTCCCTGATGGGCAGAATCAACTTGGTAAAAATGATATAGTATAATCGATTGATAAAAAAAATGTGTATGGGCTGGACAAAAAACTATGTTTAATCGTATGCAGAACAGCCTTGGGGTTGTCTGGAAATAAAATGGGGTTGCCTGAAATGCCTAGTAATAATAAAATAAAAATAATTTATGATTTAAAATTACATTTTATACTACAGTTTACATTTTTTATTTATTTATTTATTTTCATATATCTATTTTGCACAATTAAAAAAAAAAAAAAAATACATATTATCACAGAAATAGATATACAGTGCAGGAAGAGGCAAAAAGCTCAATGAGCTTAAATAATTCTTCTTCTTTTTCAAATTAAAACACTATAAACAATCTGTATTCTATACTTTCACTTTCTCAAATATAAATCTAGTTCAAGTGAAATGCAGTATAAACATATATCTGAGCTGGTGCATATTGTTGCTTTATGCATGAATCCTTACTACTCTGCATTTGTAACACATGTAACAACATGTATATAATCAAAAACTAATTCTAAACAGAAAAATAAAGTATCTGGGATCACCAGAAATTTGTGATATAATAAAATTTCGAATGTATGACCCGTTGAGCTATACTTCTGCACTGCTTCTTATCAGGGCCAGAGCATGGACTCCATCGCTCTCAATAGCACACATACACTAATCATCAACATCCACAGTACAATCACCACCACCACCACCACCTCTGTGTATCCTCTGCAAACCCCCCACCCCCGGGTTTCCTCACTGGGAAAAGAAAGCGCTGGATGGACAGGAAAAGAGGAGACAGTGGGGACGTGACACAACAATGGCAGGAAGTGACTTCAGATCAATTCAGATTAGTGCACAACACCATCAACGCAGCAGAAACCATCCACCAAACATCCCCCCGTGAAGAGATAAACATGCTGCACAAACAAATGAGTCAAATAAGCTCTGCAAGACACGATGGACCAGATAAACCCTCGTCTCCTTTAATTAACTGCGGGAAAGTTGGCGTAAAAGGTCAGAAAAATACAACAACCATAGCATATTGAACCATTTCAATAAAACTGAAATGATTGCCTCTGACATAAAAACTACTTGAAGATAATATTTTGCTGTATCATTTTAAATGTATAAATGTTCGCTTTTCCAGGTCAACACAGGTCAAAACAAATGGAACCAATGGGAGAAAAATAAAACAATGAAAAACTGTGAAACAGACATAAGAAACTGGTGGCACAGGGGCCTCAAGTGGCCGTCGGACTAACTTTGTGAGGTCCTCAAAGTAAACGCGCAAAATTATTCCAAGTGAAAAAATCAAATGACTCAAAAACATACAAAATGACAACAAAAATACACAAAAGACAACTAAAGTAGTCAACATCACTCCTAAAACACACCGAATGACTAGAAGAATACACAAAATGAGAACAGAAATACACAAAATGACAGCAAAAACATACTAAACCCTGTGTTCTTTCCTGGATCTATGCTAAGATTGGTTGTTGTTCTTAATACTGACTGATAATGTGGTCACTGGGATCAGCCAATCACCTTTTTGTAGCCCTTACTGTGATAAAGGTTGCTCATCTCAGACCTAACAGTTGAAGAATGATTGATTTAGGAGAATTTTAACTTCTTGCACAAATTCCAACTGTTTCCCCTCTAAGATATACATCTCTATCTGCTCCACAGTGACAAAGCAACAACTATTACAGACTTTTTCTGTCATTCTGACTGATCGGTAGGGGTGAGTATTGGCAAGGATGTTGCAATACGATACGTATCACAATGCTTGGGTCACGATACAATATTATTGCGATATATCGCGATATTCTACCCAGTTAATATCAAAATTAAACAGAGATGAAAAATCAAGTTGCTGAATACAGTGTGTTCATCAGAAGATATTGATCATTCAGAGGACAAATTGAGTCAAAACTATTTGCTTCAAAACATCCTACTTAATATTTATTATTAGCGTTTTTGCACATTTTCACTGAAAAAAAAAGAAAATGCAGTGTTACACACTGCCATCACGAAATAAAGTGCAACAAGTTTCTTTTCACTGACACTACTGTGTAGAAGTCTCAAGGTAACCATGACAACATAATGACGGCATTGTAACAACTGTAAGTGAGAACATTAAGGATAAAGCACCCTGAGTTACTGACAATGCACGAAAATAAGAAAATTATTATAAATTCTCATATTGTATCAGTTTAAACACTGATCTGAACAGATTATATGAAATGCCTGTGCATACATAAATATTACACACTGCCATCATAAAATCAAGTGCATCAAGTAACCACTGTAACACACTGAAAGCATTATAACCACATATTGCACAAATACACAAAAATATTGATTAAATATCAGAAAAAAATTAAAAAAATAATCGATAAAAAACCGCCCCCCAAAAGAATTGCGATATATTGCAAAATCACATTTTTGTCACACCCCTATTGATTGGATTAAGATTATTTTTCTCTTTGCTTTTAAATTATTTGGTTATGGTGCTGTATTACAAAACAGGAACTACAGTAACGTAATGGAAGTGATTTTAATTAATTATCCACATTGTAACACTGATGATAACTTTTGTGCTCACTGCACAGGATGAAGGTGTACTCAGCAGTTCAAAGGTCACACAGAGGTGACTCTAAAACAGAGAAGAGCCCGATAGCTGTGGAGGCTGTGCGATGTGGAACCTGGAGATGTCTTAAATTGCAGAAAATATTTGAATGATGTGACGGTTTATGGCTGGAAGTCAAAGCGCAGGCCGGGTTCTGAGTGGAGGGTACAGTAGCTATTATTACATGTTTTAACAGCTGTGGTTTCAATAACTGCTTCAGTGTCGTCACAGAAATAAATTCTGATGTGACGTTAAGGGTTATTGTTCTAGATGATATGGTACAGTTCAGTGTATTATGAGTTTTGGTGCATTTGTTATACTTTGGGATTGCATGAGGAAAGGAGCTATTTTCTAAATCTGGTTTTATGGTAAAACTCATTATTTGAGATCAATATAAGACGAGGTCCGACGATCAAGACTTTATTGTAAAACGATGAACTCGTCTTACAGAAACTTTTTTCTTCAGGTTGTGTGTAAATTACTCACACTTACAATGCTTTTGTTTAACTTTAGTTTCTGTTAGCTCCAGTATTAGCGACGCATGAATGGACTGCACAGGCATCAAAATGCAGCCAAATTTGTCCAATTTTCTTACTTCTAACATGCTTACTTACTGTACTAATTTATCAGGGGAAATATCAGAAATAATCACAGTTATTCACTTCCTTCCACCTGCCATGACCATGTTATGTCAGGTACGAATCAGTGATTTATAGACTTTTTTTTTTTTACTGTAATTTAAGTAGAAACTGGAGACTTTAAGCTATGGGCTCCTGCAGTGAGACCCATTATAATTCACTGTCCTGCGTTTTTGATACAATAAATCAGTTTTAGGATGATTCACACAACATCCAGTTGGGCTTTTCCTATTTAAAAGAAGAAGAGGGATTTCCCACGCTGGAATCAACAGGTGTGGGTCATCATCATCGTCTAGTTCCTAGCACAAATCCTGACCTGTCTCATACATGTGAGATCACTGAATCCCCATCCAGCTACTGCTACCTTACACAACAACAATGAGAGGGCACGTATGTTTCCTGCATCTGTCTGATCCCCGACTCCTTCCGCTTCACTTCCCCTGCCACACGTGCAGCTCGTTTTACTTCACACTATTCATCAGAGCAGTGTTCATCAAAAACAGAAGGCTAGAAATAAGAAGAGTAGAACGTACGGTCTCAAACTGTGCTGGATAAACTGAAGAAAACCTCAATACATTCAGATAAAGGAAAAGAGGGTCAATATGTTTGATAAAGGCGCAAAAGATTGCGAATGGGAACACACACGCATCCAAAAATGTTGACAGGAAGTGTAGTCTAATTTTAATGCTGAATTCTTCAAGGTAATACATTGATACTTTATGTCAGATAATGTTTAAATTGTGCCCACAAGGAGCAGCTGATCAGTTGTCATATTTGGTCAGTCAGCGGAGCTGCTATATAAGGTACATGAATATACTGCATGAAATTAAATATGCCAATAACTTAACTGTGCAAAATAAACACTTAAAGTAGTTTGACATTGAATAACACTTTTCTTTATTGTGTTTCATGGTATAAAATTATGAAACAATATAAATTCAACAAAAAGGGGACACAACAAACCCCGCCTGTACGATGAAAACAAGATTTTCCACTGCCTTAAACAAGCCTTTAAAAGTCAGGAAAATAATGTAATTGGGCTTTAGATTTTTTTTCTTCTTATAGATCACTGTACGTTATTTTTTATATTTTAAAAGATACCAAAAAATTCAATAATTTCAAATATGGGCAGCGGGACAAAACTAATGGCTGGGCCCCAAATTCGACGGCCCTGCATTAGACTACATGAGTTTGGATTAGATTTCCTCCGATGTGACAAAATGAATGTTTTGTTTTTATTAGTCGAGGAAATGTAAATACATCTTTTTATATAGTTTTTGTCAACATGTATTTTTTTGAAGTAATAGTCTAGTTATTTGCTTAAAAAACATTAGACGACAAATTATGACACATTTTTTTGTTGACAAGTTGTATTATAAGCAATCAGAGTGAGGACTGATGACAGCAGGGTGTAAAAACCCACAGGTGAATTCATTTGATTTCAAACGTCACCTTTTGTTTTGCACATGAAACACGGCACATGTCCCAAGCATTAATGTAGTCTCTTATAGACAGTGCGTGCCCCTGGTCCCCATACCTCCTCCTAATCTCACCGATGGGGCGAGCCCGTGACGGGGGCTGGCAGGTGGAGATAAGGCTGTAGACCCTCCTTCCTTGTTACCCAAAAGCTTTAGGGGGGATTTACAGCTCATGAAGCCAGACTTTAATCTTCTCAACACTTCACACATATGGCATCGTGAGATCATCCACATTACAGTCCTCAGCACTGGCCATAAACAGTTTCTACGTGTAAATAGATATCACGTGTGGGGTGTATAATTACACATATACAGTAGGGACTTGTAAACCTTAAAATGTATTTGTGTGAAAACATGCTCGAGGGAGAAAACACGAGTTTAACCCCTAAACCGTGACTTGGGAGTTATTTTCCTCCTTGATTATCACCACCTTCTGTTCAACATTATGTATTACAGTATTATAGTTGTGTTGTACAAACTGATTCTGCTGGAAGTTACACCCATAATCAGGAAGTAGCAGAAAAACCCAATCCCGGTTATAACTCCTGTCATTAAATAACTTGATGACGTGAACATGGCTGTAGCCGTAATTACGTGACTTTCTGAACAAAAACAAAAGAGAGCATCCCTGATTGAATAAAAAGTCAGTCTGACTCCATGGATCAGGTTTCATCTTCTCATCAGTGCATATTTCAACACTTAGACACCAACACAGGGTTGAGAACTATTTGCAGGCTGTGTTACACTGCAACATGATATGAAAGAAAGGGCTTTTTCACACAGGGAGGGAAATAACTAGTACAAAATGATTCCTAATGTTAGGCACTGACTCATTTTTGTCTAACTGAGTTTATCTTTGGTCAATGCTTCATAAAAAGTAGGAAGAACATCACAAGCTTTCTTGTATGCTTTAACTGCATAAGCTGCAGGCTGTGACCCATCGACCTGCAATAAAACCATGCATTTGAAGACTTATTTACCACATTTCCATCCTATTCTTTCAATTTATTATTTCCTTTGTTGTATTGTTTAGTTTTTTAGTGTCTGAAAACATAATTTAACTGAAAGACCAGGTCATAAAATCAAGTATTTCAATCTGAGATTTAATTGTAAACAAAAAAACCTACAGTACAATATTTAAACAATTTCCTGGTATTGATTTAGATTTCGCAAATCGACTCGATTAAATTGAATTTTGTTAAGGATATTTGAGTCACATATTCATTTTACTTAAATAAAAAAGAGATTCTCAGAGATCCAATGCTGTAAATAGTAGAACTTGGTAATTTTGTCAAAAATATACATGTTTCCATCCCCATTAACAACAATTCAGTAGGTCTAAATGGATGGGCACCCCCATTTAAAAAAAAAAGAAAATGAAAATTGCAATAAAATCCAGTTTATATGGATCTGATCCAGATTAAAACTGATCCAGGCTTAGATTCAGAGATATAGGGATTTTTCCATTTTTGAAACTGATCCAGAATCAGTATATACTGTAAATCCAGATCCCCTTCAAAAATCAATGGTATAGTCTGTGGCGTATAAGGTCTATCTTTGGTTAAAAAAAAAAAAAAAACATTTAAAAAGCTGTTAAGTTCTTTTGACGTAATCCTGCTAACAGACAAACGCAGGTTAAAATATTTACTTCCTTGGCATAGGTAAATAAATCAGGCTTTTGTACTGTTTCATTGTATTGGTTTAAAAAATTACTTTTCAACATGTGTAAAGACATTGTTTCAAACATCTGTGATTGTGTTCCAAAAATATCTTAATAGAAGAATAGAATGTTATTAATATTTGCAGGAGATAACAGTCTCAGAGCAGCAGCAGCAGAAAATACACAACCTTAACCAATCACTATAGATTCATATGTAATATAAAACCCCTAAAACTATGATGAAACTGCTTGAATGAAACTATTAGAAACCAAACGTCTTTGTTATTAAACTGAAAAAACAATAAAAGCTCCAGACTGAGAGAACTCTCAGGTTGGCCATGCACAGATGAAACACATAGTATCACATCAAAGCAATCAATAGATACTTTGATGCTTTCCTTATGAAATAACTTGTAGGGATAATTCAAAGCAATCAGTAGATGCCTCTGAGGAAGACTGACATTTGGCAGTCAAAACAAGCCAGGAGAATTTCAAAGTAAATTTCCTGAAAAAAAAGTTTGCCTGAATAAATGAAACAAACATATTTTTTCAAAAAAGAAAACAAAATGACCTTGCTGGAATTAATAAGCTCCACCCCTCTCTCAGGGCGTGGTTATGAGGTCATGTCTGGGTCACGACGACTCCTCCGATTAGCCATTAAGTCAGTCTCCCATTACCCCCTCTCTGGTCTGGTCTCTAAACCAGTATCACTCAGTGTAAAGGTGGTAAAACAGGGGGGTAGGAGTGGATGGGGGGTATCACGGAGTGGGACAGACTTGGGTGGAGCTGAAAGGGGGTGAAGGGTGGAATTGGTTTGAAAGGGGGCAAACAGACAAGTGTGCATTGTTTACAGACAAAGACAGACACAAAAGAAAGAAATGGCTAAATATCACAAAGGCAGTTTTCCAAAAATTTTTATATCTCAAGGGATGTGATGCAAGTAAGCTGAAAAGTCTGTTAAATAAGTATGTATTAATGGACAAAATTGTGAAGTGTCAGCTTTAGTTCAAAATTCTCACTCATTGACTGAATTCAAATGTAGAGGGGTGCTTTATTTTGGCGGTCATGTTTTAGGACTGCAGCTGAGGAAAGAGGAGAAGAATAGGAAGGCCTGTGTTGGAGGTGCAGAGGACTCCATTCAGGGACCGCGGAGTAAGAAAAGGCTGGGGCATGAGGCGCTGTGGACTGGGCTGTGGGAATTCGTCCCATTTCAGATGCAAATTCCTCCTGGAGCTGAAAGAGCCGGAGAAACAGGTGTCCGTAGGAAGTGTGCTGCTGCTGTGTGGGCGGGTGTGAGGGTGCTGAATGATAACACAGGGGTGCATTCAAATACCACTGCTTTGCTCCCATCTATGTGGCGCTCTCTCTTATTTTATTCCCTCTGTTGGGTGTGTAAAGCTGGAATAAACAATAATCATGACTTGTATTTTGCCCTATTTTTTATATGTACATTTTGATTTAAAAAAATTTATCAATTTATTAATGAAAAAGTAAAGATAAACTGCAAATATGAATGTTTTTGAGAATAATTTCTTAAATTAAGGCACTATATGCAACACTAGATTTGGGCTGCACAATTAATAAAATTTTAATCTTGATCACAATTTTGGTTGCCATGATTAAATTAACCTGATCGTTGGCAATATTTACATTTAAAACATGGGCTCTGCACTTTGTAATAATGTATTATTCAGTTAGCGTTTGGTATTGTTTCATTCTTTGACTATTTTTTTTATTTGTTTCGAATAATTCTTATTTAAAGCTTCATTTTACACCATAAACTGTACACAAATTGTTTAAAAGTAGTGTAATAAAAACAGATTTTTCCCCCAGACATGATAAATTATAAATAATTAGGATTACAATATTCATCAAAAATAATCCTGATTATCATTTTGGCCATAATCGTGCAGCCCTACACTAGATGCCTCTGAAGAAGACTGTCAGTTGGCAGTCGAAACATGTAAGGAGATCAGTCAAAAGTTTCTAATTACCAGTTATTATTTTGTGTAAGCACATTTTAATGATTTCAAGATCTTTTTACTTGTTTTCAAAAAAAAAAAAATCGTAAGTTAAATTTTCCTGTCCTGTTAGCGGCTAATTCGGCTCATTTTAAGTAAAATCAGAGATATCACTTAAAATATGTAAAATTTATGTAACATGCAGAAAAAAAAACCATCCTCTACCATCCCAAATGAGTCAAAATTAAAGCTTTAATGCAATTTTTTGACGGGGAGAATAACCAGTGGCTTCTTGATTGTCAGTCTTTGTGTGAATTTGACAGTGATAAATGTAGATATTACACACACACACACACGCACGCCTTTAAGCAGTGTCAGAGGAGACCTGGCACATGAACAGTAAGAAAACCCTGCAGCGTATAATGAAATAAAGCAAAATCTCAATTCAAAATCAACAAAGCCACGTTAATGGTACGTTCACACCAAACGCGTTTCGGACGTCACAATCGTACCTTACGCGCGTAGTTGGACGCTTGTGTTCATTGAATACAGATGCTTGTCACCAGTGTCCAAGATGCTCCGGACGCGTGTCCAGCGCGTCGAAGGGAGGGGCTTCTCTGTTGCCGGTGGTGTTCATAGAATGGATGATATTGTGACGATCAGTTACGCTCATAATTCACCCAGCGACTGTGAAGGAACATTGTGTTGAGAAGGCTGTTTACGGTTGGATGTATTTTGGTGTGACTCAGTGTGTGCACTGTGATGTTAGAGGGCTATCATTATTCTGATACATCACGATTGGGGAATGCTCCTGATTGGTTGACGCGCCACGATATGCCCCAAAAGTTCAACAATCCCAACTCCAGCGTCGGCCGCGTTGGAAGCATGCAAAAAACTTCAAAATGCGCCACACAGGAGGCACGTAAACCTGTTGCTTTCGACGCGTTTGGTGTGAACGCGTCATAACTTTTTAAGAAAATAAATAAACCAAAACCAGTCAATGCATTGTATGTTTAACAACTCCTTTTATTCTCTCATTGACTGAGTCACTGGAATGTCAATGCCCTCAAACACAGTTGAAGTGATTTCCTCATTTATTCCATAATATCTGCACAGTATGTCAGAGGCAGCTTTGAGCTGCTGAATTTTTGATGAGAAATGATTTGAATCAATAGGTTTAGGTTTAAATGACTCATTTTTGTTACACCTTCCGTGGATACTTTGCTAAACCACAAACTTTAAAAAACCAAATCACGGTGCAAATATTTTTTTAAAGAATCAAAGATATAATTCTTCGATTTTTACCAACATTTATTTAAAGTTAAATATAAACTTCAATTTTGTCAAAATTTCCCAATGCTGACAAAAAATATATAATCCTTCAAAATGTGCAATACAAATCTTTGGCTTTATGTAAAAATAAAATAAAACAAACAATCAAATCCACTTCTGTCTTCCTTCCTTCATTTGAGGTCAGATTTTACAACTTGGAATGATAAGCAAACAAAGCACGCCCCCTAGTGGTTAGCAGCGTAATAAGAAATCCATATCTAAGCATTTCTACTGATGTCTGCGTTGGCACTGTAGTGACTAAAGGAAGACTGTAAAGTGCTGATATATTTTTTTTTGATTTTTAACAAAATCTTTCTTCAATAAGAACAAACAGACGATTAGCCTACGGTAATCAGCAGATTATTATTAGGAAAAGTCTGAAGTGAGCAGCTTTACTCCCAATGGTTTGTATCATGGTAGCTGTATTTTTCTCCCTCTGCTGGTTCTCCCTTGGAATTACACGCCTGAGTTCCCTTAAAGTGCAAACCCTGCACAGTAAAATATAATCTGCTGTAGTCATGAGGAAACCTGTAAGTGCTGACCTGCACACGCAGTGCCAACAATGTTAATGTTTACACTTTTTAGACATTTTATGGAAACAAAGATAATAACACACGTTTGATTTGGTGCGAACATGTTTAACATCACTCTTTCCTTTCCTTCCAATAGTTCATGTGGTCCTAAATGATGCGTTTAAGTGTTGTGATGATTGCACAGGTTCATTGTCACTGATTATTAGAACTGAATGTCAATGAATCACCTGGATACGTTGAGTCTTCACTACTACAGGTAGGTGTCCATCTCCTCATTGCTCAGACTCTCTCTGGACCCAATCTCCTCCCTGCTGTTTGAGAGCCGAGTGGTGGCAGTGGGCGGAGCTCCAGAATCCTCTAGCAAGAGATCTGTTTCTGGTTCCTCTTTAATAGTGTTACGGGTCTTGGCATCCGCTTCGTCCGACTTTGAAATCAGGGGCACAATGATGGTGGGGTTCTGCTTGAGGTACTGTTTCATCGGTGGATCAGCAGCCATGATGGCTTTGGCTCCGTGCATCCTGGGAGGAGAGCTGCACTGAAGATCCCCACGATTCTCCTTCCAGCGTCGCAGCTGAGCCAGATGTTCCTTTTCAATGTCTTTCTCAGAGACTGGCAACTCAATGACCTGAAGACAGACACAATCTGTTGCTTGAACTTTTGTTAAGAGTTGCAACAAGCGATGCACCGAAATTCCGGCCACCAAAAATTTTTGGCCTAAAATGGCACAAAAGTGCATTTTCGGTTTTCAGTCAAAACACTTTTCTCACCGAAACAAGCCGACTGATGTTGTAAAAACGTGAGCAAACACTGCGGGCAGCGCGCGCTTGTCTGGAAACGGACCAACTTGTCCGGACTCACGGAGCGACTGTATTTCAACACATCTGAGCACTGAAGTGTCTTCTGAGCAGAGTTTGAGACGGGGGACATAAGTTTTTTTTAGGTTTGTTTCACGCCGACACTGTCGCCCTCTGTCAACATGGACCATACGGCAGCCTGACACATGGCATCAAAGTCTGTCAGCGCACATTTCACAGAGATCCTCTGATCTTCATAAAAACTGTACTTGGTCCACGTTATAAAGGTCATTACTCGTATGGGATTAAACCAGCGCGCACAAGAAATGATGCAGGCCATCTCCAAGAACATTCTTGGATAATAAATATAGCACTTTACATTTTAATGAAAGAACATATTTAATTTGACTCTCTTTCAGCAGCCCAGTCAGTTATAGGTCTGTACAATATGATTTAATGTATGAGTGTGGTCAAGTTAAACACTTTATTTATTTATTTTATATTGTGCATTGTTGGAATGTCAGTGCTAAATAAATATTTTCATATTTGTAATCGATTTATTATTGAAAGCATTATTATTAATTTTTACAATTACAATGTTTTCATTTAAAGGCGGGCATACACTGCGATTTTTGGCCCATTTTGAGCCGATTTTTGACTTGTGCGTCTATTTTTGGGATCAGGCCGAGTCGCAGCTAAATCGTGTGTCATACATCGTGTAGTATACATGGGGTCACGAGAAGCAATTAACACCTCACGACCAGCTCCCGATCAGCAATCGTATCGTCGTATGTAAATCAGACATGTTCCTGGTCACCACTTGCGATTTTATCTCACAAGTAAGCAGTGCCACGAACCGGCTTACTTCAAACTCACACTGCACATGCGCAAACACCGTAGGACCGCTGTAAAATTGATGGACCACACTGCTCACATCTGTCCAGCCAGTTCCTGGTCCATCACATCACCGTCTTTTCTTTTTTTAAAGCTCTTTTTGCTGAGATTTGCGAGTGTCTCTCCACTTCCAGGTTCTTCTTCTTCTTCTGTTTTAATGGCAACGCTTCAGAGTTCTTCTTCTTCTTCGAATTTGTACATTGGATTTCCAGAAACAAGACCCAAACGTGTCATGTAAAGACGTAGAGTGTGGGCAGTCGGATCGTGTCAGAGTGTCGGTCCGTATAGTGTGAATCGTGAGCTGCGCATATTCGGACTCTGCAATTGAGTCTCACAGTCTCAGCTGGAGCTGAGTACAACGATTGAAAAAAATTGAACAGTATATCCCAGCCTTTAGTGAGGCTGGTAAACATTCAGAGCCATAAATTCAATGGGACTAATAATTTGCAAAATAATTTATTCCTGTGTTTCGGCCTTGGTTTTTTCATTTTCGGTGCATCCCTAGTTCACTAGGGTCATTGATCACTGAACCTAGAGGTACCGACTGTGCTGTAACTGTAGAGCCAAAGCAATAAAATGGAGAACGCACCTCGTTGACCAGGAAGCTTTCCTGCATGTACTGTGAGGGGATTCCTCGAAGGCGCTCCATGGTCTCATAGGAACCTTGGCATGTCTTCAGCTTCTCTTGCGTTCCCAACGTGCATTTCAGAAGCACCAGGCCCACTTTGAAGATGATCTTCACCCCTGTAAACAGCATGAGACCACGTTTATCTAAAGCTTGTCATTTATTCTGTGGTTTTGTGGTATATTGCTTGTTAATGAGCTGATTCAGCAGTGTGGCAACAAATAGATAAGACGTGCGTTTCCACCCAAACATTATCCTTTGTTGCTCAAACACACTTACACATTCCACTACTGTAATCTCAGATCGTAACCACGAGTCTGTTGCCAAACATGTAACTTCTACTACTGCTGCTGAGGTTTCTGATATTTGTTATGTAACAGTACTCAAATTACCTCCTCTGCTAACTACCAGGAGAACAAGCAACTTCATCCTTGTTTTGAAGATTGCTGTTCGTCAACATTTACAGTAAATACATCCAGAGCAGTGACGTGTAGTGAAGTGCATGACTGGTGAGGCGCTGTACAAATGTATGAACCCAATAGAAGCTTAAATAGGCAACATTTCTTTTTTTTTGTGTCAGTTTGTATTTGTAAATAAGGAGAGGACATTTCCTTGTACTTTTACTATTTGACCAGCACCTTGTGATGACAATACTTCCTCACAGTTTGAAGTAAGTGGGTTTTAACTCTCAGTTGTCAATCACATCCTGATATTTCTTTGCAGATCTTTTATACTTCTCTGTATATGTTGGTATGGGTTCTTACCCTCACATAGAAACATGTCCCAAACCCGGAGCACTGAGCTCCAGGCCAGGGTTCTTGAAAAGGCACACATGAACCACTCGGTCATATACAGGATGGGCTCCAGCTTGTGTTTCTTTAAGTGACGATGGGCTGTTGAAGACACACGTCGCAGAAGCGCATTCAGGATCTCCCCGTCGAGCTGGATGGCTTCCTGGAGGAAACATGTGAGAAGGAGAACAGACTGCTTTCTCTCTGCGTAATTTGATTATCCTGTTCAACTACTCATCCTATTAGGCAACATATTTGCATCAAGCTAGAGAAAGGGCTGCACAGAGCTCACACACAAAACCAGAGAGACGATATTAAAGCAGGTCTGACCAGGAAAACCATGTCGCCAACTATATGGAGGTTAATCGTGTTGCCAACATCGATCTAACCTTTGAAAAACAGTAAATCCAACACTACATCCTCCATTACGAAATGTACTCACAAGCAAAAGCATTCACAGCTAATTATACAC
Organism: Gouania willdenowi; assembly: GCF_900634775.1. NCBI lineage: Eukaryota > Metazoa > Chordata > Actinopteri > Blenniiformes > Gobiesocidae > Gouania > Gouania willdenowi. Next base: position 20,682,735 of record NC_041055.1, read on the forward strand.
AATAACAGGCATAGTTATGACATACCAGCCCAGTGCTGTAGTATCCAGGAAGGTATTTTTCACAGATCTGGATAAGAACCCAAAAAGCATCCTAGAAAAAACATGAAAATAAATATTAATTGAAAACATTCTTTAAAATAGCAATTTTCAACTGGTGGGTCAGGACCCAAAAGTGGGTCGAGGACCTGTACAGGGTGGGTCGTGGACAGCTGGTAAAAGATAAATAAATACTTCACGTCTCTCATGTTGGACTTGTCTTTTATTTTGAAAGAAACTTCTCTTTTGACAGTCATACTGTGAAATTCATGTTGCACAGGAAAATATATAGATTATACTGTGTGTTTTCAGCTATTTTTGAAAAACAAAATTTGCTATTTTAAAAAAAAAAGTGGGTCGCGACTTAATGGCCGTGGGAAAATGTGGGTCTGAGTTTACCTTGTGCTGAGATCGATTATGAGCATGCGCACTACCGGAAAATGAATTTATGCTACTTCCGCTAAGCTTTTTTCTACTTCCGCCATGCTGAGATTAAAAATTTAATTTAAAGGCAAAGGTTCAAAGCGAATGTTATTTGATGAGTGTTGAATGGCTCCTTTTTTGGGGGAAAAATGTACAACTGCTCGATATACGAGGCAGGAGAAATATGTTTTATAATGTATTCTATGCAGTTTTTTATTATTACATGTATTGAGTTTGTATTAAAAATAAAGCACATGATTATAATAAAACTCCATTCGAAAAAAAATAATTTATTTTCTCAAAAAACATGAATATAATATACATTGCAGTAAATAACAGTTGACCTAATGTAACTTAATTTTTTTTAAATCGGTATAATCCAGTACGGATTCTCAGTTCGTAGCAGTCACGTACTGAGATTTTAAGAGAATCTCAGCACAGAGGGAAACTCAAACAGTGACTCTGGGATGAGACCAGATGATAACCCATGCTTTAAAAGGTCGCTGTCTAACCGAAAGGTCATGTTAAAAAATGAAATTCTGTATTCACAAAGGGGGTTTGTACTCTGCAAAGTAGAAAAAGTAGCTTTTTGTTCACCTCTGCTGGCATATGCATGAGCAGGAGAGCGGCGACAGGAGCCTGAGCTTGACAGTAGCCCTCCTCAGGTCGATACAGGGAGTAAGCCTTCAGCACCCGAAACAGATCCTGCTGCCTGCATTTCATTCATGCGTTTTAAAAACACGTGTCGTGTATCGACAAGATCGAAATCGGACACCAAAAGGAAACATTTACCCGTGACCACCTCGTGCTGCAAACATTTCATGAAAGGGAAACTGTCGATGAAGATCCCTCTCAATTATATCCACCCATTTAGGATCTCCTGGCAGCGAGTCCAGTTCCTGAAAACAATACAAATGTGTTAACTGTTGAAAAAGTTGGTTAAACATTATCATCAATGTGTAGTTCAGCCATTAATAAACAACACAAGTGACTCCCAATGTTCAAATTTGAATTGTTTAACATGTTAGATACACATTTTTATTACTAAAATATGACCTTTTATTCTGAAATAGCTGTCATTGAATACATACAAAACATACTTTTTTTTATTTCGAAGCAGACATCTAGTACAATTTTAAACACAATTTTCTAACTTATTACACTTTCTATAATCCTTACAGCTGAATATCCATATTGTGATGTGATTGACAGATAGTAACAATTAGATTTTAACAATAGCAAATCTGAATATATTTCAGCCACAAATACATTACTTTAACAAAGCGATATTATTCATAAAGACAACTAGGTGAGGAAAAATTAAAAAAAGAAAAATAAAGGAGAAAAAACAAAAAATTGATTTTTTTTTATTTATCATTTCTAAAAATTTCATTATGACCAATTTTGCAGTAACAAGTAATGCAATGTGTTATGTTTTCATAGCAATAATCAGTTTAAGTTACCGTTCCAAATCAATGTAAGTTAGTATTTAAGGGTCAATGACAAAGACTTCACTGCGTGATATTATCATAAAGTGGGCATCATCGGGCAAGGTGTGCATGAATATTATAATGAATAAATATAGAAATACTTTGAAATCTCATGCAGGACAAGTAACATAAAAAAGATCGAAGTGAGCACATATACTGTATATACTAAGTTACTACATCTTTTTATGCATTTAAACCTTTTTTTAACAAAAAGAAATGCAGTTGGACAGAATATTTAGGTGTCACGTTATTGACCCTTTAATTAATTTCCTCATTTATGCGACAAGTCACGTTTTCAGCATGAGGACAACTCACGTGTTACATACTCAGGTGAAAAATATGATGGGTCAAAAAAAAGACTATTTCATACACAAAAAGTATCTTATTTTAAATAAACATTTTTTTTCAGGTAACATTTAGAAATTACCTTTATATTAATATTTAAACTGTGCTTTATCACTTTTGGTCAACGTGTGAATGGGCAACACTGCTGCAACAATAAATCACCTTTAGGGAAAAAAACTAAAGATCTTTCTTACTCTGGGACCTCCTAAAGAAAGGCAGAGTCATGTAAAGTGTACCACGTTTGAAATACATAATTTATCTACAGTAGGTGTGATGTTGGTGAATCTGAAACCCACTGAGGAATAGGGGTGAGTATTGGCAAGGATGTTGCAATACGATACGTATCACGATACTTTGGTCTCATGATGCGATATTATCATAATATCAGGACATATTGCGATATTCTACTCGGTTAATATCAAAATTAAACAGAGATGCATCTGTTTCTCTGCTAACACCTCAGCATGTCGTCGTGCTAGGTGAGCTCGTAAGTTAGTCGTCTTCCCACAATATTTCACGGGAGCGCGGCAAATCTTGCAGACGGCGTTGTCCTTATCAAGCTTGTTTTACTCCCTTTGAGTTGGCAGCCAAAGTACTTCCAATGTCAGCTTTGTACTTTGTTAGCCATGTTGTCTGGGATTTGAGTCAGTCCGCTTCTGCCACTGTGACTGCCTCTACTACAGAAATGGTGCTGCGCGGCACAGCAAAGTGGCTCTACGGCGCCATCTACCAGAGTGGAGAAGTGGAAGTGCCAGAATTTTCAAGGTTTTTATGTAGGAACAGGAGCTGGTCAACATGCACATTAGTAAGGCTGCTCCGTTGAGAAGTGACAATGTCTCCAGCAGTAGAAACCACACAAAAAAAAAGATTTAAAAAATAAAAAAAATCTATTTTTTTCCACACCCCTAATGAGGAAGTAATACTTTGAACTCTGACTGACCTGGAACTTGCCCCGATTTTGCTCCAGTTTCACTTTTCCTCCCGTGAGGTAGAGCCAAGCCCGACCACGTAGCGATGGAGGGATTCCCTTCTGACAGCGCTCCTTTATCTGACAGATGCAATAATAAAACACACAAAAACAAATACCAAATGTAAATACAAATGTATCCCACCCCACCCCAAAAACCCCAATTTGTGCTTTTTAATAAACAAGGAGAACCTTTTTGTGTTTTTTGGCCATCCATTTGTCCCAGTTGTTGAGCATCTCCAGCCATTTTGTCTCCCGCTGTCTCAACACTATGAGGGGGATGTCTTCGCCACTATGGAGGAGGTGGGACACAATGAAACCAGTAAAACTCGACCCTGAGCTAAATTTATAAGAGAGGGAATCCCTGTCCTCAGAGAGGCTGGACAATGGCTCATCTCTCTATTGTACATGCAGGAAACCTGTGGTCAGAAGCAGCAGCTGAACACTGCTGCCGTCATCAGCAAAGCACAAGGAAAACAGGAAGCTGTAAAAGAACTTTCCCCGAGTCCAGCTCATTGTCGCCGGCAACAAAAAACCTTATCTCTGTGACTCTGTCTCCATTGGTTACTGATTACTTTAGGACAAAGTCCCTGCTTTCTTTTTTACTCTGGAGTAATCCATTATCTAAAACCACAGGATTAAAACTAAATATTTAAAACATTTTCTGACCAATCTTACTTATGTAATCCAATTTAAACGTCACTCTGATATGACCACATATGAATAAAACCAAGCAGATATAAATGAACTTCTTCAGATTCAAGAACTATAAACCTTTAAACTTTCCTCTTTAGATGTAAACAAGGCAGTGAAGCGTTGAGTAGTTGTAACACTAATAAAGGTGCTGTATGAGTAATTTATTATTAACTGAACAGGTTTAATTAGCTGAGCACTAAAGCCTTGGGTGCAGACATGTAAAGCTCATTATCACTGGACTCCAGAGCAGGAGGCTTTTTAAAAAAATATTTATTAATTCTTGGTTTCCTCTCAGGCAATTCATCAAACAAGTCTGGGTTTGGGTTTTTTGGACAGTTTTTGGAGGGAGAACTGGTGGAGAGACCAGATCGGAATAAAAGTTTATAAAACCCTCTCAAGAAGAGTGTGCACACGTGATTAAGAAAAGTCAAAATGAACATTTGCTGAGAGGTTTTTTTCAGCAAACAAGTATTAATTTTTACATTATAGTAACAAAAGCTGATGGAAAGAAATGGTTACTAGTATTATGACTTGCTGCAGTACATTTACTGTAATGTTTAAAGGGATCCTGATCTAATACTGATTATTAGAGATGTTTCGATCCGATGTTGATATCGGTCCGATATCAGCCAGAAAACAAACAAATATTGGTTTTTATTGGACTGCATCTAAAATCTCTGATATAATATATATTGTTTTTTTTTGGACTTATATTTTCAATATCTTCTATTTTATTTAATCATAGAATATTCTTAATCTAAAAGGTTAATTATATGTATGTACTCCATTGGTTTATCATAAATGAGTCTGTTTTTTTTAATAACAAAGCCTTTTCTAACATTCCACACAACAAAATAAGTAAAAGTATTCCATTACTTTCACCTCTGACTGAAACAAGATGTTTTGATGATGCGAGCAAACAAAAAAAGAAGTTGCACTCTATTTTTGGTCACTTTTAAACCTCCACCACAGTAGCTAGTGCACTCACCTCTGCCCGGAAGCCTGCTGGGCTCCACCTGTGAAGCCGTACTTGTCCGCCTTACTCCCCGCAGAAATGGCACTGCCGTTGGCCTCCCGTTCAGCTTCACGCAAGCCCACTTTACCTTCGTCTGTCAGCTTGTAAAGCCCGTTTCCAGTCTCGGTTTTTGCCATTTAACCGACATTTACCTCCACTTTAGTGTTCACTCACAACTCAGACGCGCTCCATGACGGCTTAAGCTACCACTAGCTAAGATTGCTAGGTAAATCCACCCAAAGCTGCTAGCCCGCTAAAGCTAGAATAACTACGCGTCTTGTTTGTTATTATCTAAGTCTCAACGTATTGCTTGTATAAATTTTATATTTCGTCAATTCCTGAAAGCAAAAATGTATAAACCAACTTAACAGCGATGGTGATACGCACAGCTCGGTGTCAGAGAACATGCTAGCATCACACAGCAGTCAGCTGACACACACCTATCTGATTGTAAATCTCTGCTGTCAGCAGGAATGAGGGTTATTAGCTGCTGCTGCTACAGCTGCTCCTGGCGACAAGGAAGAGAAGAGAAGAAGCCAGATTAGTAAACAAAACTATATCCCGTGACTCTTCACTGCCACCTACTGGCCAGAGGTTACACAACCAGGGACAGCAGTGAGGGATTATGATTTGTTTATTTAATCGTTTATTTGGCTCCGCCCCACAATTGGAATCTGTTGCCAGGCAACACAATAGAACGCAGTGGATAAATAAAACTGATTTTGCTTTGTATAACATAGTGCAAATGCAAAGTTCAAGAATTGTTTTTTATATGACTATTTAAAGTGTATATAATCTATTATTTTTTAAATAATCAACTGAAATGTTGCTTTTTTTTTGACAAAACTTGAGGTTTACTTGTTTATTTTCAATTGAGAAATGTTTTACGTATTGATGAAGTTTAAGATAATTGATATAAATGCACTAATTTTTAGTTTGTAGTGGTAAAAAAATGCCTACATTTTCAAATAAAGGAAAAACTCCCATTCTTATGAAAGTATGTGTGTATATATATATATATATATAAAAATTTGCTTAAACAATCAAAAAATGAAATCGAAAACATTTTGAATAAAGTGAAGATTTAAAAAACAAAAACAAATATTTAACACCTAAAAGCAAAAAAAAAATGCATTTTTTTTTAAAATTAACGACATTTTTTTGTTGAATAAAATAAAAACAATCGTACCTTCATATTTTTTTCTCCAAATAATAACATTGAAACTCCTTTTACAAAGTTAACACCTGTCTTACTATCTGAGACTATTAGGCCTGTCCAATGCATAATAGACAAAGTTAAGTTTTCATGGATGTTGTTAGAAAGTGGAAAGAAAAACCACCCAGGTACACTAAAGAACATGCAAATGGTGCACAGAAATACTGGAGCTGCTGGGCTTGATGATAAATGAAATGACTGAAACAAGAAAATTATAAATACTAGATTCTTTATTTAAATATTGTACATAGTTTCAAACGTATTTACATAAATTAGACCTCGTTCACGAGTGAAGTGTCGACATACACAGGTGTGTTTTTTTCCATTCGCTTGCTGAAAAAGAACAATCATACCACACAGCAGAATGCAGAAGCACCTTTTAAGTTACAGGAGACGACAGCGGAACAATTCATGTACATCAAACACCATGACGGAGACAAGCGTGCAATGACGGGAAAGGCCTCTTGTTTACAGGTCGAGCTGTTTAAGGCTGAAACTGTGGTCACCTTCATTCTCTGAGCTCACACACCTTCATCTCTCTGCATAAGGGGATGGATCGCTTTAATATACGTTTGAAACGGATCAAACTTAACCTCACAAACCGCTTCTTAAATTGGCAAATAGCAAAAAATAGAAATAATAAAAGCACAGAGGGCAGAGTATTTTAGGATGATAACACCCCCAGCTTGGTGTATGAAGACAAAACACTGGAAAACTGTGACAATAGAGCACACGTTTCCTCAGTTGTCCAGTTAACCATTATATTACAAATTTTTCATTATTTATTTATCTTTTAGAGTTAGGCAAAGACATCAGAGCCCTATTCATATGATTAAATATGGCTTTCTGTCTTTGGTTTTCATGAACCTGTCACTTACACACAGATAACCAGCATGTATAATTTAAATCTATAATAAAACCATTGTTCATAATGGTAAATTAAAAAACAACAACATTTGAATGCCACTCTAAACATTTCTTACTACCATCTTACCAACTTACCTAACAGTATTGCTGTATGATGTTTTGTCTAATGATGATACACACAAACGTATCTTTGGTGCAAGAAAAAACTCCATTTGTGAAGGTTGCGTACGCGTCTTTCTTTTTTTAATGCAATCTGCTGGAGGAATCCCATCATGTAAAAACACTTCACACATACACCTGGATCACAAAATAAAAGCAGCAAAAGTATAATGGACGTAAGGATCTGACACGCAAAAATGATTGGAAGCATATTTACACACAATTCATACTTAGACAGTTAGGCCTCAGTCATTCGTCGCACTTTGTTTCATGGCAGCTTTAAGTTTACTTTGCTACAAACAAAAATAACTTTTCTTTAAAAAATACATATTTTCCTTTATATTCATTCCTGACCTATCATTGCAATTGTAAGCATTCCCAGATGCTAGTTGTATCTCTATTACAGTGAAACATTAAATACAAGTCACAAGTAGGACACACTTACTCTTTACCCACCACCTACGGTGTGACTGCTGCCACAATAACTCTCAAAAGAGCACATTTTTGTTACTACCTGCAAATGGAAGTGTCCAAATGACCATCTCCCACAAAAAAAGGTAATGAAATAACTTTTAAAAACACATTTTAAAGACAGACAGCATCTGCAACATAGCCCAAAAATCATATTTACATTTTGTCAGGAGGTGCAGCTTCCTCGGCCATGAGATAAAAACCTGGTTAGCTCACACATGAAGGCTTAAAGCATTACAGAGTGGTGAGGCTTCATCATTCCCATCCCTAAACACATTTCTGTTTTCAAACCCCCCCTTTTTTCCCATTACCAGCATCCTCAGACTTCTCTGTATGCTATTCTGTATGCTTTTCTAAACATGGAGCATGTGACCAACCTAAAAACAACAAGGGACAACCAGGTTTAAATAGGCAGCTTCACAGCTACTCACTATGGATCCAAAGCCATGGCATACTCCTCTTCCCAACCCTTGGAGGACACATTTTTAAGCCCCGGCCATCTACTTACACACAACGTGTGAAAATCATCCCAATGGCTCTCAGCTCATTCTGCATCATGGTCAACATGAGCATGTACGTGAGCTGCCTGCATTCCCTGCACCCGTTTAAGCAACAAAACATCAAGGAAACAAACAAAAACGTCCTTGCAGGTGAATGTTGGCCATGCTGTGAGAAAGGGGGGGGGGGACTGATTTCACATACTTCAGTCTGTGTATTCAGCCACAATGGAGAGCAATACAGTGATATCATCTGGCTTTCCACCTAGACACAAGGCATAAAAAGGGACAGTTGCAGTTATTGCTTAAAAATATATCCTAAAGCTTTTTTATCAAAGTTTAAAAGCATTCCATTATTACATTTAATCAGTAGTGGAACAAACACCAAAATTAACAGTTCAAGGTTTACAGTAAGTGACAAAACTTGTCCAAAAATATAAATTTGCCAGTGGGATTCTATCATTATATTTGTTATTCAGGTAGTAAAAGTAGTTGGTTGGCTTAGAACAGTGTTTATTCAGCGTAATAATGGATTTCAACATTGAAAATATTTGAATTATCTAATGAATGGTTAGTCGAGTTGTGCACTAGAGCAGTGTTTCTTAAGTGGAGTGTGTTGTGCTTGACTTTACCTCGAACATTCAGGCCGTTGTCACAGGCAAACTGTGCAAAGGGGGACATATAGTTGGGGTCGTATGCAAGGTCGTGCGCCTGCTTTGCAATGCTCTGTGCCGTCTGCAGAACGCTGTCATAGTTGGTGGTCTGAAAGGAACAGTAAATAAAAACTGTTAAAAACATCGAACTAAGCTTTATTTGACTACACAAGATGAAAGCCGGTGTAAATACCTTTAGTTTTTTGAGCTCCTGGAGGATCATGTAGTCTGGCATGTTGTCAAAGAGCCCGTCTGACGCTGTCAGGATGATGTCACCCAGCTGCACGTCGAAAGATGAGCTGTCGGCTGCTTCGGGGCTGGAGAAACAGACAAGGTGAGACAAGATCACACATGGGACATGAACAGCAACATTAATACTTCATACTATCAAAAGTAACAATTTCCAGTACTACATAGCACTAGACTGGACTAAACCAGAGCTAATTAATGTCTAAGAATTAGTGTGAGGTACACAACTCTAGAATATTCCTCTGCTATCACTTATTTTGTTGTTATCATCACATGACTATTGAGGAAACTAAACTAATGTTAAATATTAGGAATGTCACGGAATTGACGATATTGCGATACCGGATTATTACAATTTCCCCGATATCGTCACGGTATAAAATAATGAGTCGTTGCGCTTAAAATAATTTTTTTTGGTTGAATGCATTGCGGCGTCGTCACAGGTTACAGGCGGTTGAGCCAATGGCGTGCGACAGTGGTCAGAAGGGAAAGGAAACATGGTTGGATGGTAGCAGCCAGCAGAGCGACGTAGAAACGGAGGAGTTTGATGATATTGTGCATGATGCTACAGCTCAGAGGTGTGGAAACATTTTGGTTTCACCACATCAATAAATAATAAAAGAGAAAAGGTGGGTATTATGTAAACATGTGTACCGCAAGCAAATGTACCGTACGCTACTCTTCTGGAAATACGAGCAACATGAGAGAACACTTAACGGCCCGGCATCCCGAAAAGTTTAAGGATTGTGTCAAACAAACAATTCAGTCTGGTCAAAAAAACAGAACAGCTCAAGGACTCAGGAAATAACAAGATACGTTGCGTAGTTACACCCGTATAACTGTTGTTGTTAGGGGTGTCCCGATCCGATATTGATATCGGATCGATATCAGCCAGAAAACGAATATTGGATTTTATCGGACTGCATCTAAAATCTCCGATATATATTATATAATATATTATTCAATTGTAGAATACTGTACATATTATGTTGAAGGTTAAAATGTATGTAACCAATTGGTTAATAATAAATGGGTATGTTTTTCTCATCCCTACTGTTGCTGACTATTGTTCTCTGTTTGAGTGACATCACTTGATCAAGACTTTTCTAACATTCCACACAACAAAATAAATAATAAAAGTATGTATGATTCATGATGGTATTGTATCAAATCGGTATCGGCAAATACTCAAGGCTGCAATAACGGTGTTGTATCGCAAATGGAAAAGTTGTATTGGGACATTCCTAGTTGTTGTTGCTGTGGGATTAGACTGTTGTGAGGCAGGTTAATTCTACCCTATTGATGATGTGTTGTTGCAATAGTTTTGGCTGAAAAAAAAAACCCAAAATAAATGTAAGTGTGAGTGTGTGAGAGAGAGAGAATGTTTTATAATCTTTGTATTGTGGGTGGGTCTGTTTTATAGTATTGACTGTATTCCACTATAATGTAGAAAAGGCCCAACGAGGGGCAGGAGTTGTAAACAAGTGCTAGCTTTAAACTTATATGTGCATCACATTAGCTGCACACGTCTTTTGTATTTATGTTGAATTGCATTGTCCCTGTCAAATAAATAAATAAATAAATGTTGACAACAAGGTTACTTCTAGTCCTAACCTCAACTGTTGACTTCTTCATCTTTCTTTAGAAAAAACTCAAATGAAGCTAAACAGAATAAGGAAGTTTGCACTACTTTGATTTCTTTGGCTGTTTTTTTATTTTTATTATTATTATTTTATTAATTGTTACTAGGCTGTTTCTATACCTGTGTTGCCTTTAAAAGTTTTCCTGACTTAATTAGAATTTTTGCACTTCATCTAAAGAATCTGTATCTGTTAGTAGGTAGTATTCAGTTTCTAATGTCATGAATGGAAAAGTATGACAATAAATACTGTCAAAAATTGTGAACAGAATTTTCTAATGGTCATCATTTATGTAATTGTCAGCATTGCTGTAAACTGTGCCTTCCTGTAAAACCGTGTGCTTTCCTACAATACAGCAATAATTACTGTACCGTGAGATTAATATTGTGATAATACCGAACCGTGAGATTTAGATATCGTTACATCCCTATTAAATATGTTTCCCTGTAGTTAAACGCGAACCAAAATGACATCTATGTGTAAATAATTAGATAATGTTTCTTAATTCCATTGGGAACTTAGGGCTGGTTAAGTGGATACTGGTTTGGCTGGTAAACCTGCACATAGTTTGGAGCCAAAGCAAGTCGTGTTTGCTTTGAAAACACTGACAAAAGGTTTGACAGCAGCTGTATTTGCTTCCTCTCACATATGCTTTATTAAGTCCAGTTCAATTGAGCAGGGCTGGACATTTGTTTGGATGTGAAATGAGGGCACACCTTTACAATTTTATTTGCATTTTGCATTGCAAAAAGGAAGAAAGGAAACTGAACACCTTGGTTAACGTGTGGTGTCTAACAACATAATCAATAGTTTTGTTGCTGATTTTCTCTAATTGTTTATTCCACTGACCTGTCACTGAGCACCACCCCCTCGGCTCCTGGAGGGGCGATGGACAACTGGAAGGGTGTGTTGAAATAATGCTGCTGCTCATCTGAGCGATGCACCACCTCTCCACCCCGCACCACCAGGAAGCCCGAGTCGCCAAGGTTACACGTGTGTAATCTGTGACTCCGTCGGTCCAGGACAACGATACAGGCTGTGCTGCTCCCTAGAATAAAAACAAGATACAGATGTACTAAACATAAACATGACACAAAACAGAAAACATCCAAATGCTGGGAGTGAATGGTTTCTATGGGACCTAATGATGCATCGCTTTTTTCTTACTACATGCTCATTACTGAAAAACAAATGAGCCTTAATTACTCTATATGAGACTTAAGATATTTTTGCACCTTCCCAGAGATTTTCATAAGCAACAGCCTGTGTAACCTTAAACAGCCTCCCAAAATAAAAGTGGTACAGTGTGTGGCCTCAGGCACTCAGAGGAATCATAAACTGTGTGGCATGTTTGGCGCCGCTCTAGCTTTTACAATCTCATCCAACTCCTGTGGCATTGGTTACACATGGATTCCTGACCTTTCCTAGACTGGTTTTAGAAGGTCACATGAGTTTCAGCTTCAAAAAGCATCTGTGTAACAGTATACAGTACACACTGTGACCACGATTGTGACCTCATTAGTGTGACATCACTCATTGGGTGTCAACAAATAAAACAGATATCCTGGTTCTATTTTGAAATAAAATAAATTTACAAAAAAAAAATCCTTGTCCCATCCTCATTATTTGTCTTTCCTTTCTGGGTCATTCCATGTCATTTCAACAAACGGCCCACGCACTTGAAATTTTTATGAATTGTTGTGATCATTCAATAGGTACATTGTACATTTTTAGTCAACACTTTTTGAGATATGGCCAATTAAATGAGGGGGGGGTATGCGTCGATTTTTGTGCATCTTTGTTTATACCTTCCAATATCTCAGGAACTACATCACATAGGAAACTGAAATTTAGTACAGTCATACAGCTCCACTGACTCTCTCAGAATATACAAAAATATCTGCTATACATCCTATCTGGTGGACATGCCAGACCCTTAAATATGGAAGAAAGTTTGTTGGGGTTTGGGGCTCAAATTTGTTTGGGCCTTCAGTAAACATCATTGTATATGGTGCCGCTTCTTTTCATTTTTGAGTTATGTACGTAGACTGTTTAAATCACCAATGATTAGTCAAATATATGCATTGGTTCTTGGCTGACAGTAGGGATGTATTGATTATATTTTTTTGAGCTACGATTATTGTGGGACAAAATATTGCGATTTTGTGATTATCAACACCATGAAAATAAACGGAGCTATATGGATTTTTTTTGCTTTTTCAAAAAATGCTTTATTCACATTAGAACTTGGGACAAAACTTTTGGAACAAAATAAAATAATAAAAGTTTTAAATGTATTAAATAATCAATAAATAAACAAAAACTAAATAATTACCACCATAAAATACTAACAGAACAATTATTCAATTATTATTTAGCAAAAGTAATAATACTATGTACTGTAAAATGGAATTTGTTATTAAAACTAAACTCTCCATTATCCTTTATATGGTTAATAATAATAATAATAGTAATAATAATGCATCAGTTTTACATTGCATCAGCCAGAGCGTGCTTTGTTTATCCAGCACGTAGCGCTTTCTCTTTTCTTTCATTTTCACTTCACCTTGTGGTTTACAACAGCCTTGTAAATCGCAACACTTTCTAAAAACTTTAATCAGTGGAGTGGATTTATACTTTTTGTGCCTTTACATGGACAAACTGGCAGGGATAATTACCTCGAAGATGTATAATATTGGAGGTATTGGCACCTTTGGCAGCAACTTTTCTCCGACATGTTTTACATATTGGATACCCGTTGGCTCTTACTGCACCCTGGTCGTCTTTAGGATATCCAAAATAGTCCCACACTGCCGAATTTATTTGGTTCCTGGGTGGATACAACTCAGGGAGTGCTGCTTCTGGTTCTGCCATCATTCAGAGGTGAGTGGATGCGCTCTCCGTGCAGTGCTGCACTCTGACCATAGACTGGAGAGTGCTCCGCCTCCCAGGTCCCGCGACACTAGACATATCTGTGGTATACTGCGGGTTGATTCTAAAACCCCCACGGTTAACCTACCGTGGCCGAAAGAATTTACGGTTATTGATGCGGTTATTTGCTTGTTCATGTGGATCTTGTTGGGTTTTCTCTTCCTTCTTATCAATTTTATATTTTGATAAGCGCATTGAGATGACTGTTGTAAATTGCGCTATACAAATAAAGTTAAATTGAAAAACCGGTTAATCTTTACATCCCTAGCTGACAGTCTCTTGAAATGCAAAAAAATAGCTTTACTGTTTTCTTTGGCCCATAACTGCACATGGGAATGTAAGACAAAATCTGATCTCTGTTTTATGTTAAAGTATAAAGATTACTCTTTCTTGGGATATAAAACAATTTTGCTTACCCAACAAGGGAATTTTGTTCTGTAGAAGCTCATAGTAGCCCGAGGTCAGGATGCCCACAGGGTTTGAGGGAACGAAGCGGCCTTCTTTCACTAGTCGCTCACATGTCCTCATTAGTGTGGCGGAGAACTGCGATGGGTCGACGCCGTAGTCTCGCCAACCGCCCACACCATCTGCAACACCTTATAGGAGAAACAAGATACGATTGAGAAAAATGTAGGCTTTTGGCGACTCATTTTAATGTATTATTAAATGACCATTAATAATAATTAATGGTCGTGACATTTTATTCATACTTTGGATTTTTTGGCAACTATAAGCAGTTAAATATTCAGCACAGAAACTAAATATAGATGTGACTTTGGATATTTCATACAGTTTATTGGCTCAACAACAAAGTAAAAATGTTATCCAACTGGATGTGTCACATACAGGGTACGACTTTAGAAAAAAAAACTTGAGAGGTCTTGGAATGTGACATTACTATGTTTCCATGTTTTCTGCAGAGCTGCATGATGGCCTTGTCAACAAGGTTAGGGGGTATTCCAGAACCGAGGTTCAACAAACTCTTAGTCTATCCATAAACATGCCTTGCGATGGGAAAACTCTGGTTGTCCGATCCCATTACAGCTGGTATGAAGTGGGACCACCCTGAGTATTTAAACCTTGGTTTACTTACGTGCATGAGCGCGATAAAAAGCCATCCTAAATGGAGCAAAGATAACACGAACTACCATGACAACCACCTGGAAGAGAGTGATTTATTCACCCTGATGGGTGAATTAAGCCGGTGTTTGTGGACTAGGAGCATGTTCAAGGTTCGTTCACACAGAACGCCACTTCAGCAATTATAGTCGCTTAAATCGCCTGTGAAGAGTCGCTTGGACACCGTCTGGCTTTAGGGTCGCTTCATCGCTCCAGTGACAAGAGAGGAATAATATAAACAGAATGTACCTGCTGCATAGAGAGGGCTGATCACTTCTTCTCCGGCAGCTCCACTTGTCATTACGATTTAAATGAGCAATTTACGGGTTACTAAAAGATGAGCTCACTCAAAATATACTTAAACGGCAAATTTAAGAACTATGACACTTTCATTTGGCCCTAGATCAGGACATTTGTAGAGTCCTGATAATAATAGACACAGTTACAAAAAAAAAAAAAGCTGTAAAAACACTAAGTTTGCAGTGTTAAAGCATGCTGGGATGACTTCATCCAGGATGCTTATAAAACAATCACTCCTCAGCCCAAATCTTCCTACACTTTAAATAAAGTAGGCTAAATAGGACTCACTTGTGTTTTCTATTTAAGCAAGTAAGGATTTAATCATAACTTTGATCAGATTCCTTGCTTTTCTCTCCCTTCACTGTCGGTGTACTGGTTTAACCTCTGCATACATGCGGTGAAGAACGCTATCACGCTGCCTTTCCTGGACAAACACGTGAGGTTTTACCTCACAGCTCGTGCTTTATAGCAACACCAACAGTATAAATACCAAATAATCCACATAAGGCGTAAATATAATCCACGTCGGCCTGCACTGTACATGTATTGTCAATTCTTAGTCGGTTTAAATCCCTGACCAGTCTAGACGCTGAGGACAAAGCAATTACACTCGGCTAAAGCTAACACGTGCAACGGATTAACCGGAGACCGACAAAACTGGTGACCTATTTCCGACTACATCATCGATGGAAGATAAACACGGCATCATGTGTAACGTTAATAAAAAGCCACCTCACAATCATTGAATTAAATATGAATAATTAACATAATAAAAGCACATTCTATAGTAAATAAAGCGTGTGCATCAAATCAGTCGTCAGTTAAACTGGTTACCAGGCGCAACGTGACACCGGGGCATCACGGTGATAGCAACATGGCTGCCTCCATGCTCTACCATTCTGACCTTTGTGAGACATTGTAGTATTCAGTCCAGCGTATTTTATAAAATGGTTTCCGGTGAAGTAAACATGTTTTTGTTGCTGTAACAATGTGTGTGTCCTAAATGTGTTTTATTGTAATGAACAGTGCAGCTCGGGCTAATGTAGGTGAAAGGTCGGAGAGTGTTCCCCAACCAAAACACCAGCTAATGTGATACATGACAGGATGGTGGGACAGTTATTGAGGTGCAGAGGGGTTTAGGACACAGGTGCGGGTGTGTGAAGGTGGACTGACTGCACACTTATCGTGGTGGTGAAGTTGGAGCTGTGTGTGTGTGTGTGTGTGAGGGTAGGGGGAGGGTTGTTTTCATCTGAGGAGTCACCGCACGTGCAGAACACTGAAGGTCACCCAGCATGGAGACCACCTCGCCTCACTCACCCAACACGTCTGCCGTCCTGTGCCGTGCTATGAAGCAGGCGTCGTCCCCGTAGCACATGCCCTTCTTCAGGATGCCCTTACGAAAGTCTTTACCGAAGCCATAGCTGGCGGTGATCAGGCTGTAGTCCCGGCCGTCCGCCTGAGAGAGGCCGCCTAGGACGGCCCTGGCTACCAGTCTGCCATAGGACAGTACGGATAACATTCCCCGGCTCAGAGAAACCCGTCCTGAACTGAGCCCGGACTCGCTGCCTGCTCACTCCTCCTTCTTCTTCCTCTGCTGCCGGTCTGTGAGAAAACGTCCTCGGTTCAAGCCACAGCCACTTTCTAACCGTCTCAAGTTAGAGCACTAAAGTCGTGACGTATTCACGGCGCTTTAAATCCAATATGAGTGTTTTTATGTCTCAGCTGAGCCTTTTCCACAAACCACTGACTCTCTCCTCCTCGACATGTTTCCATAAAGCAACGACGCGTCGTTTAGAGATCATCACTTTACTACAGTGACGTCACACAGGACACCCCGCCCTCTGGTGTACCGTGACCACGCCCAGGTTTCCTAAGAGTTTGCGTCACTGATAAAAAAATAAATAAATAAAAATAAAATAATAATAATAAAAAATATTCCGTTAATTCCCATGGAATGTTTCCAACTTTGAAAATTGCCGGAATTTTGCAAGCCTACTTGAAATGTGTTGTTTGTTTTGTAATTGTGAAAGAAAAAAGAAAAAAAAAATACTGTTTATAATAATAATAATTAAAATGTTTATTGTAATTTTCGCAGTAAATATAATTCATACCAAAACAGGGGAAAAAAACAGTACTTACCTTCTAATGCTTTTGACACCCAGAAATCAGAGAAGAAGAAGAAGAAGAAGAAGAAGAAGAAGAAGAAGAAGAAGAAGAAGAAGAAGAAGAAGAAGAAGAAGAAGAAGAAGAAGAAGAAGAAGAAGAAGAAGAAGAAGAAGAAGAAGAAGAAGAAGAAGAAGAAGAAGAAGAAGAAACAATATAAACAGGGAAGAACAAAAAAGATTTATTCCCAAATTGTATCATTTTAATTTGTACCTACTTTTATATTTAATTATTCTTTATATCTCAAAATTGAAAAAAGCAAGGTAAAAAAGCAAGATATATATATATATATATACATTCACAATATTTGTAACTGTTCAGATTTAAGTGTCTTATCTATCAATTTATATTTTAGGTTTTTTTTTTCTTCACTGCAGTATGTCATTAAATGTCCTTCAATTTGTTTATGTTTTTTATAAGGCCTTGTGTAAATATAATTGTATTGGTAATAGGAACGTGATTTAGTCAAAGTTTTACTTTTTTATCAGAATGATCAAGGAAAAAAAAAAAAGAATCGTCAAAGTACCATCAGGGCAGACTTTAAACACTTAGAAAAAAATATTTGCTTTTTTTGTTTTATTCTAATTTCTTCTTCAGTCTTGAAAGCATCATTAACAAACACAATTTGTTGGTCTATTCTCCCATGGTGCTTAATCAAAGTCCGCACACAATGGCATCATTTTCTTTAGAGAAAAACAGATTGTTTCTGATTCTGAAGGTTTACAAAGACAACGTTTGTTTTTAGTTACTGTTCGTAACTCTTTCCGCTGGTAACTTCTGATCAATGATGCGGGGTTACGTAATGTGTTGCATTCAGGACTCCTGCAAATGATCGAACAT
Source organism: Gouania willdenowi (assembly GCF_900634775.1). NCBI lineage: Eukaryota > Metazoa > Chordata > Actinopteri > Blenniiformes > Gobiesocidae > Gouania > Gouania willdenowi. The sequence goes on from NC_041055.1 coordinate 20,700,812, forward strand.
CTCAACACCATGTTTTTTTAAATAGCCAGAAAGAGGTGTTTTGCTCTATTAAATGGTGGCATTACATTTAATGTCGTAAGCTAACCTGTCACGGATAATATAACGTTTAACTTCAACACATCTAATGCAGCTCAAGTGTCGACTTTGACTGGAGGTTAGAGCAAAGCCCCGCCCTCGTTTTCCTCCATGGTGCCTTCCGTAAATAAAACCCAGCGCACCCTCTGCGTGTGTGTGAGTCGTCCTCACTGAGAGAGGCCAAGGACTATAGGCGATATTTAACGCAATTGTAGGCGAGGTTCACGGATAAACTGATACTTCACGGTAATATATGCTCTGTTATTCTGTTATATTTAGCCAAAGTGGGGCTGTGAACGTGTTTTATGGCGATATTTATGAGAAAACGAAGCGACGCAGATGTCCGTTATGTTGTGAGAAGGCTGTGTCGCTACGGGGGGGGTGATGCTGCACTAACACGTACGCATTTATAACGGGGTTTATTTCAACATAATAATAATTATATATATTATTTTTACTATATAATAACCCAAACAGGTAAATATTTGTCCCGTTGCTTTGTAAGTAATGTGTTTAGCCAAATGGCTTCGGATTAAATAATAGTGTTATCATGGATGCTACATAGGCCTATATGAGCACGTTTACCTATTATAGAAAGCTCTGATGGAAACACCCGCTGTGTTGCTAATGTTTGCTCGTGGTCTGGTTGTTTTTCCTCCACAGCCATCATGGGGAGGCTGTGTCTGAAGCCCTTTGCATCACTTCTCTTCATTCTTCTGCTCATCTCTGACTCTACATGGGCTAGAAGAGGCAGCACCAGCAGGAAAACCTCATCATGGGGCAGCAACAACAACAAGGGAGGGACCCAGTCAAAGCCGGCCAGCTCCCAGCCAGGAAACTCTCCCCGGCAGCCACAGAATCCCAGTAACCCCTACCCTGCAGGTGGAAGTTACCCCCACCCAGGCAACACCAATCCTGGATCATACCCCAGACAAAACCAACCTAATTATCCCGCAGCTGGACACAACCCCAATCAGTATCCAGCTCGAGCAAATCCCGGAGGTTATCCGAACCAAAATCCTGCGCACCCACCACCAGTTGGAAACCCAGCAGCAGGAGGCTATCCCAACCAAAACCCAGCAAGAGGAAACTACCCAAACCAATACCCAGCAGCAGGGGGAAACCCTAACCAGTATCCAGGCAGAGCGGGATATCCTAACCAGAATCCTGCCGCGGGAGGTTATCCTAACCAGTATCCAGGCAGAGCGGGGTATCCTAACGCGGGAGGTTATCCTAACCAGAATCCTGCAGCTGGAGGTTATCCTAACCAGTATCCAGGCAGAGGGGGTTATCCTAACCAGTATCCTGCAGGTGGAGGTTATCCTAACCAGTATCCTGGGGCTGGAGGCTACCCAGCAGGGGGAGGTTACCCCGTCAGAGGAGGGCAGGGTTGGGGGGCTCCTGCGGCAGGGGGCTATCCTGGAGGATCCATGGGGGGTTATCCCAACTGGAACCCAAATAATAAGATTCTTAGCCCGCGCTATGGTGGTGGAGGTTATGGATATGGACGAGGTGGTTATGGTATGGGAGGGTCACCGTTCTCCCGTTCTGTGCAGGACATGGGGTTCCAGCCTAAATCCACAGGATTTGCCAAAAAGGCGATGATGGCAGCAGGAGTGGGTGCCGTAGCTGGTATGGCTGTTGGATATGGACTGGGACGCTTCCCTAGACCACATTTTAGCTTCCGCAACCCAGAAGAAGAGCATTACTACAACAACTACATGTACCGTCGCTATGGCACCAAGTCAACAGACGAGCGTGACTACGGGCGGGACTATGAGTACAAACCTCCTCCACGAGCAGAGTCTTACGACAAGTTCATGGATCGCTGCATGAACAGGACTGACCTTCTCAAAGATCAGCGCAGCAGCTCGTCGAAGGGAAAAGCCGAGGATGACGACGACACGGTCAGCATCGAGGAGATCGGATACCCTGCTTTAATCGAGCAGCTAAAGGCGCGGCGCTGCGTGGAGGAGTACATGGTCTACTCGGAGCGCTTCCTGCAAGAGAGGAAGGCCGAGCAACAGTTCCAGCCCGACGTCAGAAGTCCCGTGAGCTACGGAGTCAGCCAGCATTTAACATCACTACTCATGCTCGCATCCTGCATGCTCCTCATTCAGTAAGAAAATCAAAGAGGAATTCTCTCACTACATTCCAATGGCTTTCTGTCTGCGTTCTGACGGCTGCACGTCCATATCCTGCTCATGTGCTGTTTGTATTATAGCATCACCTCTCACTCTACTCTTTAAGGTTCCAGAAAGAAAAGTCCGAAGGTGTTAAAGTATATTTCTCTTTGTTCAAAGACCTTTTTTAGTTTAAAATATGGCTGTTAAGACTTTCCCTTTAACCACTAGCAGTTTTTGCATTTCTTTAAATTTTGCACTTCCTGGTCAATAAACACTGAACACATACAAGCAAACAAAATGTACTGATGACAATATAATTAAGGGTTTCTCCATTCAATATTAATATTAGATATTGGTCTGTTATCAGAAGAAAATCTTAAACAGGGGTGTCAAACTCATTTTAGTTCAGGGGCCAAATACACAGTATTTTATCTTAAGTGGGCTGCAGATTTTAGAAATTTCTGCTGCGGGCCACATTGGATGCGCTGAAGGGCTGGATTTGGCCCCCGGGCCTTGAGTTTGACACGTGTGATCTAAAATCTCCGATATAACAAATTGCGTTTTCACTAGATATATTTAGATTATTTTTCCGGGTCTTCTATTTTATTTTGTTTTATTTTATTCAATTGTAGATTATTCTTGTGTTTAAATTGAATGTATAAGGTTATGTTAGGCGTTGTTAATGAGGTACATAGATATTTTTCCTGCATTTAACACTACAAATAAAGTAATAAAATATGTATGATTAGGGCTGATAAAGCATTGGATCAGCATCTGTGTCGGCCATTACCCACTGCTGCAATATTAATATCGAATCGGAAGTGAAGGAGTTGTATTGGGACAGCCCTAAATGTAACGTAGCGAAGAAGACATCAATGAGAAACAAGGTTAGTCCTGGCGTTGAAGGATCCCTTTCTATTCAATAATTTACCACCATGCACAAGACTATGGGCTTAAAGGTGCAGTCCGCAACTCTCAGATTCCTCTCTCCCCCTCCCATGAGCCTGTTTTTTTCCACACAAACTACTAGTTTGATGTAAAGCTGTCCTTACATAGTGACATAATGACAAAAAGTCACTTTTATGAGAGTTGCAGACTGCACCTTTAATGGTGTTCACACACTGCATGGCAATGATCAACCATTTCTTAAGAAGTGTAAACATCTTATAACCAAACTCTTTCCACATAATGCATTAAATCAGCGTTTCAAACTCAGTTCAGTGGTTCCTTGGACTTTTTTTCCTCTATTCCAGTTTTGCATGTTGTGCACGAGGACAGAACGGGAAGGAAAATGTGTGTCTTTGTGCGAAGATGAGGGAAATCATTCAGTCCTCCAGAATACAGCAACCGTTTTTAATCTGTAAAGTCTATTGGAGCATCTTAAATTCCATTCCAGATGTGTGTCATTCTCAGATTGAGCAATTTAATCCCACCCAGATGAAACTGGACACAAGCTGTATACGAATGAGACGCCCTACTTTATTATGCACTTTGCATGGCTGCATATTCACATGTAATCATTGAAGTTTACAAAAACTGAAGCATTGTTGTGGTCATTTTTTCCCACAGGTTAGTGTTGGTTCTCTATTTAGACGCGTCTGCTTCTCATTTCCTATGGTTTAATATACTTGTACAGTTGAAAATAATAACAACGTGCTCACTTTATTCCTAAAGGTGTTTTGCTGTTTGTTTTATCTGCCAATCTTCAACAGTTAGTAATATTTCCTTTATAAAAGCTTTTTTTTTTTTCCTATTAGTGTCCCTTTGCTTTTCCTAAAACGACTTCATTTAAATAAAGTCCGTTCCATAATATAATTCTAACAAACCAAACTGAAAAAAAAATGTTCTGTATTGTCACCCTTTGAGTGACGATTCCTGTGTCCTAATCCGGCAAATTGCAAATGTCTCTTTTTATATTAAACTTTTTATTGATCAGATGATGAACCAACCAAATTGTTTCTAACCTGTAGTTTTGGTTCCTATACTATTATTATTATTTTTTTTTAGCCTGTAGAATATCTGTAAAGTGCACTTATTTCCCTGTAGGACTGGATATTCTGTATCTGTGCTGTCAGACTCATGTTGGGAGTATATACAGTAGATGTCCAAGTGAATGTCCTGTTTTCCATTCATAACTGTAAACACTTTGTGTTGCTCATCCTACAATATGAACAACATTGTTTGTCATAAATGTTTATGTATTTAATAAAGGAAAATGGTCCTGACTTTATTTATCTTTTTTCATCATATAACAATACACTTATTTGTGACGTTTCTGAGCTGCTGTTTAAAATGGCCCTAATAGCATAGAATAGAAATGCAAATTATTACAATTTACCTACAAAAAAAAAGAACTACATTGTTTATCTTAATTTTAACAGTAACTCTTCATAATCTCATAATTATGATTTAGTATTTTACTATTCCTAGTTTTTGGTTTTCTTACTTGCAGAAATGGGCTTTAATAGTTTACTAAGCTTTCTATAAGGCAACATTAACAATTTATTACCTCAACAAGAGGTAATAAATTCTGCTGAGGATAAAATTATGGAAATAAGGTCCAGTGCAATAGCAAAAGTTATTCATATTTACATTTAAAAAAAACGTGCACACGAGTTATTTATTCACACATTTACTTGGTGAGTTAAACCTCTAATTTTTTTTAATAGAATTTACATGTAATTTACCCAGGAAGTTGCACCCCATATTCAGGATTTTCTCATGTTTCTCAATTTTACATCTCCTTTTTACTTAAAAAAAACTTCTTTAAAAAATTCCACTGAGATTGGAAGTTATTTTTCAACAGATTCCCAGTTGAGATCTATTACTTCAGGGTTCTCAACAGAAATTTTTCACAGCGTAAGGGGGGGGGGGGGGGGGGGGGGCGCATGGTGCGCAAGTGTTGATTGAAATGTATGACTCTCTGAAGGTCAAATTTTGTAAAGCTAAAGTTTTTTTTTGTTTGTTTTGTTTTATTTAAAAAAAAATCTTTGTTACAGCCTTATTTTAAAGCCTAAGTTACTCATGCTTGGTATACTGTAGGTCATTTACTAATACATACTCAGAGACACTGTAAAGACAAGAAATAACATTTTATTCAAAAGACTGATTTGAAGATGCGCTTTTCAGATTTAAATGAGGTATTATGTGGGACCAGGATTAATATTAGGACTATTAAATATGGACACGCCGACATCCATGGACATCCGAGCCAATCGCCTGTATTAAATAGACGGTGCGGCTGATGTATGTGTTTCCCCTTGAAACACAGCGTAGGGGATCAAAATCACAGCATCGGGGGGACCCTACTCTCAACAACACTGGTGAGAACTAGGGGTGTTGCAAAAAAAAAAATCGATTTGGCGATATATCGCGATATTACGTTGCGCGATTCTCGAATCGATTCAAAATAACTTCATATTGATATTTTTTTAATTTTTTTTTAACTGTTATTTAACCAGGAACGTCTTTTCCACTGCAGGAGACATTGTAACTGCATAAAGAAGTGCGCTGAAACTTGTTTTTTTTAAAAGAATCTAAAAAGAAAGTACTAACTTCCTGCATGTATTTGTTGTTCTACACATATGCCTCAGTTAAGTTGCACTAAAGCCATGTTGCACTAAAGTCAATGTTGGTTAAAAAGCCACAGTCAGATTGTATGTTATTTTTTTATTTTAAGTTTTTGGCACATGACATGTTAAAGCCAATGTTTTGAGTGTAAAATATGCCAATAAAATATATTTCATACATAATGTTCTCATGAAGGTGTACACATTAACATATTAGTTGTTTTTTAAGTCATACATTAAAAAAATAAAATCACAGTAATCGCTTTATACTTTAACATCAGGATACATCGTAATGTATCGTATCGTGACCTGTGTATCGGGATACGAATCGCATCGCCAGATGCCAGGCAATACACACCCGTAACCCTGTATTTGATTTGATATTTTCACTCACTTCTGATGTTATTCAAGAATGACAAAAACAGTCCTCATTTCACAAGTTTTCTTGTTAAAAAAAAAAAAATTAGGTCAAGCAATGAAGAAGAGAGATAAAGGTTTGCTTGTAGCTCCTTTATTGATGTGTGTGTGTTTTCAGTGCTTATACAAATGCTGTATTAGTTGTATTGTATCCAGGCTGCTGTCAGGAAAGGCATCACATGACCAATAGTGAGGCAAACACTGGTCATGGGTGCTGGTGCTTCCCCTTTAACAAACGCCCTCCACAGAGGGTGGTTGTTGACCTTCTGGGTCTCCCGCTGGTGATGGAGTTGATCTTGTGCCTTGTGGCTGTGGTAATGACTCTTTGACAGGTGTTTGGGTCTGCCGAGGAATCCCAGGCCGTAACCTGTGCCCGTCCCCCCCAGCATCCCTGCTGCTGCTGACCCGGCCCACTTCGCGCCCTGCTTTGATAGGCCCCCACCATGAGAGGATCCACCTTTGTTACTGTCACCTTTACCTCGACCCTTGAAGACGCCTCTACTGTGTGCATAGTGTGGACCGGGACACACAGCTGCAAGGAACAAGAGCCAAACCAGGAGGGGGATCAGCTTCTGAACCATCTGCAAAAAAAAAAAAAAAAGACAGAACATCTGCATCCATCCAGTGCTCTGACAGTAGGTTTGTATTTCCCCAGCTGTCATTCAAAGCAGGTCTGAACAATGATGATTTACTGTTGGCCACTGACTGCATAGCTGGTCACATGGTCACATACTCACTGAACAACAGACACAACAGACAATCCAGAAAGATCCTCAACGCTCCATGAACACTGGGATTAAGCATGTATTACATGAGCCACATTTCTCCTTAATGACAGTGTTATTCCTAATTATGAATAACAACTTCTATTAAGCCATTTCAATGCCTGACAATAATAACATCAAACTACACCGAAAAAAGCAGATTTACATCTTCAATTGCTCTATAAAAAAGCCACTGTAATAGGCCTTTAATCTGGAAATTATGGCAATCAAAATACTAAACAGTTTTGGCATTATTATCATTATTTACCAATAATGCAAAGAATTTACAGTAAAAAAAAAAGAAAAAACCAGACTTACCTTTATGATCAGTCCCACAAAGAGTGTGGCTGGTATGGGCGATCACTCCTGTAACCTGGTCGGCGTGGCCCCGCCCCCAAAACACAAGCCTGCTTTGCTATTGGCTCCAAATCAATAAAAAAAGAGAAATGTTTTTGCTGATGACAGGGTTCCTATTAAACTGATGATTCTATTGTACAGATATAAGAAGGTTCCACTTGTATAGGCTTTGTGTAGATTATAACTAGTAGTTTCTGTTAAACTCAGGACTCCTGCAAGCCTGTTTTTCCTTTATTTATTAATCAATCGCATTAAGGGTGAACACTTTGTATCCAATAATAGTTTAAAACCATAGACGGAGTTTGAGATTCTTGCCGGGGGTGAAAAAGAAAAAATAGAATTAAATATATAGACAGTCTCGAGGTTCGTGCCAACCACAATGTGTGTAACATATACAATAATGCAAAAATGACAAAAATTTGCATCGACGCATCGTATAGTGGTGTAAATTCATGGGCTGAGATTTGTGCCACTAGAAACTGAATTTGAATAGTTGGTATTGAATTTGAAAGTAAGAACTTGAAATTGAATTTACTGTTTTGAAACTGAAATAGTAACTTGAAATGGTCACACCTTCAACGGGCCGTAAAGGAGTTATTGTAGAAGAAACAGGAGTTCCATGAATCTGTGATTGATTGCTCAACCTCGCGGACCGGAAGTGTGTCTCCGAGTAGTGAAATGGAATTGCGTGCAGTGAATCTAAATTTTGAATGTTGAATTTTTGGAATGTATTGAGATAAATTTCTTTTTTCAACAGGAAAAATATAATTTCAAGTAACTAATTCAGTTTCAAAACAGTAAATTCAGTTTCAAAACAGTGAATTCAATTTCAAGTTGTTACTTTCAAATTCAATACCAACTATTCAGATTCAGTTTCTCCTGGCACAAATCTCAGCCCGTATACATTTCTGCTTCATTTTTGCTGCAGTACCATACATGAACTGCTGGGCGCAGTGTCGCTTCACCATTTACATTGTGAAGAAGAATTGTGCAACAAAAGAAGAACCAACCTAAAGTCTCAAAAGTTTGGGATCATTTCACTGAAAACTAATACTAACATTTTTTAAAAGAAGAACAAATTAATTCCTATATATGTTTTGTACAGTCACTGTGTTTTATGCCCCTTAAAATATATGTATAATATGTACATTATATTAAGATTTATTTTTTTTTTTTAATGAATTTTGGAAAACTGTAATGCTGCTCCCCCTGCAAACTCTGCATATGTTCGAAATATGTATTTATTCAAATTAATGTGTAAAATGAAATTTTAGTTTAGTTCATGAATATAAATGAAACAGGTTGAGAAGATAATGAATGGAAAAAATCCTTACAATTTGAATCTGTCTCAACATGGATAAATATTAAATATACTAAAAACCTTTAGGAATATAAAGAAATCTGATTCCTGTTGGTGTTTGTTAAATTTTCAGACAACACACGACCAAAGCTTTGGAGACTTTTAGGTAGTCACTAGTCTGGCACAATTATATAACGCTTTCAGCAGGAAATACCAGAGAAGATGATTCATAGACCGACAGATTAATAAGGGCAGATCGAACAGAAAAAGTGATTGTTCATAATTAAGCACAACTATGACGAGGTCTTGGAACATGAACGTATGCTTTGTATTGATGATCTTTATGAGAGTTTTCTTTGAACAAGTGCAGCTTTGTAAAGCTTGTTTTGGCCTGTTTTTAGCAGCTGTGAATGAGCCATTGAACCATCTGCAAGATACAAGATGCTTAGGTTCATTTATTGCCATTGACTCCTTCACTGTTACACAATGTCCAACAGCGCAACAAATACTTAAGTCACTCGATACATTTTGTGATAAATAATGTATTTTCTTCTATACTTTCTTTGCAAATTTAGGTTATTGCACGCTTTGATATTGTCTGATAAAAAAATGACGTCAATTTGGACACATTCAGAATGCTTGAAATTTAAGGTAAACTGGTTTTCGAGTTTCCATCTCTGCATGCTTTCCATCAGTGGTTCCTACCCCTTTTTGGGTCGTGACCCCATTTCTATATCACACATTTCTGGCGAGTAGTGGCGACCCTCAAAGACATTTTTTTTTTTCTAGAATTCTTTAATGATCATGAGTAGTTCAGATATTTTTATGCTGTATTTTATTTGAACCGTACATTTATATTTTAAAAAGAATAATTATAGAATACAGTTGTTTAAGATTGTGTGTCATGTTTTAATTTTAGAAATAACATTATAAATGATAATGAATCTAAATATACAGTATTTATTTTTAATTAGTAATTCATTTGGTGTATTTTTGTTCTCAATTCATACATTTATTTTTCTGTATTTCCAGTTGTCTTGTGCAACTTTCGGTTAATTTTGTGTGTTTTTGTTTACATTTTAGATTTGTTTTGCATTATTTTTGAGTATGTTGTACTTTTGTGCGTTTTTCAAGTCATCTAGTGTATTTTCATTGTGATTTTCTAAATTTCTCTGTAATTTTTGTGTTTCAAATCTTTGTGTGTTTTTTAAAAAAAAAAAAAATTTTATTCATTTACTCTGGGGGTCACACAAAAATGGACCATGGGCCGCATGTGGCCCCCAAGCCTCCCGTTGCCCATGTCTGAACTGGAAGCGATAAAATGAGCAATACATTTATTTTTAATCAGTAATTACTATACATTTCAGGCGACCCCACTTGGGGTCACAACCCCAAGGTTGAAAAACACTACTTTACATGTACTGTATGAGTTACGGAAGCGTAGAGCTGCCACATGGAAAACATTTGTTTTTGATCACTATATTGTACAAACATGATATTTTATAGAGTCATGTTTGTAGAATATAAGTATACTGTTCGTACAATGTCAAATATGTTCGTACAATATATGATCATGTTTGTACAATATACAGTATTGTTCATACAATATAATTACATTGTTTGTACAATACAGTATCATGTTTGTACAATATAATGTTTTTACAATATAGTACATTATACAAACATGATATTATATTGTATGAACAACATCATATATTGTAAGAACAATATACTTCAATTGTACAAATAATATAATTATATTGTATAAATAATACAATATATATTACATTGTTCGTACAATATACTATCATGTTTGTATAACACTTAATATTGTTCAAAGAATATAAGTATGTTTATATAATATAATTTCATTTATGTCCAATATACTATATTGTCCATATAATATAATTATATTGTTTGTATAATATTCAGTATATTTTGGATGACTATATATATATATATATATATATATATATATATATATATATATATATATATATATATATATATATATATATATATATATATATATATATAAGGACATCCAGAACCACAGTGTGACTCTTCTGTCAGCACAGCAATGAAGAGGTAAGTACATGTATATCTTATTTGTAAAACAACAAAAATTTCTCCTGACAATTTGAAGAATAAAATGTTTTATTTGTCAATGTCATTGTGGTTTGCATCACATGCTTTTCAATGTCATGTTTGCATTTCATGCTGAACAAGCAACGCTGACGTTTAAAAATCCCTTCATGTGCAAAAATGAAATAAAATCATGCAGAGAAATACTGTATGTCTTCCTCCTGTGGTGAAATTTGTAAATTTCCTCTGCACGGAGCAGTTTTCCCTCTGCAGAGACAGCTGCTCTGTAACACAGTGTGTGGACTGAGTGCGTAAATGACCCATTTTTCCCCTTTCAGGAAGAATAAAGTTATTCAGGCTGAAACGTGCTGCTGGATGGATGCACGGTGCAGCTTCACACACACACACACACACACACACACACACACACACACACACACACACACACACACACACACACACACACAAAGAAAGAAAAAAATAAAACTAGATCACATTCTCAAAGAGCTGCATGGAGGCCATAATGTTTTCATCCTGTTGAGAAAAAGGATGCATCAATAGAATAACAATAATAATACTGAGAAATGTGCTCAGTCAGCAATGGCATGCTGTAATCACTAATTTTGTTACCTTTTGGCAGGTTTCTATGAATTCATCTATTGTCACCACTCCGTCTCTGTTTCGGTCCATTTTCTGACGAGCAAGAGAAATACTTGTAGGCTTAAATTAGCAACAAAAAAAAAAAACAAAACTAGAAAATAAATGAGTTACTTTGTATTTGTCAGTGTACTTTTAGGGAAACCTATTTGTTTAGCACATTTTACTGTATATACTGTACATAAGGCAATTCAATGTGCTTTACATGATTGAAAAAGCCCAACAGAAATCATGAAACCAACTTTAAAATCACTTAAAACTAAATATATAAAATAATAATTTTATTCATTTACTCTGGGGGTCACACAAAAATGGACCATGGGCCGCATGTGGCCCCCAAGCCTCCCGTTGCCCATGTCTGAGCTGGAAGCAATAAAATGAGCAATACATTTATTTTTAATCAGTAATTACTATACATTTCAGGCGACCCCACTTGGGGTCACAACCCCAAGGTTGAAAAACACTGCTTTACATGTATGAGTTACGGAAGCGTAGAGCTGCCACATGGAAAACATATATTTTTGATCACTATATTGTACAAACATGATATTTTATAGTCATGTTTGTAGAATATTTGTATACTGTTCGTACAATGTAAAATATGTTCGTACAATATATGATCATGTTTGTACAATATAATGTTTTTACAATATAGTATATTATACAAACATGATATTATATTGTATGAACAATATCATATATTGTAAGAACAATATACTTAAATTGTACAAATAATATAATTATATTGTACAAATAATATAATTATATTGTATAAATAATACAATATATATTACATTGTTCGTACAATATACTATAATGTTTGTATAACACTTAATATTGTTCAAAGAATATAAGTATGTTTATATAATATAATTTCATTTAGTATGTACAATATACTATATTGTCCATATAATATAATTATATTGTTTGTATAATATTCAGTATATTTTGGATGACTATATATATATACATATTATATAGTCATCCAATTTATACTGAATATTTTCCCCTGTGTTAACAGCTGGTTAACATCTAATTAATTAATTGTAATTGTCATTTAAAAAAATGTGTTGCAATCGTAATTGTAATTAAATTATAATTGAGTTTAGATCATTTACTTTGTAATTGTAATTGCCATGAAATTTCTATAACTGGGGAGCCGTGTTACAGTTCTACACATATGTAGTAAACGATTATTTAAAAAACATTGTTTCATATCAAGCTTTCACACATTTTTTTCATGTTTAAAAAAATTGAAATCAACACAAAAAAAAAAAGACTCAAAAATATTAAAAAACCTATATTTTAATTGATTAGGAAGCTTAACAAGGTAAACAATAGATAGGAAAGAAATGAGGTGATATTTAATTGTTGTAGTATATTTTACAGCTGATTTAGGACCCATTATCATTAGAGATGCTAACAGAAAGCTAACACAAGAGCATGTTTGGATACCTGAAAGAATTTCTCCACATGGTCAAAGGGAGAATCATCCTTGACACTGGGTAGAGTGTATCTGCCCATCATGTCATAAATGGACGTCATTATTGCCAACATTTCCTGCAAAAAAAAAAAAAACAACAACAAAAAAAAAACAATAAACCTGTCAAGGTGGTGAAGCTGCAGCAAAATTTCAAAATAAAATGTTCTTCCATCTTGAGCTCACCTCTTTAGTGATGTAGCCATCCTTGTTGATATCATAGAGATTAAATGCCCATCGTAGTTTCTCTGTGACGGAGCCTCGAAGTAACACAGACAATCCCAACACAAAGTCCTGCAAATGGAATTCAGTTGGTTTTCGACTCAAATATTGAAAAAATAAAATGAGACACCAGCCCAGCACTGACCTCAAAGCGGATGGAGCCGCTCCTGTCCATGTCAAATGCATTAAACAGGAAATGTGCATATGTGGTAGCATCTGAGGGACAAGAAAACAGATAGAAAACACATTTTATTCAATATGATATACAGTATTATGTCCAAAACCAAATGGTTTCCTCTAGATATAAATAATATAGTTTATAAATCAGGTAAGGCAAATAAAAGGAGGGTGAGAAACAGCTTAAATGGAACAAATGGCACACTTCACCTCCTTGAGGGAAAAACTGGGAATAAATGGTCTTGAATGTTTCTTCATCCACGAGCCCACTGGGACATTCCTGTTCAATACACAAAAATAAAAAAAAACAAAGCAGAAATCTGGTCACTACATTTAATATGCACTGATCAATAAAAACAAACATTATAAAACCCATGGCTATCTGAGTGAATCATAATACCGTCAAATAAATAAATAAACTTAAATAAATAATAAAAATGTGTTGTATTTATTTATTGTTTTGGGTAGGGATTTATTTGATTCATTTAACAAAAGAAAATTGATTGCGAGTCGTGACACATTTTGGTTTTCAGCTATAGTTTGGAAAACATCCTGCCATAGATGTGTACAGTACTAGTAAGAATGTTTGATTATTGTGTAGTGTTTAGTTCAATCCTCAACAATGATTATCATCATTTCAAAAACTTCAGGTGAAGCTCTACATGACACTACAGGATGTCCCCACTAGAGGGCACACACAGCTTAATTATCCTCATTTCATTACAATGGGAAAAATGAATGGAGCAAAAGTGTGTTATACTGTACCTCAGAGCATTCAATATGGATTATTTCATCTGAAGATTTGTCAAACAGAAATTTTTGCTTATCGTGTTTCTTTAAACCAAAGCACAAGTCCTTTGGTTGTGGATTTTTAGTCTTTTTTGGAGTAAAAAATCTGAGTTTTACAGGCCATGAGTTGCTTTTTCAAAATTTGGTTTGACAAAACTTGTAATTTTCTTTTTTACTTATCTAAATTTTGTGATGAATAAATGCCTTTAGGATTTTTTTATTTTATTTTTAATTAGTGTTATCCCTTTATACAGTACTTAATAGCAATTAGACGATACACACGATGATACAGTATATGACATTGGACTCACAATGCAGGATGATATTTTTGGAAAGAAAAAAAAAAAAAAAAGCAGTTTGACTAAGTCTGGACATATTTACTCTGGGTATGACCTTTTCTACTAAAGTGAATATAAAATATAAAATAAACAATAGCATAAATAAAACATTCTTTTCCCCTATTTAAAAGTGCAAAAAGTACCACTCTATTAATAAAACACAAAAACAGAGAGCAACGGTTCATGCCAGCTTAAAATTAAAACCAAATCAAGTCATCATCATGACTTTTAAAAAAATATATATATTCCTCTTCATGCATATTTCAGACAGGGACATGTTTGTTTTCTAGACTATTAGCATGTCTTCATTTTCTGGCAGCAATTAAACACCTTTGGACATTGACTACAGTTGAACACGCTCGCCTGGGACAAATTTAGCAGAGATGAAAAGGCATTTTTTTATATACCCATTGTACCATCAACAATATATATTTATAAATATTTTTAAAAAAACGCAATATAGATTGTGACATTTTAATATTGCGATATCTTGCTGCGCGATATATCGTCCTACCCTAGTGTTTTACTACACTTATTGCATATTTATCACATTGTAATTACTTCGTAGAATGAGATAAATGCTGATTTTTTTTTTTTTTTTTTTTTTTTTTGCACACAAAGGACTTTATAAGCAACATATGTTATTAGAGGCTAATAAAAACTTTGACGAGAATCTAATGTCTCAGATTATGACAGAGAATAAATTCACAATTTTGCATTTGTGAGTCGCTGCAGCTTTAACTAGTCAGCCTGTGTTAATATAACACAAACCTCATAAAAACACTTTGAAGAATTATTATTATTATTTTTTTTTTCTTCAGAGCTTAAAGTCGGCTTTGTTCAGAGCACCGTGTGGTCTTCTTGTTTCTTCTCTTTAATGGAGCTTTACTCCCTCTAATGGCACATTACAGCTGCTAAGTGTTGAAGTGTATTACTTGCTCCTGCAGCAGGATGAAGTATATGCAGTCACTCCTGTGGTAGTCCATGCTTTAAAACGTGTCGGTTGAACACTAAAACTTCTACATTTCAAGGAGCCGCTCAACAGAGGGGAAAGAAAACCAGCGGCTTTTCAGATTAAGAGTTTTTATCTGCCATGTTTAGTAAGGTTTTACACAATGTTGACTATTTACAAGACTTTTTTTCCCATGAAAATGATGGAAATGAGGGGAAAAAAAGTGATGCTTTGTGCAGAAAACCTGACCAGCAACAGCAGCGTAACATCCTCAGGCTGACCTTTCTGACCTCACTAATGCGTTTGTGGCTTATTAGAAGCAATACTGAATAGAGAGGAAACTAGTTTGGGATTAAAATGAATGTTTAAAGATGAATAATTGTGCACAGTTAAGTGTTGAAAACTCTTTGAGCGTCCTGACGTTGTCAAACATGGGGGAGTTTTCTCATACGTCCAAGTTTGTTGGTTCTACAAGCTATTTATGAATAGAAACGTTCCCTCGTCTTTTTATTTTTCTAATTATGTGTGTGTAGAGTCTTGCATCCACTGATTTTCTCCCGCTTCTGCTTTTAACGAGAGTGATGAGCTCTTAAAGCTGGTCTAGGCTTCATGGTTAGGTTCGCCTGAGCCGAAGAAACTGTTAATAATGCCACTGAAACATGTAATGTTTGATTAATCGTAATTATGGGGACACTTTGTCTCAGGTGTTTTTGCATGTGAAAAGTTTGGATTTGTTTTAAGCTACTTTCATGCTCTTGAAATCACCCCATTAGGACAAATGAAGTCATTTAAATTGGAAAAAGTAAAATAAAAATGAATAATAATCATAAAAAATACAAACTATTTTTAAGACTTGAAGCACTAAATGAATGAAATGATGAGGAGCCACCTTGTTGCTTTCATACATTTTTGAAGCCTCTGTAAAGCGACTGGAGCTCCTTCCTGGTGAACTGAGTCTGGGCTTGGAGCTGATCCAGGCCCTCAGGTTGATGCCGCACCATGGACAGCTCAAGGTCACTGTCGCAGCAGTCTGTCCCAAGAAAACAGACGGAACAAAAGGGGAAAAGGGGCGAAGGTGCAGGGGAAAAGTGAGGGGAAACAACAGTTACACACAAAAAAAAAAAGAAGGAAGGAAACAGAAAAAGGACGTAAAGGAGGGAGATCCTGGAAAACTAAATGGTTGAGAAATGATATAAAATCACTCACCATCTAAATATAAGGGAATCATTGGTTTGAGGAAGACGACAAAACAATAGTGAGGGAAGGACAAGGAAATGGGAGGAAGAAACAATTACATGAGAAGCTTTTACAATCTTATACGTTCATAATAATAATAATAATACACAGAGTATTCATACTTGTTCATATTTCATTTATACATGCTTATCGTGTGTGTGGAGCCGATCCAAGCTATTGGTACGGCACAAGACAGTTACACCCTTAGTTAAACAGTCAATGGCACAAATGTATGGAGGGCCAACTCTGCCACATATACAAATAAATAAATAACTTAATACCTAAATATATGCCATAAATTTTATTTATTTATTGATAGCATACATATTTAGGTATTGAGTGATAATTATGGCATATATCTGCAGCAGGTATTTATTTATTTTTAATTGTGGCAGAGTTGGTCCTCCATACAGATGCAGCCATGTTTTTGGAATGCGGGAAAGGTGCTGTTCAGAGAGAACATAAGGAAATGTTAGGGATTAAATCCATGATTTCCAGTTAGTGAGGCAGCAACAATGATCACTGTTCTTTTACACAAACGGATTAGAAAGGACAACGTTTCTCCTGATTGTGGTTTTAGAAACACATTTCCATTATTTAGAATTTAGAAACACTTACAATTGTTCGCTTTTTGAAACAGAAATAACATCCATAAAGTTAAATCAAAGCAAAACAACTTAATTCAGATTATATAAAACTTACATCTTCAGTTAAACTTGAAATTTAGCACAAAGTGGATGAATAATCACTTATATAGCACTTTAATGTGAAGTTGTTAGTGACTAAACACGATACATCAACAGAGACAGGTCACAGAAGTGTGTGATGAGCGTTTATCTTCCACAAATTATTATTTTTGTTTCATTTCTAAAGGAAGCCAGATTAATCCCGAGTTTGTTGAAACTTTGCATAAAACTTCATGGTAAAGAAAGAGGAAAATAACAGGAGCGTTGCCAAGAACGTCATACAAAAACGTAAAAACGTCATGAGAGTAAGATAATGGCGACAACGAAAGTATTTGAAGCTTTACTCAGATTGTGTTTTGCATTGCACACAGCAGGTTAAATAAAACATGGGCCGGGATTTAAAAAGTAGGATCCAGACCTGATAGTGATAGGTAAAAAAGGAAAAAAAAATAGCTCCTGTGCTTTGATTTCGAAGGTAAACTTAAATAGGGCAGTAAGAAATAAACAAATAAATATACAATAATACTGAAGTTTTTCAAAGCAGGATGTTTTTCTCTATTCACTACCTGATAAGGTAGTCAAAGGAAGAGCTTTTTGGGGTGAAATGTAATTCTTTGTTTCCTTATTCGTCTCTAATATATATATTTATATATATATATAAATAATTTAAACCATTGTTTAACTCTTAACATTAACGAAACGTCAACATTTTCCTCAAACTTGTCTTGCCATTAGAGGCTAAATTTGGACCCTGAAGCCATTTAAACACCACGCTGACACACAGCAGGTAATCCCGGTGACTGAAGACGTTTTGTGTTTTTAAAAGTGTCGTTATTAGCCAGCAGAAACAAAAAAAAAAACTGCAGATAAAAAGGAAGCTTTTCTCCTGTGATTCTGGTTGCTCGGTTCAATTTTTGCTGGAAGACGTCTCACCGCTCATCCAAGAGGCTTCTTTAGATCTAAAACTGTCTGTAGAGTCTGTGACTCGTTTCTTCTGGGACTTTCAGGCAGTTACAGCACACATGCAAGCAGAAAACAGCTCCTTTCGATCAGAAATCTCTTACCTTCCAGTGATAACGGCTCCCATAACCCAAACTGCTTGAGCACGACAAAAAAAAGGCCAATCACTACAAGAATGGCAAGTATTTCCATGCCATCCACACCCATCTTTGCCTTGCTCCTGCAGGGATTCCCCTCCAAACTAAAACAAATGAATCTGAACAAATATTTGCCAGATAAAAAAAATCACCACCAACGATCACCTCCTCTCTCTGCCTTCCATCCTACTGACACATGTTTTCATTAGATCCTATCAATGTCCTCTGCTCTTGAAGAGAAGACGCATCATATCCACAGTCTGTCAATTTCCCAATTGGTCCAAAGTGATCCCTGCAAACAGTCCACCTCTGGGATTACTCAGCTTTGTTTTCAGATCCACATTCATTTTAGGATCGTATCGCGAAGCCATCAACTCGGAGCTCCACCTCTCCATCGGCTGCGTAAGCGCCCCATGTGTCTGTGGTCAGCGGGGATGTGGGTCGGTGCGTTGGGATTTGTTACTGAAGGAATTTCCTTACTAATGGTCTCTGATTGACAGTCTAAGCTGTCTTTATTTGCTCAGTCATTTCAAGGATGCAAAACTGTAAAACCAAGCATTGATCGGCATCTGCTGATGGCCTGGGTATGAACTGCACTTAGAGTGAAGGAGCCTGCCCTGCCCTGCCCTGCCCTGCATGGCGCTACTTATGTCTACTTTGTTACACACACACACACACACACACACACACACACACAACAAATCTGAGGAGCTGTAAAAAGGGTAGAAACACCGAAACTGTCAATTGAATGCTTTGTTTATGACACTGTAATGAAGCAGTTGAAGAGGAGTTAGATTACTCTTGCAGAGAACGCATGACAACAAATATGCACACACGCAGCCTCCATTGATAGGAAATGGTGATGAAAATGCTCCCAGACTACACTGCACTGCATGGTCCTAATGTTTTGGTAGCGAATGAAAGTGACGAAGATTATGACTGCTGCGGATTTCACAAATGATGAGTCTGCACAAGATAATGGACTGCGTTAAAGACGGGATGGAGGATGGAGAGTGAATCAATTGTTGAGAGGTGAAATATTGTTCTTTAGAAATGCATGGCACACCACCCTGATGTCAGCTCTATAGAGAGCATCTGTAAAGTTAGAGAAATCTGCTCAATTTGGGCTAAAATTCAATTACCTGAGATCAGATACAGGTGAATATTTGTGGGCGCTTTTACATTTACTATATTTTGTAACAATGAATTGGAAGGTTTCCATCGAGGGCGTGTGGTGCAGGTGAGAGAATCAGTGTTCTTCACCAAAGAAAGAGAATAATCCAAACATGCACCATGTATGAAAAGAAACAACATAGTTTAACCTCGTGTGTGGCATTATGAACTTTTGGTATTTGTGTATGGTTTACTGTCTTATTTTTTTGTGTATAGCCCCTTGTAACCCAGCCCTTTGTGACCCCGGCCCCATTTGCGACAACAGATGGAAAGCCACTGGCTACAATCTCGCATGTTTACATTCATGTATTTTTTTTATTCATGTACAGTTTGTCCATTAACATGCACTGTCCCAATCAAAACAAAAAAAAAATTGCATGTGCCATTAAATGGGCACAACTAGTACATTGATATACAAGAAGCTTCAGCAAAATAACACCAGAGAGGTCTGGAAAGGGATGAGGACCATCACTGGCTTAAGTGAGCCAGCAACAGAGGGTTGGAAGGTAGTGTGGACCAGGCCAACGAACTAAATCTGTTTTTCAACAGATTTGATACCGCGGCCACTGGACCACCTACTGTCACCCCTAGTCACACCACTGCTGGCTGCACTGAAAGACAATCATCCCCCCTCCTCTTAACCTTTCACACCCCTGTGTGAACCATCCTCTCACCTCCTCCCCTGGCTCCCTGAATACCCACACTTCTTTGGACTGTGCTGACACCCCTCCCCCCACACTTCCCTTCACAATAAGCATCACAGCTGACCAGGTGAAAAGGAAACTGGTGAAACTCCACGCTGGAAAAGCTGCAGGACCTGATGAAGTCTGCCCCAGAGTACTGAAGGCTTGTGCTTCACAGCTCTGTGGAATATTCGAGCACATCTTCACCATGAGCCTGAGTCTGCAGAGGGTCCCTGTGCTGTGGAAGACATCCTGCCTGGTTCCTGTTCCAAAGACGCCACATCCCAGCAGCTCCAAGGATTACAGACCGGTTGTGTTGACCTCCCACATCATGAAGACCCTGGAGAGACTTATCCTGGTGAAGCTCCGACCATCTATCAGACCACACATGGACCCACTACAGTTTGCCTACCAGCCCAAGGTTGGAGTTGAGGACGCCATCACCTTCCTGCTCAACCATATCTACTCTCACCTGGACATGCCGGCGAGCACTGTGAGAGTCATGTTCTTTGACTTTTTCAGTGCTTGTAACACCATCCGTCCGGCTCGACCGAGTGTGAAGCTGACAGAGATGCATGTTGACTCCTCCATTGTGTCCTGGATTGTGGACTACTTAACTGGAAGACCACAGTATGTACGCCTGAGACACTGTGTGTCTGACAAAGTGGTCGGCAACACCGGGGCCCCTCAAGGGACTGTACTCTCTCCCTTCCTCTTCACCACCTACACCACGGACTTCAGCTACTGCCCTGACACCTGTCATCTCCAGAAGTTCTCGGACGACTCTGCAGTGGTTGGATGTATCAGGGAGGGGGACGAGGTGGAATACAGGGCTGCTGTGGACAGCTTTGTCACATGGAGTGAGCGGAACCATCTACAGCTCAATGTGACAAAGACTAAGGAGCTGATTGTGCGACCTGAGGAAAACCAAGAGGCCAGTCAGCCCTGTCTCCATCCAGGGGGTCAGTGTGGACATTGTGGAGGAGTACAAATACCTGGGAGTGGTGATTGACAAAAAACTGGACTGGGGCAGGAACACTGACTCCCTCTACAGGAAGGGCCAAAGCCGCCTCTACTTTCTGAGACGGCTGAGGTCCTTCAACATCTGCAGAAAAATGCTGAGGATGTTTTATGAGTC
This sequence comes from Gouania willdenowi, assembly GCF_900634775.1. Lineage (NCBI taxonomy): Eukaryota > Metazoa > Chordata > Actinopteri > Blenniiformes > Gobiesocidae > Gouania > Gouania willdenowi. Next base: position 20,722,133 of record NC_041055.1, read on the forward strand.
AGTGGTGGCAAGTGCGATTACTTTTTTCTCTCACTATACCCCATGTTTTGTCAGTTTCTAAGTCCAGAACGACAAAGTAGTCCTTCATCTCCTTCATGTTTCCATTCAGGTGTCCCTCCTCGCCTAAACTGTTCATGTAAGGAGAAAAAAAGGACAAAGGGCACAAAATAGATTGGAGAAAGTGGGGAACAGTTATGAAACGCAAGTTCAGGCTTGATCACCCTGTAGCTGGCCACCTTTGATGAGGGTGTCTAGTGTTAAAAAGGCAGAAACACTCCTTGATTCAAAAGAACACTACTGATGAACATCCTTACCATATCTGAGACACGGCTCCCACACCACTCTCAAATGGTAAATCTCATGTGACGACCATCTTTTAGCACAAAGGACAGTTTAACATCACGTCCTGTGTTTAATTTTTGGGGTTTGTGATCTGCACCGGACCCTGCCTGCGATGTAAAACACATTCTTCTCTGGAGCAGAATCCATTTTTTAATCCCTTACAGGACATGGTGCGCCGTGGGTTCTCCAGTCAGACTTCTCTGTGACGACACCTAGTTCTTAGGGACACGCCTGATAATTAGAGCACAGAGGCACTGAAGGCAAAGCCCAGCACAAAGCTGCACTTTAGATCACGGACATCAGGGCCTGTGGTCTATTGTGTTGTCCACATCCTGTTCCTGTTGACGTACTGCTGTGACCATTCTTCAGTCGGACAGTCTCTGACTTGGTTTGGTTTGGTTTGGTTTACTCATGTTCATTTGTTACCTTTTGTTTGTTCCTTGTTGAGCTCCTTCCCTCCTCCTTTCCCTCTACTGGGTCCAAACCTCCAAACATCTCACCCTCATTAGGCCTGACATAAAGTGATCTGGCAACAGGCCGAACAAACCAAATTAAAAGGAAATCCATGTTGAAATAAACATAGATTAATGATAAATCTAATTAAATAACCGGCGTAACATTACACTGTGAACAGCCACCCAGTCAAATAAAACATGGAACATTTGTCTTGTCTTTTAAAGGTTAATTTAGTCATCACAACAGTTTTTGTTTAGGTCTAGCCTACTTTATTTCTTAGAATGGGATCCACTGCTCTCACTCTGGTGACGCCATGCCATTATTTCTCAATGGGGGTTGTTCTTGTCCACTCAAGCAAGGATTGACAACGTCAATGTTGGTTTAACTTAACATCACTCAGTAATAACATGACACATTGACAGATGTACAATAAGCAGCTCATTGCTGCACTTAAATACACATGAGGACTCAGAATGGATGAAGCTCCAGGAGATCAACAGACAAAAAGCAAAGCAAAGCAGAAGAGGGAACATGGTAAGAAGAGTACTGAGACATAACTGATAAAGGACCGTTTGTTCAAGATACTGTGATGATGTTTACCTCAAGATACTCAGCTATTTCACAAACACACCCAAGATGTTTGACATCAGGAATTGCCCCGCCAGTAAAATACTGCACCATTAAGCTGTTTAATGTGTCTTAAGTGCAGGTCTACCTTTGCTCTTCAATTAAACACCGTTGAGAGCAAGGTGGGTTTACCAAGCATGCAGAGATGCAGACTGTGCAGCCATCAGTTCTACCATCAGGCTTTAATGACTGCACTGAGAGCAACATTACAGCTCAGAGACGCACACATCAATCACATGCTGTCATTTGTGGTCACAACAAGGGCCTGGATGCATTTTTTCTAAATGCCTTGGGAGGTTCTTCTTCTTTTTTTTTTTAGTATTGAAAAAATCTCTGAACTATACTCACCCGACGTACATAGTTACAGAGTTCATCAATATTGTTATTTCATGAGTGTAAATATGCATACATTTCTTCAGAGAACATGAGATATCTTGAAAATCTGTAACCGACAAGGCTATGGAACACAGAATTTGGTGCAGATTGCCACCTACTGCACACAGAGGGTAGTGCAGAATGCATTAGACTCCATCAATGTCCTCACACCAGTATTTATAGTAGTGACGCACAATATTATCAGCATGTTATCGTAATCGGTATTTAATATTGGCCATGCAGCAGATATGAAAAACTGATACAATGAGAGGCTTTGCTTCCTCGATCATCCCATATACGTAGATGCTCATCGCCCATGGAGAGGCGTACCTAAGCGCTGCCAAATTGTGCGTGGAAAGCAGGCTGCAGGAGTGCTAGTAAATCAACAGAGGTATCAACAATGTCAAAGCAGAATTAGTCACTGAGTTTACCAATTTAGAAATGGTTTTATTTTTTTCGTCATATATGGCTATAACACAGAATACTTAGATCTTGTAAAAATGTCATTTTTCACACTGAAATACAAAACAGATAAGTAGGTAGTAACTGTTTTAGAGAGGATGGAATGGAAGTGTCTCCACTGTTTTGGTTAAAAACTATTGCCATGAATAAATATGACATGTTTTACATAATGATAGTTGAAGTATTTTTCTTACTTCACACAAAGAATTATTACTGATTCAGATTGATCTTATGTGTGCATTTGCCCGCAGGCCAACATGACACAGAGTTGGGGTGTCCCGATACGATACGATACAATATATCCCAATATTAAAGTATAAGGCGATTATTGCGATTTTTTATACATATATATACTGTATATATATATATGACTTAAGAAACAACTAATCTGTAAATGTGTACACCTTCATGATAACATTTTGTGTGAAATATATTTTATTGGCATATTTTACACTCAAAACATTGGCTTTAACATGCCATGTGCCAACAACTTAAAATAAAAAAACATACAATCTGCCTGTGGCTTTTAAACCAACTTAACTGAGGTACAGTATATGTATATGCCTAGAACATCAAATAAATGCAGAAAGTTAGTACTTTCTTATTAGATTTTTTTGAAAAAACACAAGCTGGGCAAAAAAAATCATATGGATGCATTTTGAATCGATCAGAGAATCGCGCAACGTAATATCACGATGTATGGCCGAATCAATTTTTTCCAACACCCCTAATACAGAGTATTTAGAAAATTCCTGTTTGTTAATTCCACAACAGATTCCCTGCTACAAGATGTGTCCGCGTTAAGTAAAATATTGCTATCTGTATCGGTTGTCAGCCAAATAAGGTGTAAAATATCGTCATATCAGGATATTGTGCACCCTTTAGTATTCAAAACCAGAAGCATACTTAAACCAAGACATCTAGTCAACGGCCAGCTAAAACAAAACAAACAAAGAATTGAGAAAATATGTGGAAACGCAACAACATACAGTACCTACATAAAAATAACATACCAAGCTTATGATCAGCTTTGATGGTCACACTTGAGTATTATTATGTCTGTGTCGCATAAGAAAACTGCCTACATGTGCTTTTCTGGATGGCACGTGCAGTTCTTCATTATTTATTTTTAGAACAAAGTGAGGACGATGAATAGTGAAATGCATTTCATATCAATGAGAAAGTTGAGACCGAATGTGGTCCTTTGCGGTCAGGAAGTGTTTGTCCTATACATGCCTGGTAATGGCAATGACTCAGATGATTCAAGGCAGCTGAGAGGTTCTCATTGGAAGACTGGGAGGTTACATGTCAGCCTTACACCTGATGTATGGATAATAATTGTGGAGTGAGGTGGTCAGACAATGAATGGTTTCAGAAACGAGTGATGGAGGCAGAATATAGATCAGTGAGAAAAATGTGAGTTGTGATCTGTTTCAGATTAAGAGCAAAACTGTCCATTGTTTGATGGATTAACTTCTAACATCAAGTGACTCTAGAGACTGAGCGTATCTACTCCTACCATCCATATGGAATCCACTTCAGCTCTTTGCTGTATACTCATTGTGTACGTCATTCATACCTGGCCCTTGTTTAGAGGTGCTGGCAATGATCCACTTCACCAGACAGCACTTCATCAGAGATTTACGTGAGAGCCGTGGTTTCTGCCACTTAGAGCCCTCAGACTGTCCGCTCGGGCTCGCATCTTTCCCATTGGCCTCCGGCAGAAAAGTGCCATCTACCACCTTCTCGTCTGCCTGTGGAAGACAGAGAGAAAACTGTCCTCTGAGGAAAACAAGCAGCGTGGACCACATGATGCGTCTACATCAGGGAAAATATAAGTTTATAAGAACAAGAGACATCAGATTGCTGCGCGTGTTGTGTAATGTTCAGTGTTTGATGGGGCAAAAAGTAAAAAAAGAGACATCTGCCCACCACAAATAAATTGCACAAAATGAAACCTGATTTGCCAGGTTAGGGTTAGGGATAGTAAATATTTTTGAATATTTAAGTGGTTGTCAATTGTCGCTTATTCAAATTTTTTGGTGCGCAAATGTCCGAAAATCCTGATTGTATGGGAGGCCGTTTAAGGAGAAAACACAGTGAAAATGAAAAACAAAAAAAAAAAAAAAAAAAACACACAATGAAAACCAAAAAAACACAACAAAGACCATGGCTTTACACATTAGATGGTGCACTTGTACATTGGAATGCTTCCTCTTCTTCTTCTTCTTCTTTTTTTTTACATTGAAAATGCAAATTGTATAATTTCTTTTAAATATACTGTATATTTAAAATTGACATCAAATCTTTTTTTTTCACATTGATAAAGCTCATCAGATATATATGGTTTTTTTTTTTCACAATGAAATTGCAGTGACTCTACTTGCGTTTCTCGTTTGCTGTTAATTATTTTGCTGCTCTGCTGATAACCTGCAAACAACCTGCATTTTCAATGTAAAAAAAATCCATCTAATGTTAAACCCATGGTTTTCGTTGTTTTTTTTGTTTTTTTTTGGTTTTGTCTCGAACTTACCAACATTTAAACAAACTGAATCTTGATCACAATACTCACACTAAAGCAAAATTCACTGATGCACTCCCTCTATTGTTTGTTTGTTTTGTATTGTTTGTATCGATGAGGAGGTAAATTAAATTGTCTTTATTAATTATAAATCATAATTTTAAAAGGTGAAAAATAGTGAAAAGGTGATCAGGATATTTCTGAGAATGACACACTTATATATATATAAAAAAAAAATTAAAAACATCTCGATAAAAACATGTACCACCTTAACAAATAACCTCAAAAAAGAAAATACGTAAACAAATGCTTAAAAAAAAAAAAAACAGTGCAAAAACAGCACACAGGGAAACTAACAACTTTAAAAAAAAAAAATCGGTTAAAAAAAAAAAAAAAAGCAACTGATCAAACCACAACAGCACAACCAATGTTTAGCGGGAACAATATTCAGTATAAAATCTATTAAGGTGAGTAGACCTTTAAGACTATTGTCTATACTATTATATTATTGCCTGACTAGGTATTAACATTCAGTATATTGTACTCACAGAGAAACTGGAGATCAGGTTTGTGTTCTGTCCAAACTTTACTACACCTCACACAACTAGACTCAAGCAATCACACACAGATCCATTTCTAGATTCAGATTCTTCTTCTTTTTAATTTATAACAATACAAGGAATTTGACTTGGTTGATGGTGCAAAAAACAGAAACAGTAGAATAATAATAATAAAAATGAAATCATAATAAAGAAATAAAAACAATCACAATAATACAATGCTGTTATTAATAAAGTTGTAATCATTTTTTTTCTTTGTTAATTTAATGATTAATTAATTCAACCAATCATTCAGTGATTTATCATTTCGGCTCTAGTCAAAAATAAGCGTAAACACGTGGTTCTCAGTTCTTTCTGACACATTAGGACACATTTGCAAGTATACACCACTAGTTTTACCTTATTGAAAGTTTAATAGTTTACCAAAACAGAAATCGTTTTTAATTCTTAGTTTTAAAATGGTCGTCTGTTTTTGTTTGTTTTAGCTCAATGTCAGTGGAATATGTTAAGTTGTTGGTTATAAAAACTGGCTCAGTTAAATTTTTTATTGAATAGCAGCTAAGCTTGAAATAAGCTGGCGACTATCTGTGTTTGATTTAAATCCATAATTGAATTCTGAATGGACTGTATATTGATTCATTTACATCTTTACCTTCACTTACGGTCATGAAAAACAGGAAACAAAGTGTCTTCTTTCCAGTTATTTTCACCATCCTGTGTGTCTTCTCAATTTACAATCCACACATAGGCAGAGTTTCCATATTTAGTTTCCATATTCACTGATAGAATGTGCAGGTCTGTGTGTGTGAGCTCTCCACTGTAAAACAATATCACTGTAATGGCTATTGCGTGTTTTGTGAGTGATGGATTCTGAGATTATATTTAACCTTTTTTCACATGTAAGTTTGTCTGCACCTTACTTTAAAAAAAAAAAAAAAAAACACATTTTCTTAATCTTTAAATAGAAAATTCGGTTTTATTTTGATGTTTCGTTATTTTGTCAGGATTATGGCAACTCTATGACCAAAAATCACAGCTGAAAGTTGTTTAAAAACCTAATATTGAGAGTTTGTAAAGATCACAAGATGGGATTTTTATTTATTTTTTTATTTTTTTTTATTTTTTTTTTAGCAGAGGAACCTTTCAGTGCCCTTAGTAGACACTTTTAATGTGGAGGAATGCCAAAGCTCTGCAGACGCACCAACTAAAGTAAAGTGTCGCTCAATAATTCACACCCCCAAAAACTCCATCTATAAAAGATCAGAGTTAGCTGCCACCAGGGTGAAAGATGACTGGAGTAACAGAGAAAGATACTTAAAGAATCACATGAAGTCAAGAGCAGCGCCGATGCAGATAAACACATGCTATTCATGTCTACCCATGTTGTTGATAAAACATGCAGGAAGTCAGACTAATTCATATGGAGCAGCTTTATATGTAAATGCAACATGAAGGTGGATGAGGATTACCATGTAACTGTGTAACTAGGATGAAAATCTCATCTGAGAGAAACACTGGTGCGTCACTATGAGCCTGTGATCGTCTGAAATTACACAAATGCTGCAGGAAAACCAAACTTTCGTCCACATAATCAGATATGCAACCTGTTTTGATGAACAATATGATGCAGGTGGAGTGGTTGGCACGTCTTGCCTTGAGTGGGTTTGTGGAGATCTTTCTATTGGAGGTTTACATGTTCTCCCTGTGGTTCTCTGGCACAGATAATGAATGAATGGCCCTTGTTAGACAAACACACACATTCTTTATCCATTTGTCTTAAATCACATGGATGTTTGGCCATGTGTTTGATTATGCCTGTGATCACTTGTCATTTGTCTCTCATTGTAGGAAAAGAAATCCAACGATGAAATATACAATTACACACGATGTGCACATTTTCATATTCACACATAGATGTTTTAATGTAATATTAAAATCTGAATGCCTGTTGATGAGGTCTGTGATCAGTTCTGAATAAGTTCAGGAGAAGTGCCATGGGGATGTGACAGCATGTTTAATAATAATCAGCTGAATGTTAAAATAATAATCATAATCTGTTATACTCCACCTGCATTGCGTCGCACTCTCTGCAGCCGTTTTAAAGACAGATCTTTGCAGCTCTGCGTCCAGACGCTCCAGACGAGTCAGTGGGCAGAGGAAGTCTGCAATGGCAGAGGAGGAGAGAGAAAGAGAGAGAGAGAGAGAGAGAGAGAGAGAGAGAGAGAGAGAGAGAGAGAGAGAGAGAGAGAGAGAGAGAGAGGGGGGAGAGATGCTCACACAGAGGGGAGTGCAGAGCACCAACACCATGAACTGTAATTACACCGGCTATAAGAAGCTGGACAAGAAAAGATCCAAAGACAGTCCTGCAAGAGAGGTTCATGGTTCATCATCATCATCATCATCATCATCATCATCATCTGTGGCAGGAAAGAGTCATTGGAGGATCTTGAGAGAATAAAAAGTATCTTAGTGTGTTATGAGGACAAACATGATTAGATGTGCCAGACACATTATGACCTTCAGAGTCCAAACGCAGACAGACGCTAACAATCAGACTCTCCGAGGAAATTAAACAGAATTACTTTCATCGGCTGTTTTGATGCTGCAATATCAGATTTACAGTCCCACACGTGCTACTTTATATCGCATATAATCCACATATTGGTTCGTTGTGTCAATTTAAGGCACGAGTATTATTTTAAGGTTCATACACTGTAGCTGCGGCCGTTTGGACGTGAGGAAATCTTTCACCTCAAATGAAGAAATATTTAAGGCTTCCTAAAGCTTTGCTTCCAATATTTGACCACAACAGTGGACTCATCGTTGAGTGAGTGAGTGAGTCCATAGCTGTGTTCAAAATCACACACTAACGTACTATACACTACACACTCAATGAGTATATACCATCAACTACTATTAGTGTGATGACCGTTCCCACTGAGGTATAACTTCCACGTTTCCAAGATGCATTTGGAACCAACAATGGCAAAAATCTGACGCACACTGAGGCTAAATATCTCCATTGATTCGCCACCTTTGAAAGTTCTGAAATCATTTGAATTGAGAACGTGACCAAGTAGAATATCAACATGTGGTCATTTGATCCATAAAACTCACAGAAAAACTTTTCATGCCGATTTTTCAGATATTTTAGAAGATCTGCCATTGTGCAACTGACAAAACTTCTGGTAAACTCCAAAACAAGAGCCCTGTTTACGAAAGCGTTAAAAACTAATGGAAGACAAGAAAATATGCTTTTGTTTTGAAAAGAGGATGTTTGATTTTTAGCTTGAAGCCGGTCCCAGGACCATTTTACGTTCCGCTCGCAATGCATCATGGGGCAGTTGACTAGTGTGCCTACCATGCATACTACAAAAATGCCCCTATATAGTATACATTCGGGTATTATCTCGCATACTCAATCTTTCCATACTATCTAATCGTAACGCATGTATACTCATTTTGAAGTCAGACTTAGTATGAGTACAACGTTAGTATGACATTTCAAACACAGCCCTAGTACACTTTCTTTCTCTTGGAACACAGATAACAAACTTTTACATCATTTAAATGGCAACATTAAAATTTAAAATGATGAATGATAAAGTGATGAAAACCACAAGTGAGAGGTCTTCAAACTGCATCACATTGACTGTAAATAAAGCCCAGGATGGACACGCTATAGTGCACGGTGCATCTGTTCCCAGCCACGGTTGTCACATACTGTAAATGTTACAGATGGATTATTGTGAGCCTTAGAGGCCTTAAAAAAATATGCTGAAATTGAGTATTATTTTGGTAAAGTGCCTTATTTTAAATGTTATGATGTTCTGAGCAGATTGAAGTTTTTTGGAAAAAATACAGTCATCGCATGGATCGAGAGTGAGGACAGAGAAGAGAAAAAAATGGTAGAGAATATATTTAAAAGGTCCCTATCTTGTGTTTTAAATCCACTTCTGATCGCTTTTGGAATTCTCTATTGTTTTATTCTTACTGTATATCAGCACTAAATGACACCAGCAGCAAAAAGAAGCAGAGGACCTCTGTTTGACTTTGTCATTGTTTCATATTATTTTTTAGTTTAACCTTATCTTCATAAAATGTTATCATGGAAATGAATACCTTTATCACACACTCCACAACAAGAAGAGAATCGCTCAAATATTTTACACCGTCCGTCTTGTGGCTCAACCCACAGGTTTGTCTCACTCCTGCAGACAAAGTTATTTTTAGCATCACAAGATCCACAGAGCCTCCAATTTCCCTTGTGCTTTACTCTTGGGCTCAGGGTTTAATTTAAGGTGTGTGTGTTTGGCATTATTCTGTTTAGTGTGTGTGTGTGTGTGTCGGAGAGAAAAGGGTTTTTCTTTTTTAAATTCATTTTCTCTCTCTATTCTCATAAATGTTGCAATTTTTTCCCCGAATGCCACAAACACTCTCATGCATGGCTGCACGCATTCATGCACACATACTCACAGTTTGTCTCCAGCAGTGCTGCAGATGTCCTGCTATTTTTGTCTCGATGCGTTTCATGAGGAACATACAGAGAAATGCCTTTTTGATATTGTTCAGGAAAGGTTTATTTTTTTTAATTTTTTTACCCTGATAAGAATTTTATTTTTTATTTTTTAAAGAAAGGACTGAACATCCATCTTCTAAGTTGTGCGACACTACAGATTTTCACAGATTTCGTGGGACAAATACGACTACTGCATTAATGAAGTCTTGCGCACAGGTCTCAAGCTCCTGTCCTCGAGGGCTGCAGTCCTGCATATTTTAGATTGACGTCTGATCTTACATCTGACTACAAATGGAAGCTCATTATCAGACCTTCTGCAGAGCTGGATGAAGATAAAGCTTCGGATCAAAGCGTGAAAAAGAAGATTATATTTAAAACAAAGCTGTCAAAATTATTTTCGCTTTGGGCCCAAATATGGACCAGATTGATGTCAAGTGGAAAAATAGAGCAAGATCAACATTTTTGTGCCCTAATTGCAACTTCTACATTAAATGATATGCACGGACGTACAATATCCGAGCAATAAATGACACACGGCAGTCCCTGCAAGGTCTTCACTTCAAAACTCTGATTTTGTAAATAATTTTTGTTAACTTAGTTTATACTCTTTTAATAGTTTGTGATTGAAAAAAGTCCTGCAAGCCTCTAAAAAGGAGTAAGTAGGTCCTTAGATGGATGGATGGTGATGGATGTGATGGATGGATGGATGGATGAGATTAAAAATGACTGCAGTCATGTGATATATAGGTAAAAAAAAAAAAAAATTAAGAGCCCACTGCAAATATTGTGAAGTTTGATAACTTTCATTGTGTTTGTGAATTTAGACTGACTGAGATAAATGACTTGGTATTTGGATTTTTAAAATGTAATTTAAAAAGTAGGAACAATTAGTTTGAACTGGCAAATAATGGGCATGACAAATTGTGAATGTGGTTAAATTAGAAAAAGAAAAAAAATGAGGATGAATTATGGTGAAAAGAGGTTAAAAGTGACAAAAGAGGGTCAACATATGTACCATTTGGTGGGAAAAGTGTTGGAAAGGGTTTATAAGTTCTGAAAATGTATTGAAAGTGGAAACATTGTGCAGAAAAGGCATTGGAATTTGATGAGAAGTGGCAGAAATGGTGGCAATGTAACAAAAATGCATAAAAGGAGCCAAAACATATGGCAAGTGATGAAAATAGGTGAAAATGTGCCAAATTAAGTGTAATTGCAGAGGGTGAAAATGGGTAAAAATACTGAAAAATGGGCTCAAACTGTTTCTTGAAGGCATCTGGCGACCCCCGCCCAGTGTCTTCTGCTCTAAATGGCCTGATCTGGTCCTCACGCCATGAGTTTAACACATGATTTAAACCATGCTGGACTTTTACTTTCTAACTACTGAGTTTGAGATCCTGATTCCAGAAACCAAAAAGTTTGTATTTTCCAGTTTTACTAATCCAATGAGCATCGCCCACCTAAACTCAGTTCAACACAGAACAATTACATTTCTTCATTTAACCTTAGCAACCTTCTTACCCCACACATTTTGCTGCTTTTATAATTTGAAGGCTGTTTGACATTTTAATTAACTGTCCGATGCTAATCCACCCCCCTGTGGTAATGTGTTCAAGCAGCTATGAAGATGCTGTCATGGTCTTTCCTCATTAGTGCTGACCACTGAAGGTTGCAGGTTAATTACACTGGGTGCCATAGTGTCTGTTAAAGCCTCAGCCAGTGCGGATTAGAGCAGATAAAAGTTTCATATCATGCTGCCTTTCTTCTCCTTCCAGTCATTGCACATCATGACTAATGCAACACTTACATCTTATGTGACCTGATTTTTATTTTTCATTTTTTTTGCTCAGTCACAGCTTTGTATATTATTGTAGTGCACAGTGTTTCACGTGTAAATGTCTAACAAGATAAAAATGCCACTAAACCATATTGAAAGATTCTTATGAATCTGTATTTAAACTGAAAACTTTTTAGTTATACCTACAAGCTGTTGGCATGTATTCAGTTAGCCTTACTTGGAAATTACATTTTGACATGTTACATATATATTTTCACATGTAGTTCTATTAAAACTTATTTACATATATCTTTAATCTAAATATGGGTATCAGTGATTTATTTAACGCTTGTACGAGTAACAATTATTGATTTCTACAATTGAATTTCCACATGATAAAAAAAGAAAGAATTTCACAATTTCAGATATCAACAATTGCATTCCGGATACGTCATTTTGACTGGTTGAAAGTCCTTTTTTTAATATTAAAATTCAATTGTGACCACTTAGACAAGTAATTGTAGTTATCTCAAATGGAAATGTGACCAGTAAGAATTTCATTTTCACTAGTTACAATTATATTTAAGATATCTTACAATCCAAAGATGACATATATCAGTAATTTAATTTTGAGTAGTCACAATTTGATTTTGAATATCTCCAATTCTGTTTAACATAACTAGAATTTCAGATATAAACAATGATGATTCAGTGAAAAATAAATGGTTGATAATTATACTTTATACCTTCTTAATTTCCTAATCTTAAGCTTTAATAAATTCATATAATATAATTTTTTAATTTTCTTTATATCTTCTTAATTTCTTATGACATTCGGTGGACAGCAAAGTACGTTTTTCATTGTACAAGGAATCCTGTTACTACTGAGCTGACAATACATAAACGCATTGAATCATGAATCTTGACATCATTAAATACACTTGCAACGAGTTGAAATGACAATATAAATATGTTGACTTGGAATTATAGCATGTCAAAATTGAAATATAGATACCGCTATCTAAAATGGCAACGACCTGTCCTGAATAAATGTTAAACGGCTTGCCATCATGACAGGTTTGTTAAACCCTGAATGGGATAGTGTATGTGATAGTGAGATCTTAATGCTGATTGGCTCCTTGGACAAAACAAAGCTCTTCTTCAAGTTTCTCCTAAAGTGCTTTAATAAATCCAAATTTTCTGGTAAATTTGGTCACGGTCAACGGAAATCGTTTGTTTAGGAGCAACCTCGGCTTCTTCTTTCAGTTAAAATACATTCTTGCCTAGTTTTAGCTTTGGACACCAGATGTCACTATCACTTATAACATCTGAAAGTGGCAGAAAACAACTTATGTGTTCTATAATCAGGCTTGAAATTACAACTGTTGCCTGAATGACTGGATACACAAACACACATTTCACATAAGCCTTTAGCTTCTGCCATCAGAATTCACCCATTGCCCTGTTTTGATGATCATATGTCATCATGGTAAAGCTGTAATCTTTTAATTACAGTGAGTCTGTTTTTTTTTTGCTGAGAAGTCACTACCCAACGAGCATTTTTAGGTCTATTTTACGTCTAATATACGTCTACATTTTCCTTAGACGTCTAGTCTAAAATTTTTCTACCAGGGGTAGAAATGAAAGTTTTTTAGACGTCTAAATGTAGACTAGACATATATTATATTATATATATACGAATAATGGCTTAAAGTGCAATGTCTAAATTCCGTCTAAAAATAGATGGTTGAAATTGGGTCTAATAAATAACTGGACGTCTAATATCCTTCTTTGCTTAGTGGGTATTTTTGCATCAGGTTTAAAATCAGTTCTATTAACAGATGTTTTGAAGACGCTTAGAAAGCAAATCATATACAATACTAAATCCTAGCTCACAGGACGCCTGCACGGTTTTTTCCCCCCCATTCAGCTTTCTTCCTGCAGGCGGTTTCTTTTTCTTTGTTTAAATCTATTCATTGTCTCGTTTATCCTGCAGCCATCAGGACCGTACGTGTACACACTGCACAGGGAGTCATTAAAAGTAGCACAAACTCCTACTTTTACTGCTCCACACACAGACTAAACTACACCCACTCAGTCACACAGGCTGGATTTGTATTTTCCAACTGTTATTTTTGTAGAAGATTAGGTGAGAGTTTAGTGAGGCAGGGGTTTTCTGTGCTCACTTCATCAAACAAAAACATCCTGGGTAAGTGGATCCATGGTCCGCCTACAGTTCCTGACGATGTGACGTGGGTCTAAAGGGAAAAGGGGGGCTCTGTGATCCCCTCACTATCTGATGAAGGAGGCTAAAGCCTGCCTCTGCACCACCCACTTGATTTCCCCACAGTCAACAGGAAGACTGGAGGCCAAAGACAGTCACTTTCGGAGGGGAAGGACACAGAGGAGCAGCTTTAGAGGTAGAAGAAACGAGAGAAAACACACCAAAAGTGATGAGTAAGAATACAAAAGACGTGAAGAAAATCCAGTCCGTTTATCTGCAGAATGTGGAGAAACTAAACCAGGGGATGAAGCCAGAGAAAATAACCTGGAAGCCAAAGGATGGGGACTTTTCTGCAGCTGTGGAAAAGCAGCGACAGCCTCCCACAGCTGGACCAGTGGCTAAAACCTCAGCCCACAGAATCAGCAGAGACCTGACCTGCTCCATCTGCCTGGATCTCTTCAAGCAGCCTGTGTCTTTGCCCTGCGACCACACCTTCTGCTACAGCTGCATTGAAGGTTACTGGGCAGGTCCACGAAGCCCTGGGCAGAGTGGCACAGGCTCCTGTCCTCAGTGCAGAAAGGTGTACCCCGGCCAGAGCTACAGGCCCAATCGGATTGTTGCCAACATTGTGGAGAGTTATTGCCAGGGCCTGGAGGAGTGTGGGACAGGGCCATGCTTGGCTGATGTTGGGGTGCTGGTGGAGAAGGTTCCCGCTCCTGTTCCAAGCTGCAGCAGACACAGGGAGGAGCTGAAGCTCTACTGTGAGGAGGACCAGGAGCTGGTGTGTCTGGTGTGTGGTCTGTCCCAGGAACACAGGAATCACACCATGGTGTGCGTGCAGGAGGCTGAGCTCAAATACAGGGTAAAGCAGTTAAATGGCAGCTGCAACACAAAGTTAATCTTTAAAGGACATACATTCTTTGGCGGTTAAAGTTTAGCCATGCATATCATCAAACCAGGTGTGTATTATTAACAGTGTTTACCCTGAGGCTATCGCAGATATGACTTTGGTCACAATTTCCTGTGTAAGAAAGAGAAGAGGTAGACAATAGTAAGTGGCAAATCAAAGATGGAATTTCTCTCCAAACATTTAATTTATTTGGTGGTTATGCTTTTTTTGTACATGAATGTAATAAATGTAGGCTCAGTGGTCCCCAACCAGTAGACGAACTCTATCTAAGGGCTTTTGTTGTGAAAGGGTTGAAGTGTAACTTTGTTTTCTGTGAATGTAGCACATTAAAATTGAGATTGGCCTTTTCGTTTAACTTTAACTTAAGTCTACTTCTTTATGTCTTTTTCACATAAAAAGGTGCACATAAAAAAAGATGTATGTGGATAATGAATAATGTGTCGTGCTTCACTGAATTGTCCTGAAATTACATCTGCCATCGCACCTGATGTCTCTGTCTTTGAAGATTTATTTCATTTTAAGAAAAGTTTTTTGAAGCATCTCTAGGGTCACTAAGCAGTGGTGTTGTGTCCATGTTTTACAGGCGTCCCTGAACAGCTCTATGGATTCCTTAAAAACAGAGCTCAACATTGCACTGCAGTGTGACAGGGAGGCTGAAGATGAGGTCAAAAAGCTAAAGGTAAGTCACGACTAGAAAGGAAAGCATACATGATAAGGAAGAAACGGCATTACCCTCCTATTTTAACTTGGGGTCAATTTGACCTCATTCAATGTTTATCGTTCAGAAATAATCGTTGATTCTTTCCAAATTTAATGGGTATAATTGATTAAGCATAAAATTATCATGATTATATGTTTTTTAATGTGCTGAACACATATTGCACACAATGGTGTTCCTCTGAGGTCTGCACCTCAATGAGGGTCAATGAGGTTTTGGAACAGCTCTTTCACAGTAAAAGTGACAGAGGAGAATATGTCTGAAACTTTGTAGTGAATGACCCCAATTAAGGTACAAAAAGGAGATCAAATCAATACGGTTCCTTCTGTAAGAGTCATGAATATGCACCCAAAACTAGAAAAGATTTGGATGAAGGATTTTCAAGATAAAATAACTGTAAAACTTAAAAGTTTGGCCCGATGGTGGTGCTAGAGAACAGGTCAATGTTTCATTATCATGGGGTTATTTATATATTCAACGAATAGACAAAGTGACTGACGCAAAAAGTCAACAATTTTCTGAAAATAATTTTCTGGAGACAAATATCCCAGAGGTCAGATTGACCCCAAGGGTAAAATGTGTGGTTTAAATTAAATTTTCAACTCAAATGACTAAAGACGTTATTCTATTTCTTTGTTAATTGTAACGCTCTAACAATCAGCATCAACCATACTCTCCCAGGAGCACACAGCAGATCTGAAGCAACGCATCGAGGCCCAGTTCAGTGACCTCCATCAGTTCCTGTACCAGGAGGAGAAGCTTCTGCAGGTGAAGCTGAAGACGGAGGAGCGAAGGGAGCTGATTCGTCTGGATGAGCATAAAGCACTGCTTTGTGTGGAAATCTCCCGTCTGCAGAGGGCCGTCCACGAGATAGAAGACAAGCTGAAAGAGTCAGACCCATTCACGCTGCTGCGGGTAAATTCATCTCGTGTTTAAGTTGAGTTCATCTGAACCGTATTACTGGAATGATGACTCAGCTCCAGTGTTGACAAGGCTGAAAAATGCTGAGTTTATGATATTTTTGATGCTTTTCTTTGCAAAATATCCCCTTACACTAGCTTCAAACCAGAAATTGTATTCTTAGGAATGTGCAGCAGGCACACATTTTAGTCCCAATGGTAAAGTTATAGTTTCCAACATCAACATCTAGGATTTACTGGAGCTGGGTGGGAACATTAAGGCTTCCCTGTCCTGCTTACGTGTCAGTTTTTAGAGGCCGTAAAATAACCTTTTAAAGCCTGGACTTTAAAGTAAAACAGTCCAGATCCCTATTATTGAGATAACTAAAAAAAATAGAGAGATTTAGATAATTATTGCATTATGTTAAAATGATTTGGGAAAGTGAGGAAAGAGGAATTTCACAGTTCAGTTTAAGTTATTCCTCATAATAACAACACTTCTGCAGATTTCGCTCCAAACAAAAAGCTTTTCCTCTGTCAGCTCAGACAGGATGTAGATCTCAATGGTCGATCTGGAGAATAAGCAGCTTAGTTCATACTTGGGGCCAAACTCTGGCTGGGATGTGGGACTTTCCCACTGGGTGTGAGGTCAGACGCTGATGTCATGTGGAAAAACGCTTTCTCTTCTTTCAGAGACAACAAAACTAATCTAAACTAATCATCTCTTGTGTTTATTTAATCTGTCTTTTTCAGAGTATTAAAGTGCTGCTCCAGAGGTAAGTGACTTGTAAAGAATGATTTGTAGTTTTTTGTCATACTGTTCGTCCACTATATTTTTCAAAGTGACAATAAAGAGACACATAAATGAAAGCTGTATCAAAATATACTGACATTTTAAAACTAGCATATTCAATGGCAATTAAATTCAATCAGAAATAAGTTTATTTTTTGGAAGGTATCCAATCAAAACTACTTTAGTTGCATGAAGGGTGGGAGAAGTCGGTAAGTGATCCAATAGGAAGTAAAGTAATTGTTTGCAGATGAAAGATGACTCATGTGGTCCAGTCTCTATTTAGAACCAATACCACCCATATCACGTTAACAAATACTGTAGTAATTGAATTTTTCAAAAAAGCATACTCTCACGCTTCATATTTTAGTCTACTATAACAGATTTAGTCAACTGAAATCTAAATGTCATTTAGTTCAGGGGTTCTCAACTGGTCTCACCCTGGGACCCACATTTTGCCACGCTCATTAAGACGCGACCCACTTTTCTTTTTTTTTTTAGAATTCAACCAACCAAATTGAGTTTTTCAATAATTGCTGTTGAAAACACACATGTAATCCTTTTTTTAATTTAATAAATCTATATATTTTCCTGTGCTACATGCATTTCACAGCATGCCTGTCAAAATAAAAGACAAGTCCAACGTGAGAGACATTAAGTGTTTATTTATTTTTGACCAGCTGTCTGAGACCCACTCAGTACAGCTCTGTGACCCACTTTTGGTTCCCGACCCACCAGTTGAGAATCGCTGATTTAGTTGACTAAAACAAGACTAACTGAAATAGTCCTGATGACTAAAAGTCAAAAGAGCCAAAATTAACACTGGTTTGTTTCCAGGCTACGTTGTTGTTCTGCTTTGAAAGTATCTTCACATGTACTTCTTCTGTTTACAGGCCCTCACTTAAGTTTGAGAAACCTGTGTTTACTCCACCCAGTCTCTGTGAAGGCCGTTTTGCCGGGCCTCTGCAGTACAGAGTGTGGAAATCCATGAAAGGAAGCCTTTATCCAGGTATTCAAACATACCCTTACACCAGGGGCCTGTACTACAAAACTGGATTAAGTATATCACGGATATCTCTTCGTTAATGGGATTCACCTAACCAAACATTGTCCGTCACAGAGCAGCTGTACTACAAAGCAGGTTATCAACACGTTCACTTCAGCCAAGTGATTTCAGCCTTGCGACGCAGCGTCAGACCAATCACAAACACGGAGTAACTATGGAGAGCAACTTACATCACAATTGAGGAATAATTCTTTAAAAATATTAAGAATTAAAATCCATAATTCAGACCAAAAACAACACTGTTGCTGCAGTAAAGGCAGGAAGGAAAAAATGGAGGCAGAGAATTGGTGAGAATTGACATTATACAACATCAATTCATCGCATGATAAACGGACACTGATCAGTCTCACTTTATTAAGAAACAGACCTTGGCTGTGGATCTGATGCTGTGTTCATACAGCTCAGCCTACATACTGTACATGAATTAATTAATTCATCGGTCTGAAAGCGCCCGACACACGCAGGCGTTATCAGCTGACTAATGTAGGTCAGTCCGTCAGATAAAGATCTATATGTTTCCTATAAGATGTCATCAGCTAAATGAATGGATTGCATCGATGCCTCAATATTAACTATATGTCACATCAGCGACATGTCCACAGAATGATCCACCTTTTCTTGGGCAGGTTATTTTCTCAGAGAACTGATTGGTCAGGGGGCGGGACTTTAGCACTCGCTCAGATCCTATCCAGAACAAAACCTACTCCCGACCAGGTTAGCTGTTCAGCCTAAGTTACCATGGTGGTTTAGCTTGGTAAGACGTTAACTAGCGTCGTAGTACAGAACACAGAATAAATCCTGGAAGTTAGCGCGATAAGAGGAAACCCAGCTTCGTAGTACAGGCCCGAGAAGAATCTCACAAATCTGACTCTAGGTCTGTTTCTAGTTCCAGCCGCCATAACATTTAACTCCAGCACAGCAAACCCTTGGCTCAGCTTGACCTCCTCCCTCACCTGTGTTCGATACCAGACCTTCAACCACTCGGTCGAAGACAACCCCTACAGGTTCAACGCTGCTCTGTCACTGCTTGGAAGCCAGGGTTTCACCCACGGCCGACACTACTGGGAGATCGAAGTGTACAGTAGCACAGTGTGGACTGTCGGGGTAGCACGGGAGTCAGTGCCAAGAAAGGGAGTCATCAAAGCCCACCCAACCAACGGCTTCTGGACCCTTTCCCTTTCTTATGGGATTCAGTACATGGCTGGAACGTGCCCTCCCAAAGTTCTGTCCCTGGAGGAGCCCCTGGCTAGGATAGGTGTGTATCTGGATTACAAACGGGGCCTGGTGTCCTTTTACAATGCTGAGACCATGACACACCTCTACACCTTCAGAGAGAACTTCTCTGAGACCCTGTACCCTTACTTTAACCTGGGCTTCTTGGATAAAGTGCATGAGAATGAGCCTCTTAAAGTCTTCCTTCCAAAAATATAAACACATGTAAAAAGTTTTGGAGTTAAAGCTGCAGTTTGTAAGTTTTTTTTTTTGGCATCATTTGGCCAAAAATCCATAATCATCTTTGAGGACATTGTAATTCAAAGTGTTCAGAGTGGACAGTGAATCTCATCTCCTTCTCCTGGCCCTGGAAACTGTCAGCCAATCAGAGATCTTTCTACAAACACGTTTTGATCATTTCTATCGGCTGCTCGACTGAAGTCAGGCGCATTCACGAACCATCGGTAGTAAACGTACATTGGCAGACGTTCAAGCAGAAGTCTGCATCACAGAATTAGACACAACAGCTACACAGCAAATCAAGCGGTAAAAGGCAGGCCGAGGTGGAGAAGTAACAGTTTAAAGCCACAAACACTGAGAAGGAATGGACCGCTTTCCCTTTCCATCCTCACAGACCTCCGTAACTGCGCAGCGTCTGCTGCACACACACACACACTGGTGTCAGAGGGAGAGCAAGAACAGACAGGATAAATCACAGGTAAACCTAAGGGAGGCTTTTTCAAGGTGAATTCATTTTATAGTCTAAGATGCGGAGTGACGGTTTTCAGTCCACTCAGAGCGGATGCTGCTCAGGGCAATAATTACGGCGATACGTGCATTCATGTTAGAGTCTCTGAAACACCAAAAAATATCCATTAACACAAGATAACATCCCTATATTTGTCACTAGACTCTACTGAGAAAAATGACACAACGAGCATTCACAAAAGATACCGGTAAGGGAGGTTGAGTTACAGTTTCAGTTTCAAAATGGAGCGGAGAGAGGATTCTACAAACTGCAGCTTTAAAAGCAGACACAGTGGATTTGTAAATGTGTCCTTTGACTATTTGACTCACACAGTTTATCCACATTGTTCACTTGTTATATGTAGGCTGGAGTAAAGGCTACAAAGACGCTGCGTTCTATTGGTGAATGCAAACTAAGAGACTATCGTACAGTAATGTTTGGGTTATTTTCATTGATTCACAAATTATTGACAACACACTGACATACTGAAATAAAGATGTGTGCTTATGCATTATGCGTTATTTTGATTTTTTTCCATCAGAAATATTAGGAATGTACTGATATCATACCACAACATGTACCGGTACAAGTTACTTTGTATACTTACTGATACGAGTAATAAATATATGCAAACACAGCTTTGGACTAATGTTTTTGTCTTTATTCGGAACATAAACAAATGTATTTACAAAGCATGTGATTGTGCTTTTTCAACATTAAACTAACTCATTAATAGATAAACTGAGATTAATCAAGGTTAAAACCCCATCTGTGTTATCAGAGCATTGTTCACACGATTAAAAGCTGATACCAATACCAGTATCAGTATTAAGGACATCCCACAAAGAACTAAAAAAATGAATTCTGTTTTTGGTTTGAAAACATGTATTTTTAATATAATTCATTCCCAGAAAAGTTAGTTAGTGAGGGTTTTATCTGATACGCTATGGATTGTTTGTCCGACGCATTGATTGACAACCCTAAAAGTAAATCACAATTTTATGTGAACAAAAAAATCAAGTTAGACACCACAATGTTAAAGTAAGGCAGGCTTGGAGAACACAGAGTGTCTAAAAGAGAGAAGTCTCTATTTTATGGCATGAAAAAAATCCGTCAACGATCCTCATCCTACACTTTGTTTTGTTGTCACACAGACATTACAATATTCACTAAATTCCTTCTGCATGTGACCCATTTCACGCAGTGTAAATACATGCCTTTTATGGGTTCAGTGGTAGGGTTTTAAAGATTGTTTTGGTTGAAGCATGGTGTGGGAATTCTAACCCCCCACCCTCCGATCATAAGCTCGCTTTTAACACCCACCATTGTCTCCTTAATAATAATGACCTTTGCCCACCAATCTGACATTGTCAATCTTGTAATTAGCTTCCTTTTAACACATGAACATTAAGGAAAATCTTTTACTTGAGACCGACAACAACTTAATTGAAGTGAAATATTTGGGATTCCAAATTTTCCAGTTGCACACATACTTGATATTTTTATGTAATTTCTATCAATCCAAGTCAAACAACAGTAACTTCAGTACATTTCACATGACTCGAGTCCATGCTGTGGGTTTCAGTTACTAAAGACTGATTATTAACCTACTTAGAATTATTCCAACTTGTTTTTATTTCCTATAAAGCAGCATAATAATAAAGAACAACATACCAATTTCTTTTGCATTGATTCACTAAGTCTAACAGATGTCAGAGGAAAGTATGTGGATTGGTATCTGTGGTGTCAAACCATATACTCACTCCTTGCCTGGAATGGGGTGTAACCAACCAAATGTTAGGGGCCAAGTCTCAATGTAGAGTTTTGGGAAAGTCTTGAAGGTCACTTGTTTGCGTGTAAAGTATCCTGGAACTTCGTGCTTGTGTAGCGTACATGAAAGCCTTTTTTGTTGACGGTGTCATCGGAGTGAAACTTCAACACGATAGCGTCTCCAGCTGAGTAGATCTCCTCCGGAGCCTGAAGAAACACATTCTTAGTCAATGTTTAAAGGCAAATAATCCTAATTTGGCTGTTGAACCTTAAGTGATCTGCCTTACCCCAGATCCACAGTATCGTCCCAGGCGAGGGGATTTAGTGTCTGCACCGTCGTAAAGTTCCACAAAGTCATATCCGCAGTCTGTCTCCTCCTCTACCTCAAACACCTGGAAGATGATCTCCACTCCATAACCTTTCTCAGCTGTGACCACCCAAAGGCAGTCAGAGCCCCCAGGATAGTTGTTATCTCCAAACTGGGCATGAGAGTACAGGTCTTTGGTCTTGACCTCGGCTTTCAGACTTCCTCCGCACTCTGGGAACACAAACCCACTAAATTAGAGGGTCAAAAAGAGGAACTCGTAAAAGAGAGGAAGAAATGTAGCTTCACACACGCACCAGAAAGCCACCCTATTGTTAGAGAGGCACCTCCTGAGTTTTCCATTCCGTCTGCTGAACACAAATGCACTCATTTTCCAGTGTGGTTAACCAATTAGTGACTGTATTTGGTGTTGCTTCTATACATTATAACATTATGTTTATTATAACACGTTATTTCTGACAGCCAATGAGCAGGGATCAAGCATGAAGATCATTATGTAAAAAACCTCTTAACAATATTCTACAGCAGCTCAGGGGCCAAATTTCCAGTTTGATCTCAAGTGGGCCACAGCTTTGATGCAGAAAAACGAGTAATTTCAACATTATTGTGCCCTAGTTTGCATTTCTACGTATCCATAAAGCACAGAATATGTAAGAAACCAACAATATCCAAGCAATAATATGATATATCAGTCCCGACAGGATCTTCACTTTAATTTTTCTACATTTTGAGACCAATTTCTATTTAATTAATTGAAACATTATGTCAAAATTTGAGGAAAATTGAGATATTTTGTGAACATTCAGAGGTTTTTTCAACTGTTTAACATTAAAAAACGAATGCAATCATACGATATAAGCACCAAAAAAACTGTGAGCCCCTGCAAATACAATGATTCATGTTTCCTGCGGGCCAAATTGGATGTTTCAAAGAGCTAGATTTGGCCCCCGGGCCATTAGTTTGACATGTGTTCTACAGATTTTGATTGTACTCCTTAATGATTTATGTGCAAGTCTTTTGTAATTATCAGAAAAGTTGTGCATATAATTCTAAATAAATACATTTTGCTCAGAATTTAATTGCTACACTTTGCTGTTTAAGAGCACAATATCTCCAACCCTGATGTAGGATGATAGCTGGAGGGATCTGTGCCTGCACATTGTTCCCTTGGCTTTTCAGTCTAAAAATAATCATTTTAAAACGCTCCTTCCTCGAGACTTTTCACACCTGCTTTATAAGAAGCCTCAAAGCCTCCTTTTTGCACTGAATTGTCTGAAGAAAAACGCAGGAACATTTGATTTCCACTGGAGGCGATTGGGGAAGGTTTTCTTGCTCCACAAAAACGCCCGAGACTCGGGGCTTGAAGATCTCTCCCGTCATAGATCTCCAGATGATCATACGCACACTCCAGATGCGCTTCCATATCCACGTCATTGAAAACCTGCAAGTAATCAGTTAAAAACATTGAAAGTGGAACCTGGACTGACTTTGGCAGTTCTTTATCTGAGAGCTTTTACGTACAAGTTTGATTCGATGCCCCGGGGTCGTGGACAGGGACCAGGTGCAGGCCTTCTTACTGGGATATTTGTCCGGCCAGTTTGGACTGCTGATTGTGCCTGACGCACTGTTTACAGTGTGATTGCAGGCCGCTGTGGAAAAGCAAAAGCATTGAAAACTTCATGACAGGATAGGATATTTTACCTCAAATAAATCCAAATCTATAATAATAATAAAAACAGCTTGCAAACATCATTTTTGCACATATACAGTAAGTGTTTCTAGTCTTTGATTGTTATGCATTTGGAGATAAAAAATGTACAGCTGGATAAATGAAATCCTGTGCATGCGATGAATGCATTAAACTATTTGTAGATTTACTCAGCAGTCAGAGATCAGCTGCAGATACACACTACCTTCCTTGCAGTCATGCTTATTGTCGTGCAGCATGAAGCCACTGCGGCACTGACAGCTGTAGCTCCCAAAGGTGTTCACGCATTCATGCTGGCAGCCTCCATTACGCTTGGAGCACTCGTCCATATCTGTTAAAAAAAAAAAAAAAAAAACAGCGCCAGGTTTTTGAGTCAAAACTACTTGCTTCAAAACATCTAGAATCAGCCCCCAAAAAATCGCGATATATCGTGAAATCGATTTTTTTCCCCCACACCCCTAATATATAATCATGTTCAATGTTCAAAACAGTTTTATCTCACAGGTTTTTGATCAATCATTGAGTTTGAGCATATGTTAAAGGCGTGTCTAAAATAGTCTAAACCCAAGGTTTTAGCTGATGTGCATCTTCGCTGGAAATTTAAAAAACGCCTTGATTATGGGCGGGGCTCCTGGAACAGTTAAGACACAACCCTGACTATACTATAAGATCTCCAAAGAACAATCAATGCTATGCTAACTTACCACTAAATGCTCACTATGACATTCACATAACTTTACATGATTAAAGGCAGACACATTAATCTCATCCTCATACTGTTCGCAACGCACGCACACACACCACACACACACACACACCTCTAAATCACATCATGCTATGTTGATTTTATGTCTATCTTTTCTTTCTTCCACTAAGCTTTCTTTCTTATTTTATGTAATCGAGCCTTTTACTCACTTACAGTAAGTGAGTGTAGCGCTTTTAGTGTTGTTTGTGTAAATATTAACTTATTTGACAATACATGTTTAAACTTAACTATATGTCTGTGGTTCATGCATCAATATTGTTTTGCTATAGAATATAGTAACACAGTATATAGTTTTGACAAGAATTCACACCCTGAGCTATTATGAATGATTAATACTGCTAAACAGCGTTATTCTTCTTCTACAGCAGTGGCAACCCTAATAAACGTCTTATTTCATAATAACTTACTAAACCCTCTACATAGCAGGGGCGGGGCTAACAGTAGTTGGTTTGTGATGTAAGAAGCCCCCAAAACGTCACAAACACATTTCTTGTAATAGCAGGTTTCAGCTCATAGAGGGTGGTCACTCTTACATGTGTACAAGAAAATACACAAAATAGAGATACTTTGACGAAATGTCAAGAGTTGGACAAGAGTTGTTCAATATGACTTCATACCCATATGTATTGTTTTCAGCAGAAAAAAAAATGTTGTTTTGGGGTTTAGTTAGTCTTTAAATATGGAGAAAGGATAAAGTCAATCTGCCTGTGAGGTTTCATGCTTGCTAATCAAAGCCATCGCCTACCAGAGAAGTAGTGAGCCTTAAAGCCCTCTTTGGAAACCGTGTGTGTCCGACTTAAACTCAATCCTCATGTGTTCTGCTGTGACGTGATGACTTCAGGTTTCTCTGCTCCGCAAAATTTCCCATGAAGCTTCGAGTCGGAACTCAACCACTGCGCACTTCCACATATCATACTTACAAACCTGTTGGGAAACGCACACGTATCATCCATTTAGGCTTTCTTTTTTTTTTTTTTTTTTTATCAATTGTAATGATTTCCGTCCGATTTGCATTTGCTCGAATAAAACCTACGTCCGTTGCCCGTCGGGTTTCAAACACATCAAACACCAGAGTGATGCGGTACTGAACAGGAGCCACCAGCTGCCACACACAGTTCTTGTTTGGAGGATATTCTTTAGGCCAACCAGAGAAGTAAAAGGAACCATTCACCTTTAGCGATGAAGCCGCCACAGGCAGCTGCTAATGGGAGACACAACAACAGGGATTCAATGATTACATTTGGTTTGATTATCCTTTCAGCAACAGAAACGCTTCAAATCATTATCAAAACAGTAATATTTAAGTTTATATGTCTGGCTATATGTGGCTTTAAA
This sequence comes from Gouania willdenowi, assembly GCF_900634775.1. Lineage (NCBI taxonomy): Eukaryota > Metazoa > Chordata > Actinopteri > Blenniiformes > Gobiesocidae > Gouania > Gouania willdenowi. The sequence goes on from NC_041055.1 coordinate 20,748,240, forward strand.
GCACCTTTTCAATGTTTTACAGTGGAACCACTGTGTATTATCAGAGAGCTTTAAACATAGGAATAAACAGGAGGATGGAAGCGAGAACAACCACTTGGCCACACCATTTCATATTCATTTAAAATAAACAAGACGGTCAAATTCCTTACATTAAAGACGATTTTAAGAAATGTACCAATATATGTGTGTGAGGAATAAAACAATAATAGTACAATAAAATTAATAAACAAATTTAAATAATAAAATAGAATATTATAATTTTTTTTAATCAAAACGTAAAATAAAATAACTACTCACTTGGGGTTCTATTCTCCCAAGTCACAAAAAGGCGCACAGCAGCGCTGTTTTTTTGGCTGCGCGCTATCCGCCCACTGTGTTTAAGTCAGTCACTCTGCGCGCCTCAATCCCAGTTACGCACTCCTGGGTGGAGCGACCCTGGAAATGTGGTGTGTTCCCATTCAAGTCTGGCCTTGCGCGTATTCTAACCGTCTGCTTTAAGATATTTTCCTCTTACGTGCTTTTACTCCTGTAATAAGTGCCGCGCAACATTATATTGCACTAGATGTATGGAGCGAGTTACAATTTAAGCCACAATGGACTCATAATATTGCAGTTGAGACTCCTGGAAGCATCTATTCAAAGTAACACTGTCACGGGGGTGGCAGGGCGGAGTCACACACGCACGTCATAGGATTGACCGTCAGCGTTACCAATATGTTCACATTTCCAAGTTCTAGACGGGACAAAATGTGCTACATTTCATTATATTGTACCCGTGCATCGTGGAGCCTATCAGCTGTATGTGTGTGTGTGTGTGTGTGTGTGTGTATGTGTCCGCGTGCGTGCCTCTGCTGCTGCAGCTCGTTATAAACCGACAGATGTCCAACTGTGTACAACGTAAAGCCACAGTTTGATCCACTACAAGAATAAATAACAAGGGAAACATTAATGACAGATGATGATGATGATGATGATGATGATGCATGCTGATCATTTCTGAACGCAGGAATGGAAAAAGTTAATAAAATCAAACTTTTCACGCAAACAAACGTTAATCTGGTGTTAATATGAGGGGTTAAAAGAGAGACTCGGATCGAAAAATGTGTCCAATCCTCACACTGCAGTAATCTGATCAAATCAACCTGTTACTTTGTTTATCAATGAAGGCGTTTCAAATTAAAAGTGAACTTTATCATTTTCACGGATTTCAATGACATTTACAAGCGTTGGGAAAACCTCCATGTTCTGTGATTTCTAGACAACCCCCGAAAAAGTGACATCATTCCCCAGTCCGCCTCCTTTGCTTCTGACCGCCTTCATTCACAGACTACTGCGCTTTTGGTCTACTTACGCACGGCGGGCGTGTCAGGAACCTGGACACGTAGGAGAGAAGGGCTTAACTGTATGCGTGCAAAAAAGCGTTAAGTCCAGACGGGAGAATAGTGCCCTTGGTTTTTTTATTTATTAAACACTAGAGGTTTGAATATTGCTAAAATCCACAATATCAGTTTTTAAAGCTACGTAACTAACCACATAACTCATGCACATTTTTAAAAACGTACCTGCATGTCATCCGAAGGTTGTTCTCATAAATCCTCTGATTGATTGATTTATGTCTCTGAATGAGAGTTTGCTCACAAACAAATATCGAAGGTAGAAATTGTGCACTTGCAAGCTTGTTTTAGAGTCCACCATAAACAGGTTGCTGACAAATGGTCATGTGATATGAACTTTGGAAACGTTCGCTCATTGCATTGAGTCTTGTAGAAGAATGCAAAGGTGGCACCGAGTGCAAACGTTTCAATGAGAAAAATTTTTACTTCCTTAACATGATTTCTTGTTTCTTCACCAGACAACGATGACAGTGAGTTTGTTCTGCTTTGTTTATCGTCTTCCCCGTGATATGTGGTGTGTTTTCAACATCTGCCATTATTCTGTGAACGACTTTCAATCCATGAAAACATCAGGAATGTCACTTTGGCAGTGTTTTGGGGGCGTCGGTAGTGGACGAGAACAGCCTTTTGATGAAAAACTAGTACTGTGCAGTTAAAAAGATGTGATTTTATGTGGTTAAACAGCTTTAAAGGGATGGGTTTAATGGTTGTCCTGATTATTTACGGGGGCAGAAGCTGCTGTGAGGTTTCCATTCTGAGAAACAGCAGAGTAAAGAAAATTTCCTTTCTCTCTTTTTACGTATATCAATGATTAGAACCAAAATAACCAAAAATGAGGTTTTACTCGTCATTTTCTGCAGGGTGGAGAATCTGAAGCAGGATAGTGTTGCCACCTTGTGGAGGACTGAGCGCCACGAATGGAAGTTCATGCAGTCTTTTCTGAGCACTTTTAGATTTATTGGAAATAATTTTTTTGTTTTATGTGGGATGTGTTATATTTCTAAGTTGAATGCTTCCAATTTTTTGATTGTAAAACAAATGGACCTGCATGTATGATTTAGTCAAACACTGACCTAAACTGTCGAGTCATGAATGGTAAAGGTCTGGTCCCAATGCTTACTTTCACAGCTCTGTCCATCTTGTGCCAGCTCATATCCAGGATCACAGGCACATCTGTAGCTACCGAGTGTGTTCAGGCAGCGCTGCTGGCACTGGCCATTGTCGGGCTGGGAGCATTCGTCCATTTCTGATGAAAAGAAAAATCCTGAATACTCTCATTTCTGTTTGTTAAAATAAATGACTTTTTCAGAAGGGAAAAAAAAATGGTCTTCTCTGGCATAATGTTGTGACCTATGAAAAAGTTGGCCGAGAACCCAGCTTTGTTGACCGATCCATCCGACACAAACTTCAGCCAGAGCTGGTTGGAGCTGCTCTTGATGCCGTCGGGTTTCTCGTAGCCGCAGAAACGTCCGAGCAGTGGACTGCTCTCTGAGCTACCATCCCTGACCTCCACATAGTCGTAGGCACAGCTATCGTGTCTCTCGATCTGTGCTCAGAGTGACAGAAATAACACAAGTACATTTCTACAATTGTAAAGCTGAAGTGACTGGAATGGTCACATCTGTCAAACTCAAGGCCCGGGCACCAAATCTGGCCCTTTAGACCATCCAATTCGGCCCTCTTGCAAAAGTTAAAAAGATAGAAAAAAACCTAAATTACTGTCTAAATTACCAAATAATTCAGTTCTTATATAATACTAAAATTATATATCTTATGTATATATACACAAAGGCCCATGCGTTTACAGTAGGGGTGTCCCGATCCGATATCGATATCGGTTTGATATTAGCCTGAAAACGAATATCGGTTTCAAATTTTTTTTTATTTTATTTTATTTTTCAATTGATTTTTTTATTTATTTTATTCAATTGTAGAATGCTGTAGATATTACTATGTTGAAGGTTTAAAAATTCATGTAACCAATTGGTTAATAATAAATGGGTCAGTACCGACTGTTGCTGACTATTGTTCTCTGTTTGAGTCACATCACTTGATCAAGCTTTTTCTAACATTCCACACTACAAAATAAGTCATTATTATTTTTTATTCAAGAAAAGAGAGAAAACTGGCGCCCTGTCCAGGGTGTACCCCCGCCCAGCGCCCTATGAGAGCCGGAGATTGGCACAGCCAGACCCCCGCGACCCTGATTAGCGGGAATAAGCGGGTATGAAGATGGATGGATGGATGGAAAAGAGAGAAAGAAAAAAATAAATGAAATTAAAAATTAAAAAAAATAAATAAATAGATAAAAAGTATGTATGATTCATGCTGATATCGGATCAATATTGGTATCGGCCGATATGCAAGGCTGCAATATCGATGTCATATCAGTAATCAGGACATCCCTAGTTTACGCTGTTTTATTTATCTGCTGCTGAAACACTGCAAATTTCCCCAAATTTCTCCTATCACATATCAAAATGTTTAAAGAACTCAAATTATCCTGAAATTATTTCACATAATTCCCCCAAAATAAATAATAATTGGTCACAAAATCAATTAAATTTAAAAGAGAAAATCCTGAAGGTACATATCTGTCATTTACTGCCTGGATATTGTCGCCGCATTACATGCTTTATGTATCATTTATACGTTGTTGAAATTGCTCGTTTTACAACCTAAAATCTGCAGCCCACTGAAGATCAAACTACTTTTTATTTGGCCCCTCAACTAAAAAGAGTTTGACACCCCTGTTAAATATGTGACCTGCGATACAGTTAAAAAAAACATTAAATATGATTTTTCCAGCTTTTTAATACAATCCTTCCCCACAGCATTAATAGGCTTTCACAAGGAAACTAAATACATTCAGAAAAATGTTGATATCTGTTTTTACCAACTAAACCATCTGTGAGGTGTATGAAAGTCAACCAGATGTCACACACCTCTGGATTCCTGTCCTGACGGTGCATCACCAGCTGTTGGGATTGTAAACATGGACACAAACCAAATGTCGGACTACATGTCCAACCCACATTGTTCCCAAACAAAGATCTACCAAGTCTGGCTTCAAATTAATGACGCTCTGTAAGCAAAATGGTGCTGTTGCATTCAAAAACATGCTAAACTGAACCAAAACACTGAGTTAATAACATAAATACAAGTCACTAAAACCCCAAATCTGTCTTTCTTATGACTACAACATAAGAGTCTTATTTCCTTAAAGCTGCGATTAAACAAAATTAGCTTCATGTACTCCAAACAATTAAAAATACATCACTTTCGCAAATATTTACACTCGATTTTTTTTGTATCTATAAAAGGGACCATACATATTAATTAACATTAAGTTAAAGGCACACCAGTCACGTGACCACAGGCTCTGATATACAGTACATAGTACCCACTTGACGTGACAACATACAGGCATTTCCCTACCCGGTGCCATTGTTGTGGGCAGCTGAAACGAGGTTAGACTCTGTTTACAGCCAAAAGAGCACAATATGGTAGTTTGGTGTTGGGTTAATGGTTCAGTTAAACTTGGATTCTTGGATTCTTTAGTAAGGGAAGTTGGCAAGTCAGATCCGTAACTTCGGGATAGGGGATTGGCTCTCAGACCGACCCAGCCCATAGAGCCAATCCTTATCCCGAAGTTACAGGTCAACTACTGTCTGCATGCACAATCAAAAGACAAGGGCGGCTGGCCCGACCGACTGTTTGTTGATTTTTGCGACAGTGCTGCCGAGCTTGTGGCCACTAGGGGCGCTTGATGTGAAAGTTACAGCTGTAGCGCCCCTAGTGGCCAAAAGTTACACAGTATGTCTTTAAGATGTAAAATTGTAGGAAGCATATTGCTAATTTCATTTCCAGTCCCTTGACGGGTTGATGTAAAACTGTAAGGAGATACAAATATCCAACACATTAATGCAACAACATACCAAAAATATATATACATACTGTATATATATGTATATATATATACATATATATACATACTGTATATATATATATAGCTATCATAGTGAAACCAACAACTTTAAATAGTGTCTAATTCATGAAATGCTGACAGAGCTTGTTATTGCAAATGCCGAATGTACTATTATGAATTGCACACTGCCCTAAAAATATATTTATGGATAATGGTGACAATTTTGTCCTTCCAGCATTGAACCACTGAGAAATTCATTTTCAAAACACTCCCACCTATAATTATGAAGGTAGAAAAGAACTAATATTTCACCTCAAACGACTGGAAGGAGAGGCCAACATCGAAGCCTTTGGCTACTGTGATTTTCCACACACACATTTTGTTGGACTGGTAGTCATCTGGATAATTGGGGGACTGAATCTGGCCACTGTCCTGCTCAACGTCTCCTCCACAGATGGCTGCACAGAAGGTGAGAAGTCAGGTTTAAGGACAGAAATTTGGTATTTTCCGATTTTTCTTCCATTACAGTGTCTACCAGGTTTGGTTGATGTTCAATCTACTGTAAAAGTAAAAAAGTCCAACCTTCATAAACAGCAGAAAATCCTTTGCCCACCCAGCTGCTGCTGCTTCTGAACTCGATCCACAGCCGACTGTCAGTGGATATAATTGGATCAGGTAGCGTGTCCCCACAAAATCGGCCTGCCAAAGCCAAACGGCATCAAACGCTGCAGTCACTGTCTCACAGCTCTTTGTGTAAACCGACCTTTTAGAGGAGCTTTTCTCCAGAAGCCGTCTCGGACCTCCACGTGATCATACCAGCACAAGTGACTCCTGAAGAGGTCCATGGAGGTAAAATTCAGAACAATCTGTCACATCAAAATAAAAGACATCAAAATGTAACGTTATAAAACTCGCTAAGAATATGACGATGAACTTATTGTCATATATGCTTCTACATTTTGCCACTAAAGAAGAAAACAATGACTTTAAAAAGCTTTTACAACTTTAATCCAAACTCTAATTTGTAACACCCACAATTTAACAAACCATGGAAATAATAATAGTTTATCTAATAGAAAGGTGATTATTTTTTCCCCTCTGCAAATAAATTTTCCTATACAATGTCAACAATAAGTTCCACTTAATAAAGTGAGAAATTATTTCAAAATAGTTGTTATTTGTTTGCGTGTTTACCAAATAATCACATTTCTAAACTCAATTTACAACTGTGTGTCTTTTAAATGAATTTGGTTAAGAATCAGAGCTTAAAGCTGCTATTCAGAGTTTCTGAGAGAACGTCTCGATGTCCCGCCCCCAACAGCTCTACTTCCTCCTTTGCCTCCGCCAATCTACCAGAAGCTGCGCCTCTACGTTTGTGCACGCGCATTGCAAAACATAACAAAGTCGCATAACTACAAAAACTACACATCTATCGTGAGAGTGCCATAACTTTTTGATTAAAACATGTTTATTACCTGTCCATGAGAAACGTCGCCAAATCCTGATCCGTTCGGAATCCTTTTAAAAGCAGAAAGTCCCTCCACCTTTGAAAAGCAGCTCTGAGATGAATTCTGTTGCGGTCACAAAGACGTTTATCTACAAACTTTGTTCGCGGACTTTTCTTTTCTTTTTTAGTAGAAGCTTTATACGTTGGCAATCGTGGAATGGGTAACTGGAGTTTCGGAGCGCTCCTCCATGACGCCATGCACGCGCATTCACTTTGATTGACAGTGGCCCACTCCAGGAAGTTGAAGCCTATTGGCTGGGCAAAGTCAGAACTTTCTTCAAATGTATAGGGGTCTATAGGATGAAGGCGGGACTTATATATATTAATGACCACCGGCAGTAGACCATAGTAAAAGACTAGTTTTTTTTCGCATTTCAAATATTCCTCAGAAACTCTGCATATCAGCTTTAATGAGCTGCTAGTTTAAAATCAGAGCAAGTGGCAAAAAAAAGCAGTTTTTTTTTTTTTTTTCCTGAATCAAAGAATGATTATTATTGTGCACTGCAAGGGGCATTAAAGGGTGTGTATGAAGGAAATCTAACAGGTAAAGTGTGGTTTACCTTTTCTCCTGGAGTGACAGAAATCCTCCACACACAGTGGGCGTAGGCGGAGTATCCATTAGGAAAACCAGGGGAGGAGAAGTTTCCGCTGCTTTCCTGCAGGCTGTCACCACATCCTGCAACAGGTTGCAGTCACAGTAGTTTACTGAGCAGAAATCAAACGTTTCAGTACAATGATTATGACATTATGACTCCTACTTGGACATTTGTAGAGCTTGCAGGCTTGTGTAATATCGCCTCTACTGAGTTTCGTCCTCTGTCCTATCGACGGTCTCACTCCATCAACTTCATAACGGGGCAGGATTGTGTCCAAAAAGACGCTCCTAGCAAAGCAAAGTTGGAAATATGAATATAAAGTTCTCCGAAAAAAAACTAAAAGGTGTTGTCATTTCAGAATGAATAATGGAATTTTCTGGTGTTCTAAAGGTAATCAGCTTCTTACATTCGAGTGATTATTAAAGTAGCGTTTACGCTCATTTATCACCTTGATATATTCATTTTGATCTTTTTCTACTTTTGGAGCTCCCTGCTGTGTTCTGTTCTCATAGTGATGCACCAATGAATGACAGGCATGTGCAAACACAACGCTCTGAAAGGGAGTTCTTCCTGGTGCCAGTGCGGGCCCGCACCTCAATGGCAAAGAAAAAGGCCACTCCAGCTGAAATTGTTCAACAAAGCCTGAGCTGCCAGGCTTTTATTTAGCTTGGCTTGCCTCCATGACCCAAAGCAGTCACAGAGGTAAAAAAAAAAAAAAAAACAGAGAGGCAACAGTATGTTAAGAATAAAAATGAAAAGGAACTTTTCCTTCAAGTGACATTTAGAGGATTTCCAGTAAAGACGAGCGTGTACCTGGAAAATGTGTTTCTTGCATAATGCATGATGCTCCCAAAATCATACACCTCTCCCAAAGAGTTGACCTCTCCTGATTCCATCTTCAGGAAGTTGTACTCCTGTCCTTTGGACACACAGAAAGTCAAAGGACTACATGCAAACACAAACACCAGGAGCATCAGTAAACACGTTCACGCGTCAGCGTATGACACAAAGCATGCGGCGTACGGTAACAATACCTGATTGTATGTTGTCTCTGATGATGCTCACGTGCTCATCCCTGTCTGGACGCGTGTGCTCGTGCCAGAAGCCGATCACGTGGCCGAGTTCATGCACCACGATACCAAACTTGTCACAGTTCTTGCCTATAGAGATGGCCTGAGGGCCACCGCCTCGCCTGCCCACGTAGGAGCAGCACCTGCCAGACCCAAACACTGTTCAGGTCTTCCAACAGACACACCTGGATACGTTTGCATTGATTTTATGGGCTGTTTATAGGTTAGTGTTTCCAAAACAGTGGGTTGCAAACCAATTGGGACGGAATTCATTACCAAATTACATTAAACAACATGATATTTATAATTCTTAAAAAACCCTAAAGATGTCTGTTGTTATTGATTTTGTTTGAGTTGTAGTTATTGAAATGTCTGTTTTGTTGGTGTAATATGATTATTATTTTAGTTGTATAAATTGTATTGTCATTGTGGAATTTGTAGACTCCAATATCTGATAGCATATGCTTAAGCTAATGGGGATCCTGATAAAGAAACAAAACAAACATTTGAAAAGTTTAAAAAAAAACTAAATTAGTATCTATTGAGGGTGTGCATTGCCACGAATCTGACGATACGATACAATTGACGATCTGCATGTCACGATACGATACATCCCGATACTAAACAACACAATATATATCGCAATATCAACAATTACAAATTTCACCTTTACAAGTACAAAATGGTATGAAATACAATTTATTTTAAAAAAAAATTTAAACTTGCGAGAACAAGAAAATGGTAACTAACTGTAATTCAAGTACCAATATGAAAAACAAATGGTAAAATTACATTTTTCAAAAATGTTTAACTATTGATTCTACAACAGATTCTGATTCTAAGTTCTTCTTTTGAAGTAATCACATACACCTATAAAAGTGCCCAGTATGTTTTATGAAAATAAAGTGCAATCACCAACCGAGCTAAAACACATTAAGGAGTGAGGTAGTTGGCGTTTATGTGCTATACATATGTTAGTGCAATTAAATTGTTTTTACATTTAAAAAAACATGATTAAAAAAATAGATTTGGACATTTTTTGGATCTATACAATATTCGCGCGGTGAAATACCGCGATATATCGCCAAATCAATTTTTTTTACACCCTTCGTATCTATGGGTCAAATGTAAACTCTTAGTTTGTTCAATTTCCAAAATGTGCTTGTTTTACTCTCGCCTTCTAAAGTTGCAACACCAAAGTTGTAACAAACTAACCCACAAGGTCTGTAGGTGAAAACAATGTAGCTCTCTTCGGTCGTCCTCTCAGTGAACGTCACACAGGTGTGTTTCTCCCAGTGACGCATCGCCTGACGGAAAATAGCTCGCTGACTGCCTGAAAGCAAAGTCAGGATTAGAGGCGGACCCCCTTGGTGTCAAGCCTGCAGAAAAAGTGAAGCCTCTGTGTCTGTTGAAATCACTCACCACTGAAATTGCCACTGATCATGTAGGGGATGATGCCGTCCGGCCACACTCGCTCAGGTCTGGAGGTGGCTGCTCTCCTGAGACGATGGAGATACCGTCTGCCTGCTGCTCTCGTGCTGCTGCCACTGTCACTGGAGGCGGAGCCATTACCTGCAACGTGCAATTAAAACGTGATTCCTGCCTCTTGTTCTTTCTCACCAACACTCACACGCTCGATTATAGGAAAAATAATAATCACAATTATTTTAGTCATACCTGAAATCACGATAATTCAAACAACTAATTGTCAACCAAAAAGTTGTTTATTTTTTGTACAAAGAAAACCATAAAATGTATTCTTTAAACATAAATAAAATCCTTCAAACACTAAAATCAACTATGTTCACTATTGCACAAAACAAAACACTTCATCAAACCCAAATTTGACTTGCCACTTGTTTACCAAGTGTTTTTGTTGCGTTTCTCCTGCCATGTTTCAAGACCACGAGCGACAACTTTCCTTTTTTTTTTTTTTTTTATTAATCTTTTTTCATTCGGGAATACAATGGTATACAAAAAATTATACATAATACACATATTTCCCATCATTTTTTTCTTTTACAATGAATACATACAACAAGAACAGTGTCTCTGACAGGAAATATAATAGTAATGTATATATATTAACACAATAGTACAAAAACAAAACAAAACAAAAAATAAAATAATAAAAACACAAAAATAATAATAAAGTTAAAATAGAAATTTGACATAAATTAACCCAAGTGAAGTCTCACGTAAAAGTGGTTAACTGTGATGAATGGTTGATTGGGTTACAAGACATTCATAATGGTAACCTTCACGAATAATGCTAATAAAACAATAATAATAATAATAATTATAATAATAATAATAATAATAACTAAGAAAAAAAAAAGAAAGGGGGGGTGCGGTGGGTACTGGCAGCATGTAGGGGAGTCAGAGCGACAACCTTCCTCTTGGTAGCCTTCAGGCTACCTTTGGCTTTGAGAGGGGCGGGGCAGAGGGGAGGAGCTTGCATGCGGATGTATTAAACAACTAAACGTTAGCATTAATGTGTGTGCCAAGTTTTATCATCTGTAGATGTCCAAAATAGTGGGTTTGTTTCATTTAGCGAATAAAACATATGTAAAAAAAAAAACATTATCATTTTTCTTATTAATCGTTTTTTAATATACGTGTTGTTTTTGTAATTGCTGGGTGTAATAAATGAATTGAGCAGCCCTAACCCACACGTGTTTTGTGTTCCTGTTCACCTGAGTTTGTGATGTTGGTTTGAACGGAGACTTTTGCATTGTCCCTGCTGTGGACCAGTTTAAAGATACGCAGGTCCTCTTCATCCAGAGCGATGTCTCCCATAAAGGCGGCTGTGAAAACAAGCCAACAACAAATACAATTATAGTAGTAGTAGTAGTTTTTATACGGTCATTTCATTCCATTAAACACTAAACAAAACATTTCCATTATGTCGTGTACAGCACGACCAAAAGGGTTTAAGCTGAAGTTAATACTTATTATGCCTAACCCTGTTTACGGACTTCCATGAGACAAAGACGCAAAGATTTATAATAAAGAATTTCAAGTGTCCAACAGAAGAGAAATACACATGTATTTAGAATTGTTATTTTAACATAAATTTCATTTTGTTTTTTGTTATTTTTACACTAAATCATGTCATCATTGAATTCATTTCATCCGTTATAGATCTATTAAAATCTTTTCATTAGTTGCTACTTTATTCACCCTGAGCTTTTTTCAATTATAGTAGATTTATACATCTTTTTGAAAGCTGTGACTGTTCCAGACTGTTTTATTTGATCTTTCAAGTCTCTCCACACCTCTTACAGAAATAAGAGTAAATAATAATGATATGCTAATAAAGTGAATGTGTGTTAATATGAGCTATTTGCTACATTAGAGAGATTATTGGTCATGATAAGGAGTATACTGCTTTTTTTGAACAGATATAAGTCGGCTCCTATTTGACATAAATGTGCAAAAGGACATGAAAACATCATCATCTATAGCCTTTGTTTTTTTGTTTTTTTTAAAGCCAAATCAGACTGAGAAGTCCAGTTGAAAACCTGTATGCTCAGAGAGAACATGCAAACGTAAACTGTTGAGGGAACACAGGAAATTTGGGCTGAAATGCAGTGTTGGCTGATCTTTACATTTTCCCATACACAGTGCAATTCAAATTCCAAGCAGTTGATGAAATCACAAGTTGATGCCCATACAACATTAAAATATGCACCGAATCTGTTTGTTTTTGTGACAAAATGCTTTAATGTCAGCATCACATAACCATGGAGCTTGACATGTTTTCCCATTCTAAGTGAAGTCAAGGCAAAGCTAATTTATTTGTATCGTACATTTCATACACAAGGCAATTCAATGTGCTTTACATGATTGATGAAACATTTAACAGTTTAAAAATCAATAAAAACATTAAAATCAGAAGTAAAAATATGAAATCAACAACAAAATGATTAAAAATCTCCCTCTCAGTCATAGAAAGTAGAGAAAAATAGTGCCTTTAACTTTGATTTAAAAATGTTTACATTGGATGCTGACTTGTACCACTTCTTTGCAGCATAACAACTAAAAACAGTGTCACCAAGTTTGCTGGGAACTCTGGGTTCCACTATCGGACCTGTGTCCATGGATCTGAGAGACCTGCTGGGTTCATACCTGACTAACATCTCACTGATGTATTCTGGACCAAACCCATTCACAGATTTATACACCAGCAGCAGAACTTTAAAGTCTACTCTGAGGCTGACTGGGAGCCAGTGTAAAACAAAACATATACAGTAAAAACAAGCAATTTAGCATTGTTTTAAATCGTTGAATTGTTTGCGATTCATGAGGAAACAAAAAAAAAAAACGAGTCCCGCTGATGAGATGCAGAAACAACTGAATTGGACATTTTCATTTAAAGAGCTTACAATTGTTTCAAAGCATTCAAAAATTGGGAAAATATCTATGAAAGAGACAATGATATATAATTGGCTTTAACAGTCTGCTTTAATGTCTGACCTGCTTTTTTTTTTTTTTTTTTTTTACTTTGTTGTACATTTCATACATAGATCAGTGTTCATTTTGTCTCCTGAAGTTTTCGTCAACTACATTTTTTTTTTTAAAGTAACAATAATGAGACCACAGTCAACTAATTAAAAAATAATAATAAAAAATACATGTCAATGAAAACAATAACAAAATATATTGATACTTTTCTCAACTAATAAAAAAAATAAGCTATAATTTATCATAATAGTGATCTCGTGTGATCATGTGGTCTTACGCATTGTAACAGATTTAGTCGACTAAAATCTTAATGACATTTTGATTAAAACCAAATTGCCTTTTAGTCAAAAGACTCTGACTAAAACCAAAATGTAAAGATGTACACTGACAGATAGACTCAAAAAGCCCCAAAGTAAATCATTTTACTTGACATGTACATTTTCCACTGACACTCAAAGCCTATTCAGTTGATTCTGTGCTTTTGCTTTCTCTTCAAATACCTCTCTCTGCCATTCATGGGATGTAACAACCTTTGGAAGTACAAATGAAAGGACGCAGCGGTCCCTGTGTTCCCCTTTGAAGTCCATTCACTCGTGCAAACGGTGGCTGTAAATGACTATCACCCCTGCAGTGAGCACCCCATGCCCTGCAGCCAGAGGGATTTCACCAGCGTCCAGCGGCGAGCTACGCTGGCACGGTCTCAATGACCTCTGGTCGCCAAGCAACCGCCTCAGTGTGGAGGACTGGTGTGTTTTTAAAGATTCAAAAGTTACAAGGGGGAAAAAACAAAGACCTCAGCCTGCCAGAGGCCCTCTGACAACCAAAGTAAACTGTTTGACATGTTGGGAAGTAATGGGGAACAACTATGAATGAATATTGGCCTGAAGTGAAATGTTTTTACATAAACAACATTAAGTTTCTCATAAATCTATAAAAATGAGGAGAAAATACAAATTTTTAACAGCTTAATGACCTAAAATGTAATCTTTGTACTCAACTCTTTATACTTTGCAGAGAAGGGAGTGTTGGCATGAACCAAATCTATTTATCTTTTTCTCTACTGTGACAATCTTTGACCGAAAGGGATTTTTAATCATATTATTGTTGATTTAAAGTTTTTACCCCTGATGTTAGTGTTCTTATTGATTTTTAAACTGTTAAATGTTTTCTGTTGCACTTTTTGAATCATGTGAAGCACATTGAATTGCCTTGTGTATGAATTTGAAATGAGCTATACAAAAATAATTAGCCTTGCCTATCAGCCATGTTACAAATTGGACAAAGCCATTGGAATTTCAGATTCTTTATACCTAACAGGGTTAGTTATATAACAGCTATTATCCTTTGTCTTTATCATTTGGTTGAGGAAACAAAAACAAAATTTTAATATAGGCCATGAATTACACATTTTAATTGTGACCCGATAACTGTAATTGTTCCCAACTTTTTGACCAAAACATTGCAGGTTATTTTGCTGTATAATTTTCTGAACAGAGCTGTAGACTAAAGAACTATGGTACAGATGTTGTGTTTTGAGTTTTATCTTCAAGGCTTATTCTTATCCTGTCTTCTTCAGCATCAAATATGCGGACACCATTCCTGAATAAATGTCATAAAGACGACCTCGTGGTTTTTTTTTTTTTTGGGGGGGGGGGGGGGGGGGGTTGTTTTTTGTTTTTGTTTTTAAAAGCCATTTTACCGTCAGCCTTCATGTTGTGATCATGATGAAGCACATCTGCAATGGTGTCCCTATTCATGAGATTTTGGAGTTTTTAAGGAAACTCAACACTTTTGCTGAAAACCAGTTTGGTCGATATGTGTCTATAGCACTTGAATAAGGAGGACAGACTTCATTTCTGATTTATTTAAATAACTCTTGTAACAAAACTTTATTGAAACACTTCTATTGTTTGCTAAGTGTGGAGTGAAAGAATAATCCCTTAATTCTGTAAAGCGACTTTGAGTGTCCAAAAAAGCACGTGTTATTATTTTATTATTATGAAGGTATAGTATTTCAGTTATAGTCTAGTTTTAGTTCAATAAAAGATATGATTATAGTAAACTAATTCTGTTATGGAATATGGATACAGTCGACTAAAATATAAAGCATAAAAAAATCAAATTATCAACCTGATATTGGATGTTATTAGTTTGTAAATACACAGACACATTTGATGTGATTATTGTATAAGACCACATGATGATGTCACGAGTTCTGATTGGATTTCGTCCCATGTGACGAAATTATATTATTATTATTATTTCTTATTTTCGTCCACAGGCATTTTTATATACAGTAGTTAAAGTCTAGGTATTGTCACTTTAAAAAATGTAATCGACGAAAACTTAGACGAATTTTTTTTTTTTTTGTCGTACAAATTAAGACAGACCTGCCCTGTTTGACATCCATCATTAACATCAGTGATGGAAACCGCAGTACCTGCTTTACAGGGGTCTTTATAGTCGATGGCATCCCCGGGCACAGAGTCCGTGGGCTCCGTCAAGGGTCGAACCTCCGCTTGGGAAACCCGCAGCGCGCAGAGCAGCAGCAGCGCCAACACCACCACAGCCTCCATGGCTCCTGAACACAGTGATGGTCGGAAAAACGAGCTCCAACAATGTGGAAGTGTTCTCTAAAGTCCCTGTGTAGCAGCAGGATTTATGGAGTTTCTCTCAGGTCTCCGTGCGCGCGCGCGCACAGCGTACGGACGCACACTCACCGTGCGCACGTGTGCGTGTGTGGAGAGATTCTTCACCTGTTGGCTAGTGACTGTTGCGCATGCATGAGAACACTACATTAAGACTGCGTGCGTGCGTGGTGACAAAATACATTTATCACACTAATGTGGTGCAGCAAAACAGATAGTAAAGCACAATAATGACCAAAAATAAATTCATCTTTGATTATATGGATTTTTGGCAGAAAATGTCTGTTTTTCATATTTCAGAATTGACCCTTGATGGTTTTATCAGGCAGAAAAGACTAAAGTCTGGAGTTGACGTTAACATAGCAAGAGTAGGAAACAGGTGGGAGAACCTGGAAGAGTTTGTGTCCGCACTGTGCTGACAAGTGCAAAGTTCAAGAATAATGCGAGCTGGAGCTGCAGGTCAAGCATGCACAGCAACAGAAGATGCACCAAAGAGATGAAGAAGTGCAGGAATGCAGGGAATGTATCCATTCATTTAATGCATGGATTGTTGGATGCCTGGATGGATTGTTGGATGGATGGATGAATGATTGGATACATGGATAGATAGATAGATAGATAGATAGATAGATAGATAGATAGATAGATAGATAGATAGATAGATAGATAGATAGATAGATAGATAGATAGATAGATAGATAGATAGATAGATAGATAGATAGATAGATAGATAGATAGATAGATAGATAGATGGATGGATGCATGGATTGTTAGATAAATGGACGAATGATTGGATACATGGATGGACTGGATGGATGGATGAATGATTGGATGGATGGATTGATGATTGGATGGATTGTTGGATAGATGGATTGGATAATTGGATGCATGGATTGTTAGATGGCTGAATGGATGATGGATAGATGATTGGGTGATGGGTGGATGGATGATGTTTGATGGCTGGAAGGATTGTTGAATAGATGGATGAATGATTGGATACATGAATGGATTGAATGGATGGATGGATGGATGGATGATTGGATGCATGGATTGTTAGGTGGCTGGATAGATTGTTGAACAGAGGGATGAATGATTGGATGCATGGATTGAAGATTGGATGGATTGTTGGATAGATGGATGATTGGATGCATGGATTGTTGGATGGGTGGATGGGTGGATGGATGGATGGATGGATGGATGGATGGATGATTGGATGGATTGTTAGGTGGCTGGATAGATTGTTGAATAAAGGGATGAATGATTGGATGCATGGATGGGTGGATGGATGGATGGATGGATGGATGGATGGATGGATGGATGGATGGATGATGGATGGATGAATGGATTGTTAGGTGGCTGGATAGGTTGTTGAATAAAGGGATGAATGATTGGATGCATGGATGCATGGATTGTTGGATGGGTGGATGGATGGGTGGATGGATGGATGGATGGATGGATGGATGGATGGATGGATGGATGGATGGATGCATGGATTGTTGAATAAAGGGATGAATGATTGGATATGTGGAAGAATGGATTGATGAATGATTGGATGCATGGATTGAAGATTGGATGGATTGTTGGATAGATGGATGATTGGATGCATGGATTGTTGGATGGGTGGATTGGTGGCTGGATGGATGGATGGATGGATGGATGGATGGATGGATGGATGCATGGATTGTTAGGTGGCTGGATAGATTGTTGAATAAAGGGATGAATGATTGGATGGATTGTTGGATAGATGGATGATTGGATGCATGGATTGTTGGATGGGTGGATTGGTGGCTGGATGGATGGATGGATGGATGGATGCATGGATTGTTAGGTGGCTGGATAGATTGTTGAATAAAGGGATGAATGATTGGATGCATGGATTGAAGATTGGATGGATTGTTGGATAGATGGATGATTGGATGCATGGATTGTTGGATGGGTGGATTGGTGGCTGGATGGATGGATGGATGGATGGATGGATGGATGGATGGATGGATGGATGGATGGATGGATGGATGGATGGATGGATGGATGCATGGATTGTTAGGTGGCTGGATAGATTGTTGAATAAAGGGATGAATGATTGGATACATGGATGATTGGATGGATTGTTGGATAGATGGATTGGATAATTGGATGCATGGATTGTTAGATGGCTGAATGGATGGATGGATAGATGATTGGGTGATGGGTGGATGCATGATGATAGATGGATGAATGATTGGATGGATGGATGGATGGATGGATGAATGATTGGATGTATGGATCTATCCATGGATAGTGAAGATAGACCATTTAACTGGTGGCCACATGTGGCCCTTGGTCTAATTTTGTGCGGCCACGAAGGTAAACGCAAAAAAGTACTCCAAAACTGTACAAAATGCAAATACATTAACAGACAATAATGATTCACAAAATTACTCCAATGACACACAAGAAGGCTTCTGATATACAGAAAAATATACAAAATGACAACAAAAATACACAAATATTAGTCCAAAAATACAAAATAACAACAAAATGAGACAAAAATTTACAAAATGACTCCAAAAAACAGAAACTCTTCTTGCTCCTAATTGGATATTATTCTAAATGCTGATAAATGCTGATAATGTGGCCCTCGGGTCAGACAATTACATTTTGTGGCCCCTCAGTTGTGATACAAATTGCTTATCCCTATGAATATTTTTGTTTTTGGGCCACTTTTGATTTTTAATAAACACGTAAGCAAAAAACTACTAAACTTTTATTTATTACACATACGTACTTATGTCTTAAGCATATAATTACATTTACTTTCTGATATATTTCTTATGTTAATGAGTTAAGAACTTGAAAAGTAGTAGAAGTTGAAAACTTTGAACACTGTGCGGAAAATTTCACAGCAGGCACAGACTGTAGCCAATGTAAAATTACATCATTATTAGACACATTTTTCCCTTCAAAACATTTTTTTTTTTCCCATAAAATATTAACTTGTAAAATTATTAATTATTAAAAATGTTGAGCCACTAGAGGGGGCAAAAGCAACTATTTTATTGTCATCCGCGTATTATTTATGGTAATATCATGTAGTATAATTTTAAAATACTGCATAGTTGATTTTTAATCAAATCATTAAAATACAATTTTGTTTAGTATCAGACATGCAAATATTTTAGGTCGTTTTGTATGGAAATAAATAAATAAATAAATAGATGTGGAAAAATAACCAAAAAAAAAAAAAAAATGCAACAACAAAAAATGAAATAAAAAATAAATATAGAATGATAAATAAAAGTGGAAATTAAAAAAAAATACAAATACAATTTATTTATTTTTTTTTTTTTTAACTTTTATTCATTTTACATTTATTTTATACATATTAAAAATACTTTTTACTTTTATTGATCATTATATATTTAATTCTTGGACAAATTTTTAAAATGTTAGCATTTCTTTTGCAATTATTTATTTATATTTTAACTTTTGTATTTTCAATTTTTTACGTTTATTTATTTATTCATTTAATTTTGATTTTGGCAGGTTTGGTCCTCCATAGTTTAGAATTTGAAATTCTAAAAGCAAATGTACATTAAACTATGGCCAAATAAGATCAAAATAGCCACTTTAATTCAACATATTGCATGTGTTAACCACTAAGTGGCACTCATGGGTAAGTTATGAAATTAACTAAACAACCTGTAGGAGACTAGTAAAAAAACAAACAAACAAACAAACAAACCAAAGAGCCAAAATAAAACCTGATCAAATGTATTTCATGATTCAAGCGCATGCAGAATCCACAAATCCCCCATTAGTGCATGTGTGTTTTGTGTGCTTGTGTAAATATGGAGGTGCTACAGTGATCCTCCCTCCTCCTCTGCCTCCACATGTGTGTGTGTAAGTGTGTATGTTGTTGAGCAGACCAGACTGATGCAGGCAGCAGAGCTTCATGTCTTGATTCCTTGTCCACCTTCATTGCTGACTGGCTGCAGCAGTAAAAACAAAGAAGAAAAAGATTATTGATGTTTCCTTCCTCTAAACTTGGGGTGATGATGATGATGTGCCCATGCTGGTGCAGGCAGGTCCTGCATGGAGTGGAACTGGGCATACTGGTGGCAGTCCTGGTTGCTGGTGGAGCTGCTAACATGTATGACATGAGGGAAGCAGGCTCTTCATGCTATGGAGGATTCGACCTGTACTTTGTTTTGGACAAGTGAGTGTTTTTACTTTTGCTTTTGTCTTTCTGTTGTTGATTTACTGGTGAATCTGTGAAATTGTCCAGCATGAACACCATTATGACACAATAGTTAAAGGTCTAAATTGTTGAATCATATATAAATGTCTTTATGCATGTGGCAGGTTTGTTTCATACATTGATTTTCTGCAGAAGTATAAAGAGTACTGATATATCCTACTCAGTCTCAAGTAGAAGTACCAATACTTGATTGAAATTGCACTCAAGTACAAGTACGTCATACTTAAAATACTCAAGTCCAAGTAAAAAGTAGTTCAATTAAATATTACTCAAAGTAAAAGTTACTAGGTACTTTCACCCCCCACATTTATTGTTGGTAATAAATCTTGCCACAGTTCCCTTGCATACAGTAAACATCTCATGTATAAACTTGAAAAAGAAGAGACACAATCTTACACAATAAAGCCATTTCACACTCTTGGAAATCTCACTCTCGTTCAGTTCTCGCACGTAAGTTCAATGGTCAAGAGGGATAAACTCGCACTTGGCTGACATCGAGTCTGAAAGAGATTTCGATTATTTTTTACCATTACAGCATTGATTACTTCAAAGATTTTTTGCAGAAATGTGGTATCGGTCTCCAAGGCAGAAATGCCGACTTAGCTGCTAAAGCTAATGCTGCACACGAGCTGAAAATTCCTGTTTTTCCAATCAGCTGATCAGTACGGTTTCACTTATCGACCTGTTTAGTGTGCATCCTGTGCACATCCTTCATATTTGTAAATTGAATTAAAATGATAGCTTAATGAAAATAATCATAGACCTGGTTAGTGAATGGTAACCTCATAAATTGAGACCTTCCAAAGTGAAAACTCATACTGTTCTTTTCACACTCGGAAATCTAGGGTTACAGTTAGGGTTAGTTAGTCCGTAACTTAGTTTAGGGTTACGGTTGGGGTTGGTTAGTCCATAACGTAGTTTAGGTTAGGGTTATGGTTAGGGTTAGTTAGTCCATAACGTAGTTTAGGGTTAGGGTTATGGTTAGGGTTGGTTAGTCCGTAACTTAGTTTAGGGTTAGTTGTTACGGGTAGGGTTAGTTAGTCGATAAAGTAGTTTAGGGTTAGGGTTACGGTTAGGGTTGGTTGGTCCGTAACTTAGTTTAGGTTTAGGGTTATGGTTAAGGTTAGTTAGTCCGTAATGTAGTTTAGGGTAAGGGTTACGGTTAAGGTTAGTTAATCCGTAACTTAGTTTATGGTTAGGGTTACGGTTAGGATTAGTTAGTCCAAAACTTAATTTAGGGTTAGGGTTATGGTTAAGGTTAGTTAGTCCGTAACTTAGTTTAGGGTTACGGTTAGGGTCAGTTTGTTCGTAACGTAGTTTGGGAATCAAACAGGCACAAAACAAACAGTATGTAATTGAGAAAAGAAAAAAAAAAACTTAACACTAGTCTCAACATAACTCAATGCATTAAAAAATAAAACGTATTGTTTATTGTTAAAACCCAGAACTAGTTAGACTAAGTCAGGGATGTCAAACTAATTTTAGTTTAGGGGCCAAATATACAGTCCAGTTTGTAGGCCACAGATTTTAGGTGGGAAAAAGAGCAAAGTCAACATGTATAAATGGTGTATAATGATAAAGTGTGCAACTATATCAGTCCCTGCAGGATCTTCACTTAAATTTACCAGATTTTGGGAATTTGGGGACATTTCGTGGAAGAATTTGAGGAACATTTGCCCAATTTTGGAAAAAATTGAGAGTTCTTTTAGCAATTTGAGATTAAAAGAATGAGTCTCATCATGTTGTATAAGAAGGAGAAAACAGCGCTCTGCAAATATTGTGGATTTTAATTTAATTTTTGTATTTGGAAGCGGTGAGATATCTATAATGAATTAGTTGGTGATTTATAAAATGTTCATATTTTATCTGTCATTATTACTTTCTCGAGCGGGCCGAATTTGAGGCACTAAAGGGCTGGATTTGGCCCCCGGGCCTTGAGTTTGACACATGTGGACTAAGACGATTATGATCTCACATTTATAAAAAAGGCCCCAAATCAACTTTATTTTTTTCAGTCATATTTTCAATACATATTCCATGTTTACGTTTGCATTGTAAGGGGTTGTAGTATAGATACACTTTGATGCCAACCTGTTTCTTTGAAAGCAAAAGTCCACTTTAAAGTGAATCTGTTTGTCTAATAGTTGCTCCATCCAACACCAGCCTATGCCAGATGTTTTGGCTCCTTATGCTCTATGGACGAATGGAGAGGAAAGTGTCCTGTGTGGAAATTTATAATTAGATAAACATTTCAAAAGTTTAGTGGTCAGTTTTTTAGGGAATTTAAAAGTTTGCATCTGCTGGAAAATGTCGACTTTAAGTGGAAAAATGAAGTGATGGACACTGTGGGAATCTCAGAGCACGTAATGAAGCGTAACATAAAGAGTGAAAAATGAGAAACATCTGCCTTGAGCTGAGGCAGAAGCTGTATGAAATGTGTGTTTTAACAAGTTTGTGTATTATTTTACCAAGGTAAACTGTGCAACAGCAATGCAAACACAACACTGTATGAGCATCAGTGTTATTATTATTAATATTATTGTTGGTTGTAAACATGTTTTGGATAATATTACAAAAACCATACTATGAAATCATGAATAAATGTAAAAACTTTTACTAAGTGGTTGAAGTTTGGTGTGAAGAGGTCCATCTTAGAGGTCGGTATCCCAAGAAAGTATTTATTAAGACTTGAATGATGCAAATTACAAATTGGGATTTAATAATTCCTGTATTAATTAAGTGGAAACTGTGCTATTTTTGGCCTCATATTAAAAAAAGTATTACAATTATTTGTTTTGGTAGATTTAAAAAAGTTATAAGGAAATCGTTTTTTTTTTAAATTGGGTTTAAAACATAGCTTATTTCTAAAGCAAGTAGTACAGATGTCACCATGTTGTCCAAACAACCCACTGTCCATCCATCCATCTATCTGTCATTCCATCCATCCATCCATCCATACATTCATATCCATCCATCTATCCGTCATTCCATCCATCCATCATTCCATCCATACATTCATATCCATCCATGCATTCATTCATCCATCCACCATCCATCAATGCATCTGTCAGCCCATCCATCCACCTATCCATTAATTTATCTATCTATCCATCCATTCTCTCATCTGTCATTCCATCCATCCATGCATTCATCCATCAATTAATATCCATCCATACATACATCTATCCATCCATCCATTCATAAATTAATATCCATCCATACATACATCTATCCATCCATCCATATATCCGTCATTCCATCCATCCATCCATCATTCCATCCATACATTCATATCCATCCATGCATCCATTCATCCATCCACCATCCATCAATGCATTTGTCAGTCCATCCATCCACCTATCTATCCATCCATCCATACATATCCATCCATATATCTGTCATTCCATACATCCATCTGTCAGTCCATGCATTCACCTATCCATTCATACATCCATCAATGCATATGTAATTTCATCCATACATACATCCATCCATCCGTCCATTCAGTTTTCTCTCGTTTCTTTTCCTCAGGTCTGGGAGTGTGCAGCATCACTGGAATGAAATATATTACTTTGTCGATCACTTGGCTCACAAGTTCATCAGGTATAATTTTGAAAATCGATCATTGACAGAATAATCAGCAAATGATAAAGAACATGTTTGTAAAATCTAACCTTCTTCCCTCTGTGTCTTTTCTTTTTCTCCCCCCTGCAGTCCTCAGCTGCGAATGTCTTTTATTGTGTTTTCAACAGAAGGCAGAACTGTCATGGCCATAACAGAAGACAGGTGACAGTTGGATTTAGCATTCTCTGTTAAATCTTCATCTGTACTGTAATCAATGGTTGAATATTTGGCACAAATATCCCTGAGCAGGGAGCAGATCGGAGCTGGACTGGAGGAGCTGCGTATGGTGCAGCCCGGCGGTGACACCTTCATGGACAAAGGCTTTCAAAAAGTAAGTGGCTGGGAGAGTCAATGGAAAACTGACCCACCCAACAATATGGCATCCATTTAAGTTTATGGCCGCTGACGCACGAAACTTCTCCCTCAGGCAAGTGAGCAAATCTACTATGGCACTGGGGATGGTGAGCAAGCATGGATTTTGTTTTTAACACCTAATCAGAGTTTAGTGTTTGCTCGATCATTAAAATGCAGCAATGGTGATTATATTTCATAAAAAAGTGGAAATCCATACCATCTGTTCTTGTACTTACACATATTTTCTGTATTTCACTTTTCATTGCCATCTCATCCCGTTAGGTTACCGGACAGCCAGTGTCATTATTGCACTGACAGATGGTGAACTGAGAGAGAATCAGTTTGATCTGGCACAGCGAGAGGTGTGAGAACTGTCATTACAGTAATATCATATTTTAAAACGCGGCATTCTGTAGAAATACCACAAGACTGTTTTTCTAATCATATACTTATACTAAAGCTCTGTTACTTATAAAAACCCATGATATCATATGACCATCACATAAAGCAAAAAAAAAAACCTTTTATACAATTTTTATTAGATAACCTATTTAACCCTTTAGTGCAGTGCACATTTTCAATTTTATGCCAATCTTCTATAATGCCTTTCGTTATTGACAATGAAGATCATTAACACTGAACAAATCGCCTACACACAAAGAAAGTAATAATGATTAGCCTTAAAATGTTGCAGACATTAATTAAAAGAGCATTAAATTATTAGTGATTACTGAATTAAAGTGCAAAAATAATGATTCAGGTCAGTATGTCAATAGCCGACTTAAAAAATGTATTTCCTTTTTTGTTTTTTTTTTTCAATTTTATGTTACTTTTCTCTTGTTTGTTCATTTCATACATGCACTCAATTTCCTTTTTTTGATTTCTTAAGCTTTTTGACACAGATTGCAAACGGTGTTCCTTTATTTTTTATATTTTTGACTTTAGTTAAATTACTTTAATTTAGTTTTTGAGTTTTGATTTTTTTTTTTTTTAATTTGATGTTACTTTTCCCCTGTTTGTTCATTTCATTCATGCACTCAATTTCCTTTTTTTGATTTCTTAAGCTTTTTGGCACAGATTGCAAACAATGTTTCATTATTAACTGCATGCATTTTTAAATGTGTTTTTTTTTTTATGGATGTGATTAGTTTAATCTAGTTTTTGATTTTGTTGATTTATTGTGAACTATGATGTTACTTGTTATTTATTTTATTTTATTTATTTATTCAGTTCATTTCCGACATGGTTGCATTCACAGAAATTCATTTGCCATTCAGAGCAAAATCACATCATTGTTGTTTTTCTTTTTTTTTTTTGTTGTTGTCCTTTTTTTGTCCTTTTTCATGCCAGAAAGGGCGACGGAAAAAAGCTTGTTAGTTCAATACATTTGAAAATGAACGTGTGATTTGTCAGGATTATTTGGGGGGCAATGGGCGCAGGTGGGCCTTGAAAGTTCACCTTTGTTTAAAGTGGGGTACGGTCAGATTATTTGATGAGTGCTTTGACACAAATAACCATTGTTATGATAAAGAGGCTAAAGCGGAAAGTGGTTTTAATTATTAGAATTAAGGACACGATGTCTATCGCGGTTGTTGCTGATTTCATTGTTTTTTTCTGTTGACTGTCTTGTTTGATTTCAGGCAGGCAGAGCGCGCCAGTTGGGTGCCACTGTTTACTGTGTGGGAGTGAAAGACTTTAATGAAACGCAGGTAAATCAGAACATTAATAACCAGCATATCCACAGGAAAATACTCTTTTATATCTGATTGGTTTATCATGTAACTCTACATTTTGAACAGCTTTCAACAATAGCTGACAGTTCGGGCCACGTTTTCCCCGTCCATGATGGGTTCCAAGCACTACAGGGGGTCATCGATTCGGTACTAACATTATGACGTATAAATGCAGACAGAATGTGTTCTTTCATGTGTTTTAGAGTTTTTATTGTTGTTACCTTCTTCTCCTCAGATCCTAAAGAGATCATGCATCGAGATCTTAGCTGTAGAGCCCTCCAGCATCTGTGAAGGAGGTAAAGCAACACACACTGTTGTAACCTGTAAACATTTCTATGCAATGTCATTACAGTCATTTTGAAGTGGTTTACTGATTTTCAGAAAAAAAAAACTGAAACTTGTTGTGAGGTCAAAACAATCAAAACAACAACCATCAAGTTATAGCTCCTGCGCAGCAATGGTTGGGGCCAGGCAATAATAATAAATAAATAAATAAGTATATATATATATAAATTATTATATAAAAATTATGTTAAGACAAAAATCAGAAAATACACATTTTGCATTTAGACAGCACGGAGATGTTGGTAATTGTTTTTGACAATGATTTATTTGCTCCATATGCAAAAAAAAACAATATTTAAGAATGCCATTTTTGCATTGACTCCAATTGCTCATGTGAGAGCAAAATTCAAAACTCTAAATAAATAAAGTATACCTGATTCTGATTTCGAAAAAAACAAATTCAGTATGTGAGACAAAATTCTGATATTTTCAAAAATCATCTACAATGACTCAATTTTTTTAAGGAACATTGAAAACACATTTACCAGGAATTTGCAAGTACGGTGTATGTTTACATTATCTTTTCTGGTCAAACATTTTTGATGCGCTGTAAGCTCAATTTTTGATGAATGAAAATGTAGCAAGTTTTGGGTCAATTGAGCAACAAATTTGGGAAGGATGAGATAGGTTTAATAAGTTTTACAGTTTAAAAAAAAAAAAAAAAAACAGAGTGACAGACTTGATAATTTGCAATAGGTTTAAAATGTACAAACGTTGTTTTTGACATTGAGGCTAGATTTTGTATCTGTAGCACGAATGGTTAATATTGAATTGGCCTGTTTGGTGATTGTTCCCACATGAAAAGTAGGATTTCCTCGAAAGAAAGAAAGAAAGAAAGAAAGAAAGAAAGAAAGAAAGAAAGAAAGAAAGAACTTTTTACCACAGTTTTCTCATGGCATTACATGGTTAACTGTCACACACAAAATAACAAACATGCACAAATAATTAATTACTAAATTGATTACTTAATGCATCATACATAAGAAAACCTGTAGACCCTAGGTTCCCAAAGTGGGGTTCAGGTACCCCCAGGGGTACGCAAATTGTCATGGGGGTACATGAATGAAAAAACAATGACAACATTGGAAACTGTAATATAAATAGAGCACTTCATGTTAATGCTGATGCTAGGCTAATGATATTACTAGGTTAATGCTAATGCTAGGTGAATGCTAATACTATGCTAATGCGAGTTTATTGTTATTAGTAGGCCAATGTTAGGTGCTAGGTTAAAGTTCATGCTAGGTCAATGTTGATGTTAGACTAATGCTAATGCTTGGCTAATTCTATTGGTTTGTTAATGTTAATGCTAGGTTATTGCTATTGCTATGTTAAAGCTAATACTAGGTACATTTTAATACTAGGCTAGTGTTAATGCTAGGTTAATGGTAATGCTAGGCTAATGCTGTTGTTATGCTAATGTTAATGTTGATGCTAGGCAAATGCTATTGCTAAGTCAATGCTAATGCTAGATAATACTAATGCCAATGATAAGCTAATGCAGTGCAACGCGGGCCAGCACCTGCAACCTCACTTGCATTTTCTTCAGGAAATGCAAATATTCTTGTTATTATTACCAGTACAGTGCCCGTAAACCAGAAGGAGCTCAGCAGCAGTAAATCATTGTGACAATGGATTCTATACCACGAATAACACAGTGATGTTTTTCACAGGGCGACATAACCTGCATCCTGTCATTTTTCAATTATTTTCAGAGTCCTTCCAGGTGGTCGTCAAGGGAAACGGTTTCCTTCACGCACGAGATGAACAAAAGGTTCTCTGCAGCTTTCGCATCAATGACACTGTCACTCTGAGTGAGTCCCCTGCTCCTGTTTTTCTAGTCTTATCCCAGACAGGAAGTTATTACACTACAATTAAAAAAACACAGTGCATCTTCCTGTTCCTTTGGGAGTTCTTTTTATACGTATCTCTGGTGCAAAAACTGCTAACAATCGAACCAGCAGCGTTCTGTTGGTGGATCTGCTGAAGCGTTTAGCAGATAAAGAGCCAAATGGGCTGGTAGAGAGCAGTAAAGAGAGAAAAGCAGAGCAAATGCCCGTCTCATATTTGAAAGGTTGGCAGACTCAAGGCTTGAAATGAGTTGTTGGATGTGCATCCAGACGATTGTTTGCCAATATATTTGATTAAGCGTCATTTGAGGACTTTAGCACGCACAAGAGTTGGTAAAAAAAATCTGCCAGAATAGCAAAAAGTGCATTATGAGTAATGCTGCTTCACTAATAATTAAGTACACAAAGACGTCTGAAATGCAGGTCAGCCTTCATTAAACCATTTTATACCTCCTTCAACTGGTAGATGTTTTAATGCTGCTGCTGCTTTCAGTGTTAATCCTCATTAGCCAGAGTTTTTCCATTTCTTTTTTTTGTTTTAGTCAAGTTAGCAGCTTTCAAAGTCAGTCTGTTCCACAATTTCTTAGAGACGGTGGTGGCGTCTTTTGGCTCCCAACGGCACAAAACACACCTGCGGCTCATAAAACTACCATACACCAACATTAGTATGCTATGTATCATTTTCCACAATTCCTGACTAAATTCAGTCTTTGGGAGCATTTCAGTGTAGTCTCTATTAGTCAATAACAGAGGTGTAAAGAGTACTGATATATCCTACTGAAGTAGAAGTATTGTTACTTGATTGCAATTGTGTTCAAGAACAAGTAAGTCATACATAAAATACTCAAGTAAAAAGTAGCTCAATTAATAGTACTCAAAATAGAAGTTACTAGTTACTTTCACCCCCCCCATGTTTATTTTTGGTAATAAATCTTGCCACGGTTCCCTTACATACAGTAATCATCTTATGTATAAACTTAAAAAGGAAGAGACCAGATCTTTGCACAATTGGAAGTTATTTTCTACAAAGTTATGTGTAAAAATGTATAATTATCTAATAATCAAAGCAAAAAAGTTCTGTATGCGTGCGTGTGTGTTTGTGAAGTCTCCCCGACTCGGAGTCTGACCTGAAACCTTTTTTAACGGCTTCCACATGGCCTGAGTGTGTGCATCCGTTATTTTGGAGTAATTTGGTGTTGCAAATTCTTCAAAACGTTCATTTTATCTTTAGGTTACGGCTCCCTCTCGGTATTGAGAGCGCTGCATCCGGGCAACAAAAAACAATAATGATACAAAAATGCACAAAAAAAATACAAAAATACACAAAATGACTACAAAAAACATACATTGCAGAAAAATACACCAAACAAAAAATATATAAAAATTAGTAAAAAATATTTTTGGTCGGCTATGACGTTGTCTGGTCATTTCTTTTATTGTAGTTTCACAATGTCCGTTGATCATTTTAAAGCAAAAAATAATAATTTACTCAGTAGCGGTTGGGTATTAACAAATGACTTTACTTCTTTTAAAACATACTTAAGTACAAGTAAAAGAAACAAGCTCAAAAAGTACACAAAAGCTACACAATTACAGTAACGTGAGTACTTGTAATCTGTTACTTTCACCTCTGGTCATTAACATTGTCATTAGTTTACACCAGTATTTAGCTAGTTATTGTTATTATCAGGTCAAACTATTCGATATATACTAAACGAAATGTTTACTATAAAGATAAAACTACTAAAGTCTAGGAAACTTTAATTTCTTATAATAAACAATATAATTAGAACCCTTGTGTAGATATTGGCCACAGTAGTTTGAACCTTCATTTACATGGACAGTAGTGACATTTGGTTACAGTACCTTGATTTATTTACACACTATCAAAGTAAAACATTACATTCTTTCTTCATGTTATTAAAAGTCAGACAAAAACATCACTATTGTCTCCTAGTGTTTTGTCACAGTACAGGTCATATGACTAATGATTATTTTTAAGCAGTGGCTATCCGTACGGTTGCCCTAACAATATACCGACATTCTATCCGTACGCAGCGCCCCTATTTGGCCAGTTTAGGTCCCGTGACTAAGACTAAACCTTACCCTAAACCTAAACCTAAACCTAACCCTAAAAATTGTTGTGGTATTGGGTTTTAACCTAACCCTAACCCTAAGACGCTACGTACTTGTACTTCGGTAACCGTACCAATAGCACAAGGGGGTTGTCAATACGGCAACCGTACAAATAGACACTTTCTTGTTTTTACGCAATCGGTGGAGATTTGTCAGTTAGCAACGCCCTGCAGGTAACCACCAGCAAACTGTATCTGAATAAATTAAATTTGAGAAAACTCTGTAGTTAGCCGTTCTAAAAAACATGTAAGATTATTTTAGTCTTTGATTCAACAGGTGAAGGTAAAGGTGTGTGTAGAATAGATTATGGTAGTCTGTCACTATGTACTGTGTAGGAATCCTAATCAAGTAAAAAATATGTGGTCTGATATAATCAGAGGTGAAAGTAACAGATTACAAGTACTCACGTAACTGTCACTTTTATGAGTACTTGTACTTTATTGGGAATATTTCTAAATCAATAATTTTTCTTGCAAATAAGTACATTTTAAAAGACGTAATGTGTTATATTTGTACACCCAACCATTACCGAGTACATTATTGTTTTGTCTTTTTTGTTGTTTTTTTAAATGATCAACGGACATTGTGAAACTACAAAAAAATGAAATGGCCAGACAACAAATGCATCACATCATAGCCGACCAATCAGATTAAACAATATGCACAGCACCATAACAGCATTGAATGTTGGGTATTTACTCAGTTTTAGAGTTCATAAATTTAGCTATACTTAGATCCTGAGATTTTTTGTACTATTATTTTGAATTACATGAATTTGTGTTATTTTAATTAAAATTTAATTGCACATTTTGACAAACCTTTTATTTTATACAGAGGCCATTGTGGGAAATAAATTAAGTTCCAATTCTGCAAGATTTGGTCTCTTTCTTTTTAAGTTTATACATGAGATGTTTACTGTATGCAAGGGAGCTGTGGTAAGATTTAATACTTAAACAGCCCATGTTAAGCTAAATTAACTTTTCTGTGCTTTAAACATCATAAAGTGCTATATGGGCTTCATACACATGTCCAAAGTGTTTTTTTCATTGATTCCCTCAATCGATAGAGGGTGATTTGCTCCTTTCTTACTGCAGGGTGAGCCCAAACACCTCGCTCCAATTTGATGACGCGTTCCCACTTTGATGACGAATTTGACGCGACACTGAGCTGGAGAAGCCGCGCCTCCAGGAAGATCTCTGCTGTTATTGACATGTAAACAGACACGCCCACGAAGGTGAGCATTTCAGCGTCCTTCGCGCAGTGCTGGGTGAGAGGAGGGCAGGCCGTACTCTGGCACCGTGTGGGGAGGAGGAAGTCAGTGTCCCGTCTATAGACACGCCCACTTATGAATATGCATAAGTAGGCCGCAAATCAGCCTGTTTGTGTCGAGTTGCTCAGAAAGTGACTTTTCAGAGGCTAAAACTCTGGAAAACAGGCGAGTTCAGGAAAATAAACCTCAAATACTATGTTTTTGGGGTTCTTAGAACAAATGGACATGAGTGAAAAATAGCATAACATGGGACCTTTAATGTGGGGTGTGAAAGTAACCAGTAATATCTAATCAAGCTACTTTTTACTTGTACTTGAGTATTTTATGTATGACTTACTTGTACTTGAGTACTATTTCAATCATGTAACAGTACTTCTACTTGAGTAGAATATATCAGTATTCTTTAGACCTCTGGATATAATGAGGAAGGCTCCTCTCATCCAGGATAAAGTCATGCATGGTTTTCCATCAGCACTAGAATCAGAAAGATACATTTTTGCTGTGTTTGCATTCTGTTGGTCATAATAAAAAAAAATGCACAAAACTGGAAGTATGAAAGTAATCCTATGGAGGCTAAAAGTATCAGGTGGATTTATAGAAAAACGCAAAAGCAAATCAGATGAGACAGAAATGACCCACTCCCCATTATTCAAACAACGCTCAGTAATCGTTTCCCTCACTGTGCCAAGTTTACATTGGCTGGGAGCGTATACGCGATGGGTGAAGGACAGCAGCACTTAGTTGGACTCAATGATTTAAACCATCAGCCTCTTCTAAAAAAAACCATCAGCACCTTCTTTTCTCTGCTCTGGTTTAACACTCAGTGCTTCTCACATCTCCAAAGAGGAATGTGGATTCCATTAGGAGAAAAGCACCGTCTTTGCACTCAGCTGACACTCGCAGATCCTGCGTCAATAAACCACAAACCTTTTTCATTTGCTTCAGTTTCCACACAGAAAGGAAGTCCAGGAATTTCAAAGAAATATGTATTTTGAGGTTTTATAATCTTTGAGCAGAGGACGATGCAGCCAAGCGCTCCGTTTACTGTCATTAAACCTTCCTTCATCACAATGTGATCTTATTTTGTACCCTGTGTAATATGCTGACTGTTTCTTTCTACAGTGAAAAGGCCTTTGGTGGTGAAAGATACCTACCTTTTATGTCCAGCTCCAGTTCTGAACAAAGAGGGAATGTGAGTGATTAGCAGCGTCTGGGTTCAATTACTCCACAAATATTAAACACAGAGGCTTTAATCGTGTCAGATCAGCTTTGATACTTACATTTTGCTCGTGCTCTGGTTTTTAAAGCGATAATAATTCAGTTTTTCATTCATAATTGCAGAAGATCAATGTTATAACCTTAATCACAATCTTGGAAATAGTAATAATAACTGTCATCTTTGTTTGTTTTTTATTCCTTCTGCAGCTCAGCCACTCTCCACGTCAGCATGAATAACGGACTGAGCTTCATATCAAGCTCTGTTACAATAACTGCAATCACCTGTGTGAGCATACATTATATAAATAGAGCAGAATGGTCGTGTACACACTTCAGTGCTGGAGTTGCAACAATCTCAGTAGAGTTTGTGTGTTATCTCTGTCTGTGGACCTCTACCTCCACATTAGACACTGATTGAACCTAAAGATTTAGAATCAATTTGAGGCTTTTATTGCTTTTTTGTCTTTTTTTTCTATTCAAAGTGAAAATTCACTCTAAAATTCAAAAAAGTGCAATAAGCGAAAATGTAGTGATGCAAAAAATTGGAAAATCAGAATGTCTAATAATTTTGTGTAACTAATATTTAAGTAGCCTCGCATTTATATCAACATCTACACGTTATCAATAACTTATCATCAAATCAAATGAGTTCTGTACTAATCCCATGATTTTTTTTAATAATACTTATTGTCACGTATTATAACTGAACATATACAAATAACTTTCAAATCAGCACAATGTTCTCCCATTTATAAATTAAAGATTAGGTATTAAAAGAAAAGGATTTTGCACATCGAAGGGTTGCAGGCTACAGTATGCATCTGTCCCTACCTGTTTGGCCAACCTGACTCACTCTCAGGCCCACGGAGAGTCGAGAGTCAGTGCCCGGTGGGAGTGATTTTGTCATTTCTGCAGGACCTGATGGACAAAATCAAAGCTTTTTCCACTGTGAAAGTGTATTTGGTGGCAATCTCCGCCTGTCACGTTGGCTTTTGGGGATAAGTTGGCCAGTCAGCACCGGCTGATCTGCCGGTTTATGAAGGGAGCACGTAGGCTCCTCCCCGTGTCCAGACCACTGGTGCCACCATGGGATCTGGCGGTGGTTTTGAAGGGACTTAAACGTCCTCCTTTCGAACCGCTGAAGTTCGCCTTTCTTAAGGCTGTCTTGTTACTGGCTCTGGTTTTGGCCAAGAGGGTCAGTGACATCCATGCGCTCTCGGTTCATCCGTCATGCGCTCAGCTTTTCCCAGGTGATGCGTGGATCATCCTGAGACCCAACTCGGCGTTTGAGCCATAGGTTGTGGGCTCGTGTTCTTCCATTGACCTTTTGGCCTTTTCTGCCTCACAGGGTGAGCAGTGGCCGAATGTGTTATGTCCAGTTCATGCAATCCGCATTTAAATGATGACGAAGAGCCTCAGGAGGAGCGATCAGCTGTTCGTCTCCTGGGCCAATCCCTGCAAGGGGAAGCCGGTTACTAAGCAATGCCTGTCACACTGGGTGGTGGAGGCTATTGC
The DNA here is from genome assembly GCF_900634775.1 of Gouania willdenowi. Classification (NCBI taxonomy): domain Eukaryota; kingdom Metazoa; phylum Chordata; class Actinopteri; order Blenniiformes; family Gobiesocidae; genus Gouania; species Gouania willdenowi. The sequence continues at coordinate 20,782,132 of NC_041055.1, forward strand.
TTTGGCTTACTTGTGTCAGGGTCTGCACCCGCCTATGGGTTTGCGTGCATACTCGTCTCTGGGTCTTGCCACATCCTGGGCTTTGTTCAGGGGAGTGTCTGTTCAGGACATCTGTGCAGCGGCGAGTTGGACCTCACCCCTCACGTTTGTCAGCTTTTACATGCAAGACGTTCCCGCCCTGTTCGTGGCACGGGCGGTTTCACTGTCCTGATGTGATCAGACTTCTGCCCTGGAGGCTGGTATCTCTCGATAAGCATGTCTGCACTCCTGGAGTTTCCATATCCCATAGTGAGACATCTCACAAAATATTATGAAATACAACTTTAGGTTATGTATACAGTATAACCCCGGTTCTATGAGTAATAAGAGTTAGATGTCTCACCAGACGACCCTCCTTTGCTCGACCGAGGAAAAGAGGTGCTTATTTTAAATGGTGCACGTCTGTTCGTGTCCTCCTTTTATAGGAGGTGGGTGATCACCTAGCAAACGGACTGGTGGATAAGGATTAGGATTGGCAGATTTAAATAAATGCTTTTGAGGAATGCAGAAAGAGGTGGCATCCCATAGTGAGACATCTCACTCATATTACTCATAGAACTGGGGTTACATACAGAACCTAAAGTTTCTCAACAGTCTGGACTAATTTCACACATAATAAACATATTTTCATTAAACCGTTTTAGAGGCTCACTTTCTTTCTTTCTTTCACAGAAAGAATGAAGTAAAAACACTTCTATGCATCTGCCTACTGGACCCCACATCCCACAATGCAATGCGCAAAACTTTTCTGACAATGTCAATACGAGAGTGTTTACAGTGGAGATACAAAACAAACCATCGAGCAGCAATTTCAACATTTTACATATTTTTTTTCAAGCAAATGATCTGTGATTTATTGATCTATGAGGCCTACACTGTCTTTATCTGATGACAATATACTGTATATCCTCTCAAGCAGCTCTAAGGTTGTAAATGACTGTTTAAGGGAATCATTAACTTTTAATGAATCAAAAAACAAATGACCTTCAACAATGAAATAAATCCATTGCACTATTTACTATGAACTTGTGAACGTACGCTTACAGATACAGGTTTTGAGAATACAAATCACATGTATCTGATATGTGTTTTCTTCCAGTCTGATGGGAAGTTTGTGGCCATTGCTCTCCTCATCCTGCTGCTCCTGCTGACTCTGGCTCTGCTGTGGTGGTTCTGGCCTCTGTGCTGCACTGTGGTACGAGCCCCTCAGACTCCATCCCTGATCCTTATTTGGCTCCAGATTTGTTGATGTGGTGAATGTAAAAATGTGAAAGTGTATCTAATATCTAATATTAAATGCTTGCAGGTCATTCATGAACCACCTCCTCCAGTAACAGACGATAGCTCTGTAAGTCTTGTATGAAATCATACATTTGAGAATATGCACGTCTTTAGTGTGAGTTTGTGTTTGTCAATAAAGACTTTTCTATTCTATTTAGGATGACGAGGATGGTTTCCCAAAGAAAAGGTGGCCAACTGTAGATGCTTCGTATTATGGAGGTCGGGGAGTCGGAGGCATTAAAAGAATGGAGGTAAGAAAAGTCACGAGGCTGAAAGACGCCAAGCTAAAGAAGTAATTGAGCAAATACCGAGAAGAAAACTGTAAAAGGGGAACTGATGATGTTGGATAATGATGGATTAGCCCAGAGGTGGGAAACCTTTCTCACAGCGGGGGCCGCAAAAATGTCTTTGTTTGATCGAAGGGCCACATTATGTTCATTCATTTCAGCATTTAGAATAATGACTGATCTGAGCACCAACACAGGAAAAAACAAAGAGTTTTTTGAGAGTTTTTCTGTCATTCTGTGTATGTTTGTTGTTGTTTTGCTTATTACAAGTAATTTTTTGCATGCATGTTGTCCTTTTGAGTATTTTTCCTGCAAAATGTACAGTATGTCCTTTGGAGTCATGTAATTGTGGCGTCAATTTTGTGTATTTCTGTTGTCATTTTGTATGTGTGTAGTACGTATTGTAAGTTTGCCGCATCATTTTTTGTGTTTTTCTTGTCTTTTTGTTTACTTTTGGTGTCATTTTCTGTCATTTTGTGTTTCTGGAGTATTTTCTCTGTTTTTCTCTCGTCTTTAACTGTGTTTTTCTGTAATGTTGTATTTTCTTTTGGTATATTTGAGCGTATTATTGTTTTTGTTTTGTGTATTTTTTGTCATTTTGGTCCTTTACTTTGGGGGCTGCACTAAATTAGACCGAGGGCCGCATGCGTCTGGATAAGTCAGTAGTCCTAAAACACAATCAAATAATAGAAGCTTGCTGAGTTCAGACATCTTTGAAAGGTCAGATAAGTCACCACAGGTATGGGTTTTAAATGGCTCATCCATCCATCCATTCAGGTTGTCCAAAAATACTCTGTATTTCAAAATAATTAGTGTAATTATTATTACTTCCACTATTGAGGTTTGTTCGTCTTAGAAGGGTTTACATCAAAGTACAGTAATTAACAGATTATGACAAAGTTTTAACCAAAGATAGACTTTAGGCCCTGGAAGATTCCATTACATTTTAGAGGGGATCCACATCAATATACTGATTCTGTATAATTTTTTATAAAATAAAAAAAAGTCTTCATCTCTCATGGTTGGAGAAAATTTAAAAAAAGTTTGTAATTGACCAATCTTTATAAAATTTGATTCAGTTATGTCAGGTTGGTTCCTCAGTTACCACAGAGAGTCTCAACTTGATTGAATCCTTTACTGCAAATTGTCAAATAAATAGGGGTGTTCATACATTTGGACATATAATTATCAATGGGGATAGAAATGTCTTCCTACCATGATCAGAATCACTGACCAGGATAATTGTCAATATCTGGCAAACGGGACATTTGGCGCTTGGTGGAGGTTTGTGCTCTCTGATTTCTGAGTTTTTGTTTTTTTTTTTTGCTTTAAAATGCTGTCAATCTGTCAATTATAGAGTAACTCCTGTAAGTACTCCTACATGTCAGTAGTTGGCAGTGTGGGGGTAGTTATGGAATGAAAATTATTTAAGTAATCACACATTTTAACATAAAAATTTGTTTTGAAGGGTTGGAAAAGTCAAAGTGGATTCTGATAATTTCCAAAAACTCAAAGATAAACTATAAAACTATTATGGTAGTATTAGAAGTAGAAGATTTAGTTTGTTTGGGGTATTACAGGTCCATTCAATGGTAAGGATAAAAAAAAAAAATGTATTGTCTTTTTTCTTCCAGACAAACATGTCCTGCAGAGGGTTGCTTAGTCTGAACTCATTCAGAACAACCTGGATAAGATTCAAGTGTATCAGACACACAGATGGGTTGCCTTTGGGTGGTCTGGCCATGTTATATTTCTATACACTTTATCTCCTTTGATTTGATTAAATCATTATGCGTCCTTAATCAAAAAATTCCCTTTTTGTTACCTACGATTTTTGGGGATATTGTAATGAAACTCAACTTGAATTGGTCGCTTCACCTATTTCTTTTCACAATAATGCCTCAAGCTGTAAAATCAAGCTGTGATTTCTGGACTTTCAGTCAATAATATCCAAAGCTTGCATACCTTCGACATTAGACTGAGACATATTATCATTTCTCATGTGTTTTTTCTTTGGCTAATGAATACGTCCCATCTGGCCCAGGCTCTAACAGAACTATGTAAACATTTATTCAGGCCTGAATGGCTGAAACTTGAAATCTTCAAAGTGTTCAAACCAAAGTTGCCTCTGTCAGCTGGTTTTGATTCTTTTACGGTGTCACACGTCTCGTTCTCAGCTTATGGATGTTGAAAGTGAAAAAAGACAAACTAGCGTTAGATCAACCATCATTGTAGCGGAAGAAAAAAAAAAAAAAAAGCATGAAGCAGCTTGAGTGAGCTTATCAATGCTGGAAGACACAGAAGAGTTGACACAGACTAGCTGTGAGCGCCAGAGGTAAAGTAAAGCCATCTGGACCAAAAACACAAAGAAAGGCAGAAAAAGTGATAGAGAAGAGCAACGTTACTGGTGGACTTTATGGGATTTGTTTTTTGGATGGTTTAGAACAGTTTAGTTTCTTGGTTTTGTTGCAGACAGAGACGGAGTAAAGCGGTTTTGTCAGATTTAATGGTCTGAGAAAGAAATTTGGTAGTAAATGTTCAGACCTTTGGTGTTCCAGTGATGTGTTTCCTATACATAAAGAGACAGTCGGACACATGATAGTGACTCCTGAGTGATGTGTGTGTGTTGTCCTAGAAGTCATCGGACTGTGCAAACTGTCTAACAAAGGCCTGGTGCAGTCTGAGGCTCTGATGGCAGTGAACTCGCTCTGAAGCTGCACCACTTCCAAACACGACTATGGAAAAAAATGCTAAGAGAGATTTCTGCCAAGTTCAAGCCTTCACAGCTCGACTCTAGAAACTGTGACAGAGTCAAATTCGGCAATAAACTTTCAAAGCTGCTCAGCCATTTCGTTCATTATGGGCTGAACTATTTTGGCCGCTGTTGAATTTTTCCACAGATTTTAGTAAATCCATCCATATTCTGATCCAATCTGATTAATCAGGGCAGAAAAAAGGAGACAAACTGAACAGGTTCCAGTCCATTACAAACTGACAGCCATGACAATCTTTTGAACATAGAGAAGAAACAACAGCATCAAATATGTCTCTATGCATGCCAGAAGGGTCTGCCACTAATGGTGTCCAACATTCCCACTAATACAAAGTGGGAATTCATTATTATGGAAATTTAATTTCCATCTGATTGGATGCTCTGAAAACTTCCTTTCTCTGCAGGTTTTATTGCTTTCTTGTTCATAATTAAACCTAACAGAAATGTGTTAAAATACATTTTATGGAATTTAAATTCAAAAGAACTTTACAATGCGATAAAAACCCAAAACTAAATAAAAAAGACAACGTGAATCGTTTGAAAAGTCCTTCTTTCGGAAGTTCTTGTATAAGACACTGAGACTTAGACCGGTATACCATTTTTCCCCCCTATGGAGTCCAAATAAAGGAAAACAACAATAATAATAATATTACTTGAATTTTTCGATCCTAGTTTTGGAATCTTATCTTTAGATTTCAGGTTCCTGTTTTCTTTTTTTTAATTGAAATGAAGCGTCATCTTTTTTAGGTTGCAAATTAAAGGTAATAAAGTGACAAAGAGTTTTATTTTGAAGGATGTAATTTATCACTTGATGATATATATATCAAACATACTGTATGCCAAAGATGAATTTAATTCAAATAACTTAACAACTAAACTTTGCTTTTTCTCCCTGCGCTTGTGTTGTTTTTTTGCCAATTACTCCATTTTCCTTCCACCTTCAAAAACTTTTTTGACACAAACAATTTTTTTTCTTCAGCAAAAAGGAAATCTTCCAAAAAAAATAAAGCCGTATCAGCTGAAATAAATGAAAACCGTCCTCTGCGTCTCTGCTCAGGTCCGATGGGGAGACAAAGGATCGACTGAGGAAGGAGCCAAGTTGGAAAAAGCTAAGAATGCAAAGGTTGTGATGCCTGAGCAGGAATATGATCCGTATCCACCTCGGCCCTACTATTACACACACAAACCACCACGTGCACAAAAGTGGTACTCGCCCATCAAGGTGTGTGTGTTCCCTCCTCTTACCTCATGTAAGATTAGATGTTTTGCATGACTAACACGCAATGAACACATCCATAACCCTGTGTGAACATGCAAACTCATACTGTGTCTGGGAATGGTGTCTCAGAAAAAAGCTAATTAAACATTTTTCCTTACATAATGGTCAGCTGCACAAAACATAATACGAAGCAGAAATAGACTGAGATGACCCCTGAATGTAAAATCTGTTGAAAGAATGTTCCTCTTTACTAAATCCTTTGTTTATCTCTCCATTGTACATCGTTCACTTTTCCAAGCACAGAAAGACATCTGGGGCAAAAATGCTACATACTAAATGACTCCTTTTTAGTGCAGAAAATGGACTTTTGACCATCATCAGTGAAGGGTGACATGCATGTTCTTACTGTGCAGGGCAAACTGGATGCTCTTTGTGTGTTCCTGAGAAAAGGCTACGACAGAGTGTCTGTGATGAGACCGTATCCTGGAGACAAGGTGAGAGAGTCCTAGAGTAGACGACTGAAGACAAGGCTACTTTTATTCTTTTACTAGTTTACCTTGTGTAACAGGACATTTGTCCATCATACAGACCGTCACAGGCTTGCACGTACATCCTACGATGTTTGTAGGAAACCCCTACAAACATTGTATTACACAATTAAATGAAAGGCATTTTAGGGGCTTTTTGAAATAACTTTTTTTTATCATGTCTGTATTTGTTGTTATAAGTTAAAACTATACATACTGTATAGTGGGAATTATGGATGTTTTTTTTGTTGCAAAAATAAAATATTTCATTCTATAATTGTGATGGTCATGCCCTCTTTAAGGAAGGATATTAGATTTTATTAAGGAAGAAAGATGTAAAAAGAGAGGTTTTACTGTCCTGATGTGATCAGACTTCTGCACTGGAGGCTGGTGCCACTCAATAAGCATGTCTGCACTACGGGAGTTTCCATATCCCATAGTGAGACATCTCACAAAATATTATGAAATTGAACTTTAGGTTAAGTATATAACCCCGGTTCTATGAGTAATATGAGTGAGATGTCTCACCAGACTACCCTTCTGGCTCGAACGAGGAGAAGAGGTGCTTATTTTGAATGGTGCGCGTCTGTCCGTGGCCTCCTTTTACAGGAGGTGGGTCTCCCCTTAGCAGACGGACGCGCTTCACCAGCCAATTAGGATTGGCAGATTGAAATAAACGCTTCTGAGGAATGCAGACAGAGGTTGCATCCCATAGTGAAACATCTCATTCATATTACTAATAGAATGGGGGATATATACATAATCTAAATTTAACCTTCTTTATCAAAATCTTTAGAATATATATATATATATATATATATATATATATATATATTTCTTTTTTGTTAAAGTTTTCTTTACTTACAATAACAATAACAACTTAACTGGCCCTGTCATCCAGCCGTCACTATTTAGCCTGCTTGAACTCTCAGGTCTAACTTTGTTTTACGGAAACTAATGATCGACTTTGCCAGGATAAAGAATTTATGAGTAACCAGTAATTTATAGCTACGGTTCCATTATCACTTCTTTCAGCCAATTCACCAGATACAGTCTGTAATAGTCATGGCTGATTGGTGTTTGCACATTTGGATCCAAATTCTTTGTAGTTTTTTTTTAGGCTTTTACATCTGCCTACACAGCCTGTGGTAATGAAGCGTGAAGACATCCAGATAATCTGCAAATAATGAAGTGGAGACTTATTAAAATCCCTAAAAGCATCTCATTAAGTGCAGTTTTTCTTTAGACTGAACTTTTCAGATTTGATTGAAATCACAGGAGCTGTGATTCAAAGGAAGGTTTTCCTGTGGTAATGTGAGAAGAAGAAGAAGAAGATAAAAGCAGCAGTAGTAGCTATTGTCTGGAGGAACTCATGTCTGGAGAACTCATCATGGAACGCTCAGGCCAACTCCTACTTCCAGCTTCTTGGCAGGAATGTTGCTTTATTCCAATAAATGGGGGGAATGTCTTATTCCATACAGATCTGATTCCATAGAAACGTGCAGATCATTTTTCTGCAGTCTGACTTTAGTCTGTATCTTTCCTGAGGTTTAAACAAACATCTTTAACTTCTGGTTTCAGGGCAGGTGCATCAACTTCACACGAGGCAACGCCTACCCCTCCCCTCATTATCCCATCTACAACCATCCCTCCACTCCCATCTACACCCTACCTTACAGATACCAGCGCCGCCACTCAGAGAGCAGCATGTTCTCCCACTTACCCCCCTCGCCGACCTCCACCCTCCCTCCCCTGCCTTCCACTCCTCCCCCATCTTCATCCAGCTCCTCCATCTACACTCCACCTCCCAACAGAGATCTGCCTTCAGCCAACCTGAGCATCACCATCTCTGCACCGCCATCACCGACCTCTTCCCTGCCGCCTCCGCCTCTGTGTTCTCCTCCCTGCAGAGCTCCTCCCCCATCGCGACCCCCTCCACGACCCAATCAGGAAAACCAATGATGCTTGAAAGGAAATAGACTTGATAAATGCTACAAACGCAACATTTCGACTGAAAGGAACTTGTCACCTTGTCTCATTATGCAGAAATGGTGACTAAGTGTAATGTGTGTAAATGTTTTATAGGACGAAACCTGTTGAACATCACCTGATCATCGATCCTTCACAATGTTACACGATGTGTTGATGTCCACTTTACCACAACATTTACACACAAAGGTAAAACTAGAAGGTTGGCAGAGGCCACTTCTTGAACCTGATTGGATGCCTCAGGTGCCACTCCGGGTGATTGACAGATCACTGCTCATCATGTTCATTTTGTTGGCTAAAAACTTTTCTCATTCTTTTGGTCGACTACATTTTTTGAATTGACAATAGCGAGACTATAACTCATTATAAAAATATATATGTCAAACAAACCTATATCAGTATTATATATTAGGTATATAGACTGATATTTTAGTTAAAGGTGCAGTCCGCAACTCTCATATCCCTCCCTCCCCGCTGCCCTCTTGCCCCACGTCCAAACTTTTCAAAGTCCCTCCCTCAGAGGAGCTAACAATCTAACGTTAGTCCGACAGCAACATCACAGTAATATACCATGCACTGTTAAAAGCATATTACTGCAGCGCTTCTCTCTCTCAATGTGCACACACCTCAGCAACAGCAGCAGCAGCAACACGTGTCACTTAAGCAGCCACATGGAGGCTGCTGCACGCACATGAACAACACATGCACCACAGAGTTCTAGTGTATCAATTACAAATCAAACATAATGTAAATCAAGCAGCAGTAATTACCTTTCAAGCAGAAAAGTCACCAATTCCATCTTCTACTCCTACAGACCATACACTGTAAAAAAAGACAGCGCTCCAGCCCGGGAAAGGGGCTGGAGCGATTGGTTCTTTTTGCTCGGTCGTGGTGCATTCTGGCAATCTGTCCAAAATCTGCAGGAGCAGCAGTGAGTCTGTTTTTTTCACAGAAACTACTAGTTTGATGTAAAGCTGTCCTTACATAGTGACTGCTTTAGCAAATATGACAAAAAGTTATTTTTATAAGAGTTGCAGACTGCACCTTTAACTATCAAAAATTAAACTATGACGTTCACATGAGACGGAATTCCAATGAGAACGAAGCTTCTCTTTTTGAAGGTCTCCAATCAAAACTAGTTTTGTCGCTTGGAAGGCGGGACAAGCCGATATGTGATCCAACAGGAATTAAGCTGATTGTGTTTGCAGATGTAAGGCGGCTGATGTTGTCTCACGGAATGAACACGTGTCTGATTATTTAAAAACATAAATACTATCCCATATCAGGTTTAAATTGAATCTATTACAAAATGCTTAATGTTTTAGTCGACTATCCATAACCGATTTAGTCTATACTAAAATTGTATTGCCATATAGTTGACTAAAACTAGAATATACAACTGTTAAATCCTGGTGAGAAAACTTTCATTAAAACTAAGTTGGATTTTAGTCAAAAGAGTACGACTAAAACTAAATAAAAATTTGCGGTCAAAATTAACTCTGCTGCTTATCAGAACAAAAGAGACAAGGTTACGGTTATTTGCAGTGAATTATTTGAATATTATAACTTAACATAAACAAATAAAATATACTTACTCAATAACTTTAACAGACAATTTCAGTAATCAGCTGGAATTACATTTAGTGATAAATCAACATGAAGCTACTTTACTCTCTATAGTGAGTTTTATTTAGGGATTTGAAAGTATCAGTATTCATAAAGTTGCCTACAGTGTAAATTAAAGCTTAGTTCTGCCAATGGTCACACTAAAGCAGTGTCAATTATTTTCACAGGCTTACCTTAAACAAACAAAAGTTAAATCATCAACATCTGCCTGTTAATTATACTAAATAAATGCAGCATGTACTGGCTTTGAAAGCCTTTGAATGTAGACGATGACATCTTGGTTATGATTTATTTTTTATCTTTCTTGTATGCCACGAATATATGTCACATGCTCCATGTTTGCGCACACCACTCAGACATTCAGACTTGAAAGACAACTGATGTTTAATGTTATTGCTGCCGTAAGCATTCATCAGTAAAAAGAAGCACATATGTGTACGTCAAGTTAACGTTTTGAAGAGTTTGAATGAAGTATTCTGGGTAATACTCAACCGTAGAATCACTAATAGAAGGAAGTCTTGGAATGGGATTTGTTAATGACGAAAAGACGTGCAATAAATAACAGTTTTCTTTTTTTTCTCTCCATGTAATGGTTTATTGGCAGCAAATTGTTTCTTTGTCCATTTTCAATTCTGATCAGAACAGCTGCCGATGAGGTTTAGAAGTTTTTATGTCAAACAAAGCTTCTTTTATTCAAGTCATTTGTAGTTGCTTTAAAGGAACTTGTTGCTGCCTCCTAATAAAAAAAACATTTAGCTTTTAACATTATGCAACAAACCACAGTCAGCTGACACTTATTCCACACAGACAGACCTCCTAAAATAAATCCAAATATAGTCTTTCCATGTGTTTTCATTACTTTTTGGATTTTCTTCTTTTTCTTTTGATTCTTCGCAGACAGACGTGAAATCCTGTGGCGGGTGAGCTCATGTAGGCGTGTCCGAGGCAGTCAGTCAGTCACATTAAAGGCAGAATGTGCAGAAATGAGGCCACTATCCATATATGATGCCATGGAGATCTGGAGGATGGGTTTGCAAAGATTAATGAGTCCAGAGACACTAATAGTTTAAGGAACAGCTTCCATTTCAGCCTCAGAGGCAGAAATAAAATAGTGTTTTCATGGATTGTTACTGTTGATCTGTGAAATACATGTGAAACATTGTCTCCAGTTTTTATTCAATATATGCAGGATTAAAAAATAAATAGTTTTGATCCTGTAAAGCAAATAATAATAATAATAATTTAAAAGCAACTACGACTCAGTTCTATAAAAACAATTAAAGAGAAGCTGAAAATATGTTTTGCAACTCATCACACAGTCCTGGAGCCAATTTTTCAAATAATCCATCTTTGGATGTTTACCGTGACAAAAAAAAAAAAAAAATCACCTCATGATTTCGTGAAGTCGCTTCTCTTCTTAAGCCCCGCAGGGGAAAAAAAAAAAAAGCATACAATCTAAGTTTATAAAAACAAGAGGCTCATCTTTCAACATACCTTTCTGTGCGCCTCAGCAGAAGCTCTTAAAACAACAACAGACATCATTTTCACTGGCATTAGATCAACCACTTTAATTGTCTTTCCATATTACCTTTCCATTACCTTTAAATCCTAACGCGCAACTCGCATTTAAACAGAACTGAGACGATTAATTTTAATAGAAGTGCCTGAATTCAGCTTTAAACTTCAGCACATCTGATCCAGATTTGGAAAAACACAATGTTATTTAAACCGAGTGCTGCTGCGCGCTGTCTGTGTGGACAGATTGATGGGACAAAGCCTCCCTGTTAGATGCTTTGGTGCACAGATCCATGACTGAATACATCATCCAGACAATCAACAACACAGCAGGAGGAAGAGGTTGCAAAAAATATTGCCGTTACAGGTTTTTCTAACCTTGCCTGCAAGATGGATTCTTCTGGTGTTCACAAACACCAGAATCCATCTTGTACTATTCCTGCCTTTGCCTTTTGAATCCGAACTACAATGGTTTGACCCAATCATGAGGCAGTGTTGTGGTTTAGGGCGGGATATCCGGATGTGACGAAGGCAGAAGCGCTGAAGCAAAACTGCCGCATGCGCAGTTGCGGAGAGAGGAACTAGCTGGGCTACCGCTATTAGCATAGCTCCATCAAAATAGAAAGTCAACGGGAGGTCAACGAGCCCTTAACTCGCATACTCGTGTTGCAAAAACAGCAAAAGTCACTCAACGACATAATGACTGCAGCATTACCATCCCAAAAGTAAGTTTTCACCAACAAAGCCTTGTTGTTGTTGTAGCAGCATCTCTGCGGCGCATGCCGATGACGACCTGATTTGTTACCGTGTGATAGGCTGAAATAAATCATGGTAGACAGGCACTTCCCCCAATCAGCTTAAAGCATTCTGTTCATGTTCCTCCCTGGTTCCAAAAGGATTCGCCAGACACAGACCCAGATCGATGTGGAGAACTCAAGATAGAGGGAGGGCTACACATCAATCTGGCGCTTGCCAAACTTGGTATTTGCAAAGACACCAAAGATTGGGCAAATAGTTTTACATTGTGTTCACCAAACATTGGAGAATAGGACACGTGTGTAACGTATAAGTGTTTTCGAGCCATTATGTCAATTGATTGGCCCTAAATCCTGCCCTGTATTTCCCCAAGCACTTGTAAGTAGGGTATGTACTGTATATACCCTTTAATGTCACTAGAAAACAAAAAACTGTAAGCACAGTGTTGTAAAAATGTTCAATACACACTTAACCATTTATACTGACAGCTTCATATTTAAAGGTCCCATATTATACAAATGTAACTTTTTAATGGTATTCTAACAGTATATATGTATCTCTACTGCCTCATTATGAGGCTCCAAAATTGAAAATGCATGATTCCTCCCTCCCTTGTTTGCTCCACATTTTGTAAAATGTGTGCTCAGATAAGTGAGTTTGTGTTTGCTCCGTTTATGACATCATAAGAGGAATAACTCTTCCTACTAACCCTCCGTCTGTGTACCAACACAACCAGCACAAGCAAGCACAAACGTGCTAAGATGTAAGTTCTTTTCATTTTGTGTTTCTTTTACTGCATAAGCTGCTGGCTGTTAAAATGTAAATGTAGCATTAGCAAAAAAGCTAACACTGCATCACTTAGTGCTGCTAACGTGTTCATTAACACACAAAGAGCAAATAATATCAAGAGATAATCAACATAACATGTGTAAACGCTCATCTCTAAGAGCGGGACGTGAAGTGGGTGTGACCAGACAAAGCTCATTTGCATACCCGGAAGTACACTCCGAAACAGCCTGTTTGATGTGGGGCAATAAACTTTAAATATTATATTCGTTGGGCTTCTGAGACCCTTGTGAAATGGCATTAAAAGTAGTATAATATGGGAGCTTTAAAACATTTTAACAAACCATTTCCAAAGAAAATTAAACAATCGACCAGTCATGGAATCCTTGATGTCAAAATTAAACTAACAAAAAAAATTCTATTTCATAATATTACGTTAGATGTCTTACTATGGGATGTCGCCTCTGCTACATTCCTCAGAATACATATTTCACTTTGCCAATCCTGATTGACCGGTGAAGTGCTTCAGTTCGATGGGAGAACCTCCCACCTCCTATAAAAGGAGGGGACGAACAGGTGTGCGTCATTCTTAAACCTCTTCTCCTCTCAGCTACCTTGCACTGACCAGTTTAACTGTTCGAGGCAGAGCTGACGCTTTGTTTTAGACCACACCAGGTCGGAAGGTACGGTTTAGCAGCTCTTACCTCACTCACGGTTGGTAGGTGTTGACTCCGCTGCCGCAAGGCGTGAAACTCCGCGCTCCAGCTCCGGCTGTCTGTTCCCTCCAACGCCGCCGTTTCGGTGTGCACGTTGGCCTTCAGCGGCCTCCAGTGACGTGCTGTGACCACTAGGGTTGGGTAGGCAGGGCGTTGCAAATCGAGACCACCAATGACAATTTCATATGTTTCTGCTGGCAAGTGATAATTCAATTCAATTCAACTTTATTTGTAGAAAGCAATGTGCAACAAAGTCATCTCAAAGCGCTTATCAAAATATAAAATTCATAATAAGAAAGAAAAAACCCAACAAAATCCACATGAACAAGCATTTAGCCATCTAACAAAATCAACATTGTAAAAAACCATTAAAGAAACAAACAATTATTTAATATAGCCTCCATACTTTCCCAACAAGATATATCTTATGACACGGCAGCGCATCCATTGTTTGTGTTGGAAATGCAGAAACACGGAGAAAATAACAACAACAACTCGGAACAGCTTCAGTGAGGCACATCCACAACATCAACCCTTCCATTCACTGTGAAAAATATGAACAATTTTCTGACCTTACCTTTGCTGAAGGTCTGGTGGCTCAAGTGTTGATCTCCCATCTTCTAAAAGCTGTCGTTTTTCCTCAAAAGAAAGTTTCTCTATCATCTCTAGCGCTGTCATCCTTCCTGTAGTGTTATCCCGCCCACTCGCTAGAGCAAGAGAGAACGTAGCAGCAGCAGCAGCCACGTAGGATCAATTCGCTAATGCATTGTGAACTTACGTATAGCATTGAGCATAGCGTGGTTACGTCCAAAGGCAGCGTAGAGGGCTGCCTTTTTACGTAAACGGTTTTCATCTTGGGGAACTGACTGCGCATGCGCAAATACATAAAAACACGCTATGGGAACAGAGGCAGAGCACCAAATTGCTTTTGGGAGGGGGTGTGGCCTCCTCCTGCCTTACAGCGTAGTGAGACTGCAGCCTTTCCAGGAAATAGCGCTGTTTAGTAATTTGGGCTATGAAATGCACAAAATGCGGACACTTTTAAACTTATAGGTAATGTAGGCTATCGGAAATGGAAAAATAAATCATTTATAATAATTTAGATTATAATTAAAACAAATAATCAAAATATCAATTCACCCTTGGGTAGGCCCTGCCTACCTTGCCTACCCTGACTGCACGTCATTGGCGGTCTCTCACTATGGTAACAGCCCCTCTGCTAGCTCTGTGCCGCAAGACCAGAGCTCACGGACGGCGATCGAATCCCTGGCCTCCTGTCAGCATGATGTGTATGATGGGGACTCCTCCGACTCACTCATCTCCAGAGTGGACAAAGGGAATGAAGTGTTTGTCATTCCAGCCCGAGATGGACTGTCTGCCTCCTTCGCTGCCTCTCGAGAGGACATGGAGGGCTCCACACCCGTCTCTCATTCACCGAGCCTGGAGATCGTGGAAGTGTGCAAACGCGCTGCGAGGGGAAGAAGCTCCCTCTCTCCAGAGGCGCTCTGAGACAAACTCTCCCCTTCTTCCCCAAGCTGCTCGAGGAAGTGGCTCGTCTTTTGCAGGCCCACCTGTTCACCGGGAAAACCCTGGTTGCAGGCTCCCCCATTCTCGACTGCGAGGCCATGGAGGCCCGCGGATTGCTCAGAATACCGCAGGTGGAACCGCTTATCACGGCGCACCTGCTCCCACGCCAGCCTGGTGTGTCTCCACGTAAACCCATGCTGCCGTTGAAACCAGACCGTCTCCAATCAGACTTGTCCCACAGGACTTATGTGGCCGCTGCCCTCTCATCAGGGCCATGAATGTCATCACCCTCCTCATCGCCTACGAGGCTGACCTTTGTGAGGATTTTGCTTTGTCCCAGGACCCAGCAATAATAGAGGAGATGTCCACAGTGACAGATGTGTGCCTCCGTACTCAAGCATGCTTACTACAGACTATGGGGAAGGTATGGGCTATATGGTGATCCAGGAGCATGCTCGCTGGCTAGACCTTGCGAAGCTGATGGATGCTGAAAAATGCAACATCCTTGATGCTCCCATCCTTCCTCAGGGAATATTCGGCTCCTCCCTATCTTCCATGCAGCAAAAAAGGGAGGATGAGGTTCTGCGCCTATGCCTCCCTATGAAGCCTCCGCTCACGTCTCCACCCGTGCATCGGAGAACGGCCCTGCAGCTTCCTCCCCAAGCACCGAAACCCTCCGCCCTGCCTCTGCAACCTCAGCGAGGCGCGTCTGCCTGGCCCGGAAAGTCCCCAGCCGCCACTGCACCGGTGCAGCAGTCCCAGGGCACGCAGGCAAGAAGAAAGAAAAAGACGGCCTGACCTCTTTCCTCTCTCATCAAAAGCTGAAGGTGACTGTTCCTCATTCGGCAGTTCCAGCTGTTCCGCTTTCACGCACGCTTCCACAGGCGTTTCACACTCCGCTCTCCCCTCTGACAAGGCTTGGACCTCTGATGACCGGGAGAGACGGACAGGTTCCACAGGACAGGTGGCTGTTGCCCCCCTCTGCATGTCCACAAGTATTCATCCACACACATGTCAAAAATATGTGAGCCTCTAGGCCAAAGGCAAGAGGCAACCCAATGTGTGAAAGCATTGTCTGCCACAATAAGCAGGGTGATAGCGGGACCCGTTATCTAAACTCAAAGGGAGGCTTCGGCCCCCTTTTGTTCGGAGACGGCGCTCCTCCCGTGGTCACTCTGTCCCCCAGAACAAGCAGTGCATGCTTGCTCCAGGGGGTATAGCGCTGTACCGCCGAACGGGGGCTCCTCCACTGTGAGAGCAGGCCCTCTGGAGTCGGACGGCCGGCCGCTGCAGGAGGCTTCACGTGCGGCCCGCCACCACCAGGGGGCTCTACCACTACGTGGGTGAGCCACCATAGGCTATGTGGACGCCCTCCGGCAGAGGGTGCCATCTCGCCGCTCTCTGACTCTCTGGCTGCATGCAGCCTGCCTTCAGGAGAGGGTGCCACCACACAGCTGATGGCACCTCTCACAGTGAGGGCTCCGGAGCGCTTGACCTCTCTTTTCCTGATTATACAGATGGAAGGCGTTTGCAGGCCCCACCCTGGCTATTATGGATGCTATCGAAGGGATACAGACTGCAGTTTGCGTCTGTCCCTCCCGGTTTTGCATCATAATACATTACCGGGCCCAAGGAGATTCAGCCCGTGTGTTACAGGAGGAGATCACCTCTCTGTTGCAAAAAGGAGCGATCTCAGTGGTCACTCCCTGCACCTGTTCGTCCCCTCCTTTTATAGGAGGTGAGATGTTCTCCCATCAAACTGATGCGCTTCACCGGCAAATCAGGATTGGGAAAGTGAAATAGGCATTTTGAGGAATGTAGCAGAGGCGGCATCCCATAGTGAGACATCTCACTCAAATTACTCATGGAACGGGGTTACGAAAGTAACCTATAAATTCTTTCAGCAACTTATCCAAATAAAGATGTGGTAAAAGGAGTGTACGTATGTAATTAATACTTAAAACCATAATAGGCTCCAGCACACAGTGATTTTAAAAAAGGAAACAGGAAGATACTGTATATAACACATTGATAGAAATTGCAGTCTTACTTACAACTAAACACCCTTTATTTGGTTAATGTGTTTTAAAACCAAGTCACAAATCTGAGCAACAAAAATGGACTAATAGACATTTCAATTTAATGAGAAAATGAAATTGTTTCGTTAAAAAAAAAACAGGATTCAGTTATTTTCATGAAGTATTTAATCTTTGCCTGGACCTTCTCCTAATACCTGGTCAGAGCAATTGAACACAGTGCACAAACAGAATCTGATATTAAAGGCAAAACAGTTTACAAACAAGAACTTATGTATTTCTAAGTATGGATTAATATAAATACACATTGAAATCTCCTAAAGGAAACTTTCCAGTAATTCAGATTTACTGTATTTAGTTTCCTTTTTCTTTAACTCCTTCACTTCATCCCTTGCTAAACGTCAGTAAATTCTAAGAGGTGAAAAATCTCACCTTTAGATATCATCAGAAATGTAAAGTCTTGTAATTAAGCATCAAACCAAATTGAATATCATATGAACTCCAGTACAGTGCATTTGAAAAAAAAAAAAAATGTCTGATAAATGCATTTTCCATCCACATTTTTGGCTTGAAGAGAAATGCTAGAAATATGTCAAACGTAGTGACTAATTTAAAGGCATGGCCTGTTAGAAACCGAAAAGCAAAGATGTAAACAAACACAGAATGATTTAAATATGTGCTAACATATTTAAACATAAACCCAAACGCTTCCAGACAACAGCAGCTGAAATATTTCATGGTGGGTTCTTCTTTTTTTTGGTATATTTATGAAACCACAACAAAAGGATTTTTTTTTTTTTAAGAAAAAAAATGTCAGATACCAAAATGACCAGAATGACCTCTATAAAACTATAGCTGATCTAAAATAGATTTAAAAACTATTCAGAGTGTGTAAAGTGCTGTTAAACACAATGCTGTGTATGGACTAAAGATCAGTCTTTGGACTGAGGTAGAGCTACTTAAACAATAGTTTCAATGTCAGTAATGAGAATTCTGGAGTAATATGTTGGAGTAAAGCAATGGTTCCCAACTTTTTTTGGATCGTGACCCCATTTGATAACAAAAATTTCCTGGCGACCCCAAAGACAGAATTACTTTTTGATCATGTTTGTTATATGTTATATTATATAATATATCACAGAGTAGCCAGGATTAGTGGCAAGTTGTGCCAGCTCAGATATTATTTTCAAAAGTGAAAGTAACGGATTACAAGCACTGAAGTTACTGTAATTGAGTTGCTTTTATGGCTACTTTTTTGAGTGTATTTCTAAATCAGTAATTCTACTTGTGCTCAAGTACATTTTAAAATGAAGTAATTAATTACATTTCTACACCCAATCATTAGTGAGTAAATTATATATTTTTTGTTTTAAAATCAACGCACAATGTGAAACTAGAAAATGAAATGACCAGACAACAATCAAATGCATCACATAATAGCCAACCAACCAGAATAAACGTAATGCACCATGCCAAAATAGCATTGAATGGAGGTTATTTTCTCAGTTTTAGAGTGCATAAATGTAGCTATACTTAGAGCCTGAGAATTTTTTATTTTTATTTGAATTTATCGGTGGTATTTTATTTTTAAAAAGAACCTTTTATTTTATCCAAATGCCTTAGTGGAAAAAAAAATTAAGATCCAATTGTGCAAGATCTCATCTCTTCCTTTTTTAGTTTATACATGAGATGTTTACTGTATGCAAAGGAACCGTGGTAAGATTAATTACCAAAAATAAACATGAGGGGTGAAAGTTACAGTAACTTTTACTTTGAGTATTATTTAATTGAGCTACTTTTTACTTGTACTTGAGTCATTTTCGTATGACTTACTTGAGTACAACATCAATCAAGTAACAGTACTTCTACTTGAGGATATATCAGTACTCTTTACACCTCTGATTATTTTAACTGCATTTCATGATTATTATTAATTACTAGATTTATATTTGACAAAGTGAAAATATAGAATACCATTGTTTAAGATTGAGTGGTGTTTTAATTTGAAAAAGTACATGATATATTGAAAAAAAAATTCAGGCTACCCCATTTAAATTTCAGGCGACCCCACGTGGTGTATCGGCCTTAAGGTTAAAAAACACTGGAGTAAAGTGATATATTGGATTAATAATATTAATACTGCTTCTAACAATAACTTTGGCATTTTCCAGTAATCAGGGTTTTCCCTGAGAGCACCTGGGCTGAAAAGGAGCAGCGGTAAATGGGTCATCTAATGCACGCCCTACAATAGTCCATGAGTGCAGAGGTCCCACGGCGACCGAGCCCACCGCCGCCTGCTGCCCCACCCTGGAGACGACCCGGTGCCCGGCCACAGGTTGCTGAGGCAGCGGCACCTCAGTGTGCAGAGGAGCTGCTCTGATGCTGAGCAGCTGGAAGGGAAGGGGCTGAGCTGGATGATGCTGACTGATGCTCTGCAGCTGCACTGAGGCTGAATTCAACACCCCAGGGTTAGTGAGAACTGGTCTGCCGCTCTCCTGTCGCTTCCCAAAGGGCGCCTGCAGGAAAACGTCCGGGGGCTCGGCCTCTTTGTGAGACACAGGATAGCAGGAGCTGCTAAGGGTCCCCTCACTTTGTTTTCTTGGTGTTTTAAAAGGAGCGAGCTGGAAGACATCAGAGCTACTGGGAGGAGGAGGATGGAGCTGAGAAGCTTCAGGTGTGAAATGAGATTGGACAGAACAATGCTGCCTGGTAGGCTCCTCTGATGGAACCGCTGTGTGTTCATTACAGATGTGAGCAGATGTGATGTGCTGGATCCTCACCTGTTGGTCGTGGTCAGTGGGCTGCAGAGGAGCTGCTGGTTCGTTTGTGCTGAGCTCCCTCTGCAGGTCTGTGTGAGGAGGAGGAGGAGGAGGAGGAGGAGAGGGCCCAGAGGTCAGAGAGAACAACACTAGCTCAAAAGATACATCAGATAGTCACACAATAAAACATGTTACAAAACATGTAAGCTTTAACGATTACTGTGAATGATAAGGAATTTTATTACAGCAAAGATAAAATAACAAAACCAAAATGTTTTCACTCAAAAAGAAAAGAAAGCTTGAAGTTAATTTATTTTCTTACCCGAGCAGAAAATGGTTCCAAGCAAATAAAAACCACAGGCTAACTGTCAAATCAGCTTTTTTTTTTCCCATAATAATGCATCAAGTGAAGTTGGAAGTAATTCAAAGAAACACAATCACTCCGGATTTACAGATCATACACTCAGGCTGCAGCGGGGGGGCATCTTTAATAGATTTGTGTATTTGGAGGTACTAAGATATTTACAACTGAATTTGTTGTTTATTTACACAATGAGTCATGTTTTCGCTGTCATTTTTACTTTCTTCCGAGGGCCAAATTGGGGGTTTTATAGGGCCGGATTTGGCCCCCAGGCCTTGAGTATGACACAAGCCCTAAGTCACTGTACATGCTGTATAAAAGGAACAGCATCCATCGCCAAATCAATCAATTCATGATGTAAAATCAAAGCAAATTGAGTGGATTTGAAGCCTTTTTTTAACCTTCAAAAAGTGTATATTGCCACCTATTGGCAGTAAGTGTGTATTACAGGAAGTAAATCAAAGGTTTGAATAACAAAAAAAAAACACATCAGGAAAGTTATTCACCTAACCTTTCCTTTTCAGTAAATCCACTCACTTTCAGTCTTTAAGTGAAGTAGCGGTGCACAAAATGACAATTTCCTTATATATCTTTTTCACTTGGACACTTCCTGCGCCTCTTTCTCTCCGTCCAGGAACGCGTCAGAATCAACACTCAACACGGTGACATTCACATATGTATTTTATTTGCCATCCCTTTTATATTTCTTTAGTTATCTCACAAAAATAGAAGGAGCACACGATATCACAGCTCTGACGTGGGTTTGGGCCGTAACAACAGGAGGCATCTCAAAAACACTCACTAGTACCAGATATTCAACAGCTTGAGTTTTGGCAAAAAACAACAGAGAAACGAATGAGGGAGCTTCGGTTTCACGTCAATGACTCGTCTCTCTCTCTCTCTCTGGTTTATCGATTATAACGGCATGCTGGCAGCTATAGGGAGAACTCTCAGGAGTTGCATAGGTTCAAACAGTAACTGCTGAATGGTTTTTTTTTTATCATGGAGATACAGTAAAGAGGATGAGAAAGGGATAACGGGAGTGATAGAGTGCACGAGCTGTGCTTGTAGTCATTACAGGAAAGTCACTGATGCTTTGCAGATTAAATCAACATTTGGCTGACATACTAAATGACATACCAAAAATGATTTTAAGGTCTAAAATTTTAAGTTCTACACACGGCCTACATATATATAATAACCAACTGTGATAAAAAGGCTTTCTTTGAGTTACTTGATTTATTTATTCTTTTTTAACTTTGGTTTCGAATAAAACGGGTCTGAAAATATAACACAAACAAATATTTCAAGTTTTTCTTTTTCCACCTGGCGAATTTCAGCATGATTTTTTTCTTCTTCTTCTTAACACGATAAAAACTAAAGCCCGAGTAGAAGTAAAAAGATTATTGTTTGATCCTATTAAACATCTGTATGGCTCAATTGAGCTGTTCTTTAAAACCCTGGATAGCTAATGTTCTGCCACGCTGCTGCTTCGTCATCATCATCATCGCTCTCAGTGATCTCCCAACACATTAAGCATCAGACGAGGTGTGCGTTTCACTAAACTGTAATAATACAACTCCCAGAGGCCGTCACTATACATTTCCAGCTCTCAAACTGAGAGCAACAAAACTCATCATCAGACTACCTGAGAGGATTTCACAGCAAAAAGAGGGGGAGGGGGCGTGTCGCTGTGCTTTTAAGAAGAGACTTCAATGACAATGTGCAAATCGCCATATTTCCAGCAGACAACACCACAAGTAGGCTACTGGGAGAGGAAAACACAGCCAACAATTCAAACTCCACACACACACACACGCGCACTTATTACACTGTATACACTGTATACCAACACACACAAACGTAACATTCAACATCACTGCCATGCTTTATTCATATGAACGTGATGACAACAAAGCCAAACAAAAGCCTTGAAATCACTACAAAAAAAAAAAAAGAAACAAGACAGAAACTCCCACGTCCCAGATAATGTTTTAAATAAAAATATAATCCTCCATCGGTGCATGTAAACAAGCATAACACAGGCTCACTTTCTTTCCTTTTGTTTTTTTTTTTTTTTTTGCACAACAGCGGATTAGAACAAGGGATCTGACCTTATCTTCCAGGTATGCAAAGACCAGGATTATCATCTATGCATTTGAATGAAAACACTTACAGTACAGTAAAATAAGGAAAAACGGTCTTATACACACACAATTCAACAGAGAGGAATGAAATATCTTTATAGAGTTTTTCTTCAATATGTTTGGATGCTTGTTGCCTTAAGAATTTTAGATATACTCTAGTTCAGACTAATGTTCATTACTTACATTCATATTCTAACACTTTATTCATATTAACATGTATTAACAGGAAAACAATGTCATATATATACTACATATATGTATATATATTTATATATTTATATGAGTGAGAGACTTTTCACAGGTAAAAGCAACATGTTTTCCACACGTAAAGCTCGATGACGAGGACTTTGTATATTTGCTCTGAATGTGGAGCCTGCTGAGGTTGCAGATATGCATTTACATTAAGTCTGAATGAACCAATGAAAGGAATGTAAAATGAGAGTGCAGGATGTTTCATGGGGGAAAATGTAAAATGACGCCCGTTTCTCTTTCTTCTTTTTTTTTCCCTCGCCACAGAGCTAACATTAGCTGTCCGATGCTACGGGAAAGGCTGAGTGTGTGTTCGGGCCGTGAGATTGTGTTTGTTTCTGTTTTGCTGTGATTTTTTCAAGTTTGCGGTTGTATTAAGTAAACCAAAGTTACACTTTTGGTTTTAAAAAGCAAAGCATGTAGATAAGAAACTCTCCCACATCCTGCCTGTGTCGTGCACAGGTCATTAGCTACTGCTCAGTGATTGTAGACTCCTGTTTTAGTGCCAAAAAAAATTAGATATGTCTATCCCTTTGAGATCAAACTTAGAATAATATAGAATTCTACTTACTTTCTATGACTGCAGCCTATTTAAAAATTTGCTGAGGTGCATGCATTTCTTATATGGCACACTGTAAATAACAAACTTCATTGAAATGTTTTAATTTCAATCCAAACAGAAAGCCTTAAAGGGATCCTCCACTGTTTTTTTTTTCTCTACATATGTCGCCTAAAACCGTTGAAATGTACTAGTTAAGTGAATAATAACGTACTGTTGAAGACACACAAACCCTGATAAAAGAAGTTGTTTTGGGTGAAAGTCCTTCAACGGTCCATGATTTACTAGCTAACTTCAGTGACCAGAGCATTAGTTGCGCGCATTGTTTAAGGGGGGAGTAAAGGTCCCTTAGGAGAGCTCTTCTTCATTCTCTACTTCCAAACCGCAAAGAGCCGTCGCCCCCTTCAGTCAAATGTTTTTATCCTCTTTTCGGTAAACAAATGAGGTTTACGTCAACATCTTTAACTTCTCCTGGTTTTTTTAGAGCAACCAAAAGCAGCACAATTTGGAATTTTGACCAAAAAAGCTGGCTAAATGATCTAAAAAGCAGGCTGATAGTTTCACTCCAACAGGAAACAATGGGATGTTTACAGACAGTGGGGCCTTGTGACATCATCAAGATGGCGAAACATAGGCTCTAAAATGGTAACGTAGTCCTATTTTTATAAGTTAATAAAAAATGAATGAGGTGCAAAATAATGTGTTTTGTTAGGCATTGATCTCCTAATAAGGTACATTTTAAACATTTTAGGCGATATTTGTAAAAACAGTAGAAGATCCCTTTAATAAGGTTTGTGAAGAGTTGTTTTTTTTAATGTTTTTTTTGCTACTTATCGGTTTAACCTTCAGCTTGTTAGACAATTCTCTAAAGATCATTTGAATTCCCACAACTTTTCTCTCTAATCTCTAGCAGCTTTTAAATCCTTATTCTATTTTACAGCCCCAAACAGAGGTCACATTTAATGCAACTGTGCAAATCAGGCTACATGAGTACCTTTCAAATGAGTTTGGCATTAATAGAAACAAACCTTATTTGAACTAAAGGTCCATTATTCTATTTTTTTTTTTCTTCTTCATATTTAAAATGTGCAAATAAATCGAGGGAGAAGAATTCCAGAAGGCAAACGACAACAAATTTACTTGTGCACGATTACTACGACCACTTAGAACTAAGTCTATTGTACAATACAACAATAACCGTCTATTTATTATCAGACAGAATGCAATATTGTTTAAACAAACTGGATAGCTGTTCTAGATTCTGATCGAGGAGAAGATGACGTTTCTTAAGAAAGGTTGATGGTGTATTAGTAACGTTACCCCCCCAATGGACAGTAAACGAGGTGATGCAACTAGGACAGAGCAGGAGAATGGGGTGAGAGAAGAGAAAAAAAAGACAAGTCAGATATGATGCGTTTGATTAGATGGAAAGGGGTGAGAATGAAGCGCTGTTAGAGGACATGTCTACAGAGTTTGGAACTACAGTGAAGATGAAAGCCGGGGGTTTGCAACGAGCCAGCAGTGCCAACAGTGTTGATTGTTGTTATGCTGTGCCAGTTAGAATCCAGTGTTACAGCTTCTATAGGGAATGGGAGAGAGGGGGGCCGCCTACAGGTCGATGAGCTGGTCCACCAGCAGCAGGGAGCGGGCCAAGCTGGGCAGGCTGGATTCAGAGCCGCCACTGTTACTGCGCGAGTGGCCTCCTGAAACTGGCCGGAGAGAAAAAGGGGGGAAGGCGGAGGGGGAGAGAACGGGTACAGGCAGACACAGGGCAGCAGAGGGAGAGGGGTGGGAGTCACACCAAGCATAGAAAGCAGTTAAAGAAAAGGAGGGGAGGGAGGTTTAGAATAATAGGAGGAGGGAGAGAAAAGGAAGAATTTACCCATTTAATACTACTGCTTGCAAACATTCTCCACTCTTTAGACGTGAAATTAGTGCAGGCCATTTTATAAGTAAGATATTGAAGAAAAGCCAGAGTGAACACCCCGATGGTCTCGCATTGTGCTTCCCTATGAGACTTAAAGAACCTACCTTGGGAGTTTTTTCGACCTGTGACTGGAATAGGATCAAACTCGTCCTCCTCCACTGCCTCTGCACCTGCTGCTTGAGACTCAAAGTCTGAGATGAGGAGAGACGAGTCTGCGGAGAGAGATGATGATTCTCTTCAGGGTGTCTCACTAAATACAAAATGTTTATCCATCCATCCAGCTGTTGTTTATATAATACATTAAACACACTTTTTGTAGATTTCAAAGCAAGACAAATTTATTTGTATAGCACATTTCCTATACAAAGGAATTCAATGTGCTTCACATAAAATAAAGTGCAACAATTAGAAAAATAACTATTAAACTGAGTATAAAAATCAACAAAAAAGTTACAAACAATGACAAAGAGTTTGAAATCAACAATAAAATTATTTAAAAAAAAATCTCTCCTTCAGTAATAAACAGGAGAAAAAAGGAAAGCTTTGGATTAAAAAATGTTCACATTTGATGCAGACTTCAGTTTGTTCCACTTCTTTGCAGCATAACAACTAAAATCTGCTTCACTGTGTTTGCTGTGACCTGAAGATGGAACAATGCTGCAGGGAACATTATTTGAGAAATGCATTGAAATATGTTTTGCTTTGGCTTGGAGATGTCAATTCTGCAAGTTGTATGAAGCTGCATGAAGTCAATGTCGGCACACATTCAAATTTCACACAAACAAAAACACAAATCTTGTGGATTTGAAACAACTGACTCAACACCCAGAACTAAAACTTAAACCTCTGGCTATCAAACATGCTGATTTGATGCATATCTTCTTTAAAAATATATTTAAAAAAAAAAACAATAAGTGTTTATAATTAGTGTGTACCATCAAACTTGGATTTGGAAACAAAAAAATTGTCAAATGCTTCTAATGAACAACTCAGGAGAAAAATCTAAACTACGGCTGTAGAAATGTCAGTTATTAGCTGCACATTTCTCTTTCAATTTGCCATTTCTTTTAACTCACCTGCTTTAATCTGTGTGCAGTCTCCAGACAAGATACTGAAATCATCCAAAGCGGAGGCGGCGGATGTGGGAGCGGAAGACACAGAGGAGGTGGTGCTGCCTGTAGCAGGTGGTGCAGAGATCAATGAGCAGCCCAGGAGAGAGTCGTCTGCAGTGAGAGGGTCTGAACCCAGAAGGAAGACAGAGCAGGATTTGTTATATCAGCGTGCAACTAATGATACATAAAGCACATGTGTGACTGTTATTCTGCTGCTAGTTTCTAATTATTAATGCAAAAGTAAACAAGCACAAACAGACACCTTTAGCAGACTCTTCCACAGATCCACCAAAAGGATCAGACAATGACAGGAGGTCGGGAAGCATGAGTGAGGAAACATCTGGAGACTTGAGTCCTTCAATAAGCTTCTCTGGAGGACAAAAAGAAAATGAGTGGGTGAGAACATTTTATGTTAATGAAAAAAGGACAATTCTAAATCAAATTAAAGTTCGACAAAGATCTGAGAAAAGAAACACATGAATGCCATCTCTGTCTAACTTTATTGCTTGTATTATTGGAGCTTTTTACTGGATTGTTTTTAGGTTGGAGCCAGACAGGTTTTAAATCATTCCTCAAATGTTTATCTCCATCATGTCATTATTTATTTAAGGTATAAATTGACTTCTACTTCTATTATTCATTTACTTTACCATTGCAATCAGGGCATATACACAATATTTTTTTTAAATGTTACTGAAATACAATGTGTTGTGTATTGTGTTAAATATTAGTATAATTATTAAGCTGACACTGTTTCAAAGCATCTGAATATTTACCTGGTGCATTGGAGAGCTCAAGAGTTTGGAACGGATCAGGAACAACCAACAGAGCACCTCCTGGTTCCATATCAAAAATGGTTGATGGTCTTTCAACTGGGAAGAAGAAACATCATCATGAGATTTCTATCCATTTTATCAACAGTTTGTATGTTCAGATCTGAGCATACGAAGTGCATTCGACCATATTCACGCAAGCTTATTTATCAATTCTGACATGCACGTAGGCTACAATCAAATCTCACTGTCAGGTCTGACCTCGTGTACGCAAATCTGAGAGTGTGGATTTGTGGAGCAGCAGCAAAATCTGACGTCTACTTTAAACCTTTACAAATGTGAGACAGTATTTAATCAGTAATGTGATGAAGTATAGGTGAAATTGGCTGAAAGCATAATAAACACAGACTTTCAATCGTTAATTCCTTTTAATGCGGTATTTATTGCCTAAATCATCCGCACAACTGAGGTTGATATAAACGTCATATTTCTGCGTGTGTCTCCAGGGTCTCTGCTGTGAAGTTGCTTGCAATGCACACAGGGGGGCAGACGTCACCTGCTCGGTAGCTGATCCTCTTCCACAGAGCGTTCAAATAGGCTCCTTTAAGTCCAGTTTTCAGAAAGCAGAGAGCTTTGTTTTGCTCCACCTCAGATGTTAAGATGCCAATTTTCATCTTGGAAAAGTTTCTTTTCTTTTTTGACCTCAATGGGCGGGACCTCCGAAACAGGAGGGCATAACAAGTTAATGACGATTGAACTCAGCCGCCGGATTTTTCAACACCCGATCATTTGTACGCTGGGATTGGTCAAATACATATACTTCTTAAATCACACGTTGGTCCTGTCGTACGACCAAATGTGCACTTAAATTTTCACCCGTTTTCACGCAAGGTTGATAAATGAGGGCCATTGTGCTCCGTTTTGACTTCAGTGCACTGAGTCTTATCTCGTCGATCATTCCTGAAATGATGGACATGCCTAGTGATGGTGAATGTGAAGGTGTGTATGCTGGTCGGCATGAGAAATACAACGAACTGAGTACATTCTCGTTTTTTATTTATCATGTACGTTATTCGAGCAGATATCATGACATTATACAAGAAGTTGCAAAGGATATCAGTAGATTTATCTACTTCTGAGATTTTGGATGATTTCAAATTAATTCCATAAGTGAAACTGCTCTCTCTGTCAGGCCTATTTAGACTGTTCTGGCCACTTACTTTTGACTTTACAGAGCAACACAAGAAACCCGTAAATGACATCATCGATTGATACGATACACACATTAATGTGCTTATAGCATTCTTCAGACAAAGTATAAAGGATCTATATTTGCCAGGCAGCTGAGCAGAGCAGCCAGACCTTAATTGCTATTTGTCAATCTAATCAAATCCAATATTTTATTCATGTGCTGCACAATGATAACCAGTGTTTTCAAAAGCAATTTAAGACTCTGAGATTAATGGACTCGTTACATTAAGAAGTTTACTTCCTAGTTTTAAGTCCCTTTCACTTTCTGTAGGCTTATAGAAATATGAAGAACCATTTTACAGCCAATAAAAGCTTTTAAAAAGCAGAGGAATATGTGTAATTTTTGTTTAAAGTGATTTTTTTTTTTAAATGCCTATTTTAAAACGGAAACATACCAGTTTCCTGGGGAACACCATCTACAGTTGAAGTCAGCAGGCCTGGTATCAGATCATCAGAAGGCGTTCTCTCAGTCTCTGAAGTTAGATCTGCAAATGAAACATAATCTGTTGCTGTTATTTGATTTCATACATCCTACATTCTTACATCTGTGCACAAACATTACCGTTCGCCTTTTTGTCACCAATTTTCACCTCCTCTGAGGTAAGACTGGGAAATGTGTCATCATCAAACGGGTTCCACTGAGGTTGGGTGGGAGTGATGGTTGCACCGCCATTAGAGGGAGCAGAGGGGGCGTCTTTGCTTTGGTCCACCGCTGCATCACTAGGAACAAAGTGCACAGGCTGGATGCTGCAAGGCTGGGATGTGAGAAATCTGCAAGTGAAATGACACAGACAGAACGGCACAAAACAATAAACATAAAGGGAAAAACAACATTTTCTCTCATAACAATGAGACTTACTGACTGACGGCAGTATCTCCATCAGTTCCCTGTGGCTCCTGTGAGGACACGCTAACTGAAGCCTCACTGGGTATGCGTTGATGACCTTTTTCTTCAGATGTCTTTGGAGTCGTGGGTGGAGTCTAAGAGAAAAAGGGGTTTATACTTAGAACATGGCTGAAACATATTTTAAAGCAGGGGACTACAAATACCGTACATCGATGTGTATGTATTAGTTTTTCAAATGATTTGAAGGTTTGTAACAAGATTTGTCAATTTAAAAAAAAAAAATCAGCCAATCTGCTTTAGAAAGTTGATTG
Organism: Gouania willdenowi; assembly: GCF_900634775.1. Lineage (NCBI taxonomy): Eukaryota > Metazoa > Chordata > Actinopteri > Blenniiformes > Gobiesocidae > Gouania > Gouania willdenowi. Next base: position 20,811,505 of record NC_041055.1, read on the forward strand.
TTAGGGTGATTTGTAAATTTTGATTTGTGATTTTTGGGATATCAGAGAATAGTGAAAATTGTGTGGATTGATGGGGTGTATTGATGAAGTTAACGGGCAGAAATTTAATTGAGTTGTATTCTTCTTACTGATCCTTTCCAATAATGAAAATGTTTTATTTGTAATGTACATGGGGAATCTGTGTTGGTTTGCATTTTTATGGAATAAATAAATAAGTAAATAAATAAATAAATACATAAATAAATAAATAAATAAATAAATAAATAAATAAATAAATAAAAAAAAGAGAATGTGCTGCTGATGTTCAGACATTGCATCACTGATAACTTCACAGAGTGCCACTCACTGTCTCAGCTGATTTTTGGCTGATCTCTGAGGAGGTTGGCTGAGTTTGCTGTTGGGACACAGTCTGCTGACCAGAGGCAAGTCTACTGGGAGAGGATGGAGCCTCAGGCTGCTGAGCCATGCTTCCTTGTTTGCGGCGTGCAGGGCGCTGAGGTGGAGCGGGGCTGGATGGGGTCGGTCCAGCCTGATCGAGGGTGGATGTGACCGTAGAGGGGGGTGTGGTCTGCTGAGCCTGAAGTTGGACCTCTGTCTTGGTCAGCGATGATGTTGCAGCCACTGATGCAGCTGACTCTGCTCCTGCAGCAGCGACTGTCTGCTCCGCCTATAAAATAAATAAATAAGATTGTTTTAAACAACTCTTAACATTTTAAAGAGAAAAAAAAACATTTCAGTATAGGGTGTGGTGTTCAGATCCAACACAAGCCTGTAAATTTCGAATCTAGCAGTTAAATCAGGTTATTATTTAAAAAATTACCGTACTTAGATTATAATTACAGCTGTTGATGACTTTTTTTTTTTTAGCAGTTTTACCAAATAAATGTTTGTCATGCTCTCTTTGCCTCCATTTGCATAAACTTAGACCAAACTCATTATTAATCTGTAGTGGAAACATCTGTCAACTCTAAAATAGTTTATACTTACTTGTTTCTGGGGAGGTGTGGCTTGATTCAGATTGTTTTGTGCCTGAACGAGTGGAACGGCGGACGATTGTTGCTTTTGGAATTGGAGTGCGGCAGCTGGCTGAGAGAGGTCTAAACTGACTCCTGCACAACCAAAGAACACAAACTATTAGTTACCAGACACGCAAACACCAAAGGCATGAAAAAGGTCGGAGGGGGGTCTGGGGGGATCCTTCCCCAGACAACTTTTCTGATTTTAACAAAATCAAGCAATCTTGTATTCACGCCACTCAAGTTGTGGTTTGTGAAAAACAATTAAAAATATATATATATATGAAGAATTGTGATGTTAAAGTAAAAGTACTTAACATTTGTACAGTTATTCGCTTTGTTTCTTAACACCACTGCTGCTGAGCTACTGGTTTTATAGTCATTTTAACAGTTTCCATCATGTGCAATGTTTCTTTCCTCTTTTGGTCTAGACAAGCCTCTCAAGCTTTCTTTGTTGATCCATGTGGTTTTTTAAACAGGCACCCTTTCTATCTCCGCAGCTTTTGCTTTGTTCTCAGCTGCACTGCACTTTCATCGTAGGGTGAAATAACTGAAAAACATTGACAGGACTTACATAGGGTGCTCAAATTTTTTTTTTTATAGTTTTTTCCAAATTCTATTGTATGAGAGCAGCATTAATGTCACCCAATTTTCGCTCATAGATCAATGGTTTACTGAATCCGAGCAGGTTTATTAAGTTTTGATCAACTTAGATCAGGGCGACAGTGGCTCAGGTGGTAGAGGGTCGTCTTCTGATCGAGAGGTTGGGGGTTCGATCCCAGTACTTGACTATGTGTCGAAGTGTCCTTGGGCAAGACACTGAACCCTAAGTTGCTCCCAGTGGTCGACTAGCGCCTTGCATGGAAGTCTTGTCCCACTGGTGTGTGAATGTGAGAGTGATTGGGTGAATGAGCTGATATGTAAAGCGCTTTGAGACTGCTTCAGTGTGGGGATAAAGCGCTATATAAAATCAAGTCCATTTACCATTTAATTTAAATGATCCTAATTTAAATAATCCTGATGATATTTTTCCTGATGATTAGACAAATATCGACACAAGATGCATCAGTTATTTCACCACTAGGTGCCAGAATATTAGAAGCTACCAAATTATCATGAACGTACGATGTATCAGACTCTACAATCTCTGGAATCAGTCTCGTCCACAACAACACACAACTTGTGACCACAGATCTTCTGTCTGCGTGTTTTCTCGATCAAGTGAAACCGGTCTAGCCCACTCCTGTGACATGTCCCAAGCAGGTCCGTCCAGAGCGCAAGACTGAGACCCATGCGTTCACATTAGTCCGCCGCGGAGTACAAATTACATCCATTTGTACAGTATATGGTAGATATGTGTGGAATGGATCTAGCCTCCAGCGTGCAAGGAGCGGCAAACAGCCTATGCCGATGACCCCCCCCCCCCCCCCCCACCCCCCACCCCCACCCAAAAAGAAAAAAAGTCATCAGATCTATACGATTCACATAAATGACCTATTTTGAGATCAAAAGGACGAATTTTGCAGAAAAGCGACTGATTTGCATGTATGGTTACCCAATGGTACTTACACAGCTGAAGATTTCATTAGCCACAATATGCATTCATCAGCTATAATTCTATAAAATGTATTAGATCACATCAGGGGTGCCGACTCGAGGTGTACGGATTGATCCAAAAATATCGATAGTATTGATACCACTGTTGGGATCGGTATTGAATGATACCCGTGTAAGAAGATCAACTCTCTGCTTTTGTTTTGTCCCAACTGACTGCTGCAGTTTCAACAAAGAGGCGACTTGTATGTCTGTGTCTGTGAGTGCTGCTTCTCAAGTGTATGTTGTGAAAAAAAGGGTGTGAGAAAGCAGTGGTAACAGAAACACTGCAAATGTATAGAAGCATGTGAAAACTTGTGCAAAACAAAGCCCCGAGCTACAGAAACGAAGGGAGGAGGAGATGTGTCACCTATTCCCTGTCCTGACAGACCCAGAATATACTAATATACATTCAGGTTGAGAAGAGTGGTCAACTTCATCATCAATGTATTTTTTTGACATGGAGTCGACAAGAACCATGACAAAAGTTTCTCGTCGAATATTTCAAATATTCGATCGTTGTACGTACCCACAGCCTGAGCTGCTGCACCAGGAACATTAGCTCGTTTGCGAGGGGTGAGAACTGCCGGTTGGATGGGTAGGATGCCAGCAGCTGGTTGAGTATGCACTGCTTTGGGCCTCTGCCGGGGTGTGATGGAGGTTTCAGTGGTAGGAATTGGATCTGTCAGTCTAAAGAGGAAAGAAGCATGTCGACTTCTTGGTAACTTATAAATAGTGTAAACGCTGATGTCTTCCAATTACTCCTACAGAGGGTGCTACAACAGTATTGATGGCAACAGTTAGTTAACGCATGTAATACTTGCCTCGGCTTAGCCTGGTTCTTCTTTGCTGCTGCAGCTTCACTTGCCTTGATTGGCTCAGGAAGTTTGGAAGGAATTGAAGAATTCTAATGATAAAACCATGCATTATCAACAAATCAATGAATAAATAAGAAAACATTCATCAAGATCCCCCACCAGATTGGTTGTCAATATAACTCACAAACTTTTCCTAAATGTCCTAAATCTAAGACCTTAGATGTATAAATAAGAAAATATTATCGCATCAAAATATAAAATTACCATCTTAAGTGATTTCTGAGAAAAACTGTCCCCTTTAACTCAGACAGACAGACAGAGCGGAGCTCAAACCTATATCCCCCTTCACACTTTGTGGTGGGGGATAATAAGATACAAGTTAAAATTTGTAATACAAATTTAAGCCCATCTACACAGTATGCAAGTCATACAAGAAACAAAATCACTTTCTAGCAGGTGCCAAAAGCAATGTAAGTGAAAGCTAAAACCAACCTTCGTATTCTGCACAGGACAGGTTCGCTGAGCTTGTTTAAAAGCAAAATGGGACACCTGGTAGATATCCGGTCTGATGTCTGGGTCAGGCTCCAGCATATAGCCTGAAAATACAAACAATAAAAACTAAAAAAATCCTCAAATCCGTAAATGAAAAATGCCACAAAGTAAAGTCAAACTTATTTGATTGGTTGTCATGAAAACACCAGAAGAGTCACTAACGAATGAGGCAGTGGAGATCGTAAGAATAACGGGAGTTATCTGGAATGGTGAAACTGCCATCACAGATGGCCACCTGGCTTTCACCAAAGGGCAGAGTGAAGAAACACAACTTGTACAGCAAGCAACCCAGAGCCTGGATAAGAAGACAAACACATGCAGAGCCCGTCACAAAGAGACAGAAACAGAGAATATGGAAAGAAAAATATTGACAGTTATTCAAAGAAATAATGCACAGAGGAAAACCCTTTTCACCATATAAGAGGTGATAAAACTAGCCATACACTGTGTGTTTCCTCAGGCAGTGATTCTCAACTGGTGAGTTGGGACCCAAAAGTGGGTTGCAGAGAGCTGGTCAAAAATGAATACTTAATAGCTCTCATGTTGGACTTGTCTTTTATTTTGAGAGAAACTTATTTTTTTGACAAACATGCCGCGCAATGCCTGAAAATATATAAATTTATGTTTTAAAAACGATTACATATGCATTTTTTCAACAAAACTAAACAATGTGAGCCGGAGATAGGCACCGGTAGACCCCGCAACCCTGAAATAGGACAAAACAGGTCTGAAAATGGATGGATGGATGAATGGATGGATAAATTTGGTTGGTTGAATTCTAAAAAAAGTGGGTCACGATTTAATGACCGTCGCAAAATGTGGGTCCCAGAGTGAGACAGATGAGAACCCCTGCTCTAAGGTTTAATATCTTTGAACTTTTGTTACATATTGATATGACATGTCATGTAAACTAAAGTTACAACTTTTTAAGGCTGCATATATTATCTGCAGCTTTTTTTTTTAAAGAGCCAACATAATTTTCTATCAGCTTCACTTACCCATATATCGGCCTTCGTTGTGATAATCTTGTTATTGTACAGGTTTACCATTTCAGGAGCACGATATGATAAAGTAGTATACCTGGAAAAAGCAGTAATAAGGTCACGAAACAAAAAAAGAAGAGTTAAGAACCAAAAGGAAAACAATGGTGACATTGTAGGGCAAACAAACGTGTGTATAAAGTGAAACATTTGCAAACATTTACATGTTATACCAGAAATATGCAAAGTTTGTCGTGCGTATGCGGATTAGGTATTTGAGTAATAGTGGGTGAATGTGAACGCATGTGTAAAAAAGTCACAAACTTTTTAATTTCCTCCTCGACGGCAGCCACCCCTTCAGTCTGTGGGCTCTGGAACTTGTTAGTTGCACTGCCGAAGTCACACAGCACATAATGTCCTTTATCATGCAAGAGAATGTTCTCCACCTAGAGATGTACAAGACATGGTTCACATGAGGGTTTTCACCAGTGATGCTGAGCATGTTGACTCGGGGTCAGTATTGGCAATATGTATCATGAATCTTGGGTCACGATACGATATTATCATGATATATTGCGATATTCTCCCCAGTTAATATCAAAATTAAACATAGAGATGCGGCTGTTTCTCTGCTAACACCTCAGCATGACGTCTTGCTAGGTGAGCTCGTAAGTTAGTCGTGCTCCCACAATATTTCTTGGGATATTGATTAAATATCAGAAGAAAATATATGTATATATTTTTTTTTTTTTCCAAATCAATTTAAATAAAAAACATACGATTTAAAATCGGCACCCAAAATATTGCGATATATCGTGAGATCAATTTTTTTTTCACACCCCTAATGTTGACACTTTTTTTTACTACTCATCTCTAAGCAGTAACTCAAATCATAATGCAAAACATTTAAATGTAAAAGGTGTAAATAGCATTCCATTCTGAAAGTGGGGAAAATATAACAGACGCTGAGCAACATTTGGTTTGCAAAGTACAGCAAAAACAGTGTTTTGACATTTCAACTTCAAATATTACAAACAAATAAAAAAACAAGTAATCTGAGTCTTAAGTTTATTCATAACCACATCGTGATTTTATAAATCAATAGCTTGTTCTCTCTTTTTTTTATTTGCACTTTTTTCATACACTCCCTCACGCTTCCAATCTTTTCATTATCTATCCTCCCAACTCGCTCTCAGTTTCCAGTCTGTGGCTGAGTGGTACACCCTATGTTTCCCATCTTTGTTGCATTAGTGCACTTTATGTCAAACAAATGGTTTATCAGAAGCCATTATTTGCAAAATTTGTTCTACTGTGGGGTTGTCCTCTCTGCAGTGACCCATTTTCTATATGTGGAAATATACCATGTGTGTGGTTATGTGTGTGTGTGTGTGTAGGAATTTAGAAATGAATCTTTGTCTCAGTACCTACGCTCTACGTGTATGTGAGTAAATGTGATTGATTGTCTGTTCCTGGCTGCTGTAATGCCAGTAAATGTACTGCGTCTGTGGGTTTAGACAGATAATGGGCAAGCTCACAAATGCTTTGTTTTCAGTTCTGATGGCGTTGCTACTTCGATCTACTGTATATATTAGGACAGTGTTTCTCAAATGGGGGTACGTGATGGCACTGCAGGGGGTACTTGAGAGATAGAGTGGAAAATTAACAAATGAAAGCATTAAAAATATGGGGTTTTATTTTCAATTTTGGTTAAAAAATGACAAGGTGATGCAGGTGTTGACCGGAAATTATAAAAACTATAGAAATAAATCTATTCAGGAGGCACTAAATAATGCACAATCCAATTATTTACAACAATAGATTCTTTAAAATGTGTGTTATCACTCATTCATCCATCATTATGCTCTACAGTTGATTTTTCATAGTATTCTTAGCAAAATGTTGGAGCCGGACCAATGGGGGTACATGGATTCAGAAAGAAGAGATGGGTGGTATTTGAGCCAAAAAAGTTTTAGAATCACTGTATTAGGAAAATCAAAATGAACTACCAACACTATTTAAATATCTTGCAAAAACTGAGACATTAAAAAAAGCAGAAAAGCATTTGGTTTCTCTTTTTCCTCAGAAACCAAATGCCTGACTATTAAAATAAATGAATACCTGTATAGCATTTTGTCTGAAACAAATAAGTCAATTTAACTCTCATTATGGCAAGATTATCCTCAGCAGGTGGTAACACAACTAAATGATCTATCCTCCTACCATACAGAGCAACTATAATAGGAATCTATAACGATTATTTTGTTTAAGAGCTGTTCTTCTTGCTAATTTGACTTAATAGACTTAAGCAAATATCCTTAAAGGGGGAATCATATTGATTTTAATAACAATGTAAGTAGTGTTATTATAGATCATAAATCGGGGGTCACCTTAAGGTCTCTGTGGATGATAGGTGTCTTGCGCTGGTGCAAGCGGGAAACAGCATCACAGGTGTCACAGAAGATTTGCAGCACCTCAGTCTCAGTGAAGCCAGTCTGCAGCCTCTGATTCATCAAATTCACCACCTGTCCTCCTGCAGATGGAACACAGGAAAAGCAACTTCTTTCAAACCATGATATTTTACGTCTATAGTCAGTCTTTGACTTGAAAAATCAATATTGCTGATGAATGGAAGTGCAAATACAAATTGATTCTACACAAAAACCCACAGCCTAACTACATGGTTTTCTACTCCCGACTCACCCTTGCAGTAGTCCATGAGTATGAAAACCTCCCAAACGTCCCGCGATCCCAACGCTGTGATACTAGAGTCCAAATAACCAACAATATTCTTGTGACCAACGAGGTCTTTCTGCAGGAACACAAACACACATTAGGGTCATTGAGGCATCATATTTAACAAATGTAGCACCAAAAAGGAACACAATACAACAATACAGATGTTAGTCTGTTAATTACACAGTGTTGTGACAAGCTTCCCCTATATGCAGGGTTGACAGTCATACATCATGGGTGGAAAAAACTTGGTTGGCCTGTGTTCTTTCAATAGACATAATTAAAATACCTCAGTTTGCCTAGGCGTCGGGTCCCAGGTTTTATTTTTCCCCTTTTCTTAGGTCTTTTTAAATTTTCTTTTTCCCCTCCCTCTTCTCTCAGTTTTATTATAATACCTATTTTGTCCATTATTAACTTGTTATTGTCCCCTCCCATCACCCACTAACAGCACAAGGCCATTACTATAATCATTATAATTATAATTGTCATTGCTGTTGTTCTCTTCCCCTCTCCTCTTCTCCATCCCCCAACCACGCACACACACTGCATTATATTGGGTAAGATTTGGAAATACCGTCTATGGTAACCAGTCAGCGTTTTTTGGTTTTGTTTTTCTGTAATTGTCTCTGTCTTTGATTAAATAAAATGTACCTTTTATTTAACGAGGGAAAAAAATGCCTATTAGAAAAAAGGTGAAACATTTGCATTCTTTAAATTACATTCCAAAAGTTTTGTTTAATTCACATGCAATAACTTACACCTCTATTGAAATAAAATGTCAGAAACAAAACTATGTTTCATTAAAACTTTATAAAAGTGCATAATTTAACACAAACTACACAAAAACTGCAGCATTAGTGGATGAAGAGCAGGAAACCTACATTGTATTTTGTCTGGCGAGAGGGCAAAATTATTCTCCGAGGTATCAGCAAAGAAATATGGGGGTTGTCTTTCAGAAAGTAAATGATTTTACCCTTTAGGCAAAGTTATTAATGTGCCAGTACCATCTTCCTCTGATAGTCTTTTTTTTTTTATTTTCTATCTAAGAATCTTCTGTGATTTGACTGCTCGGACAATCGACAAATGAAAATTAAAACATATCACAAATCACGTTACAACTAAGCTCCAACACCAAAGATAAATTCAAGAATCATCCCCAACTAAAAGATTTCGCAAAACTCATGACTAGCAAACAATCAAATTGTATTTTTTTTTTTTTATTCTCCTTTTGTCTGCATATGTCATCAAAGGTTAGCACTATACAGTATATACTGTAATTTTTTTGTGATCGCTATGCATGTTTAGTTCTTGCAAAAAAATGAAACAATGCATTTATTATATTGATTAGTAGTGACATTTTGTATTTAACAGAAAAAAAATTCGTTCTCTATTCCAAATGTAACAGAACAGACTCTGTACAGATTCAGATAGTTCTCTATATACAAAAAAATCGATTTATGGAAATCAATTTTTGGAATTAGTTGATAAAAACGATTTATTTTGCAAATTTGAGTTAAATAAATAAATAATTTTACAATTTTTTTGTTCCTTCCCACCACAGTTTTTTCAGACTTTTTTGCGTTCCGTCCTTGTGGGTTACCGTAGCACGATTTCTTTAAACAAAAATTGCACCTGTAATTTTGGTTTTTTTGCTTCTCTGTTCAAAATGTAATTCTCTAATCCAAGTGTAACAGAACAGACTCTGTACAGAATCAGATAGTTCTCTTAGGTATAGATGATGTATTTAGTCGTTCACTTTTGGTTTTTTTTTATTTTTCAGAAAAAAAACTAAATAGAAAAAAGAAACACAAAAGAAACCAAAGTGAATAAATTAATGATTGCTGTAAATATCTGTATGTTATTGGTATATAATTTGTTTAATTATTAGTATTATCTATCTTACTTTATTTTTTACTACTGTAATGTGTGTGTATCTGATCCTTATTTTTAACAGTGTTTTACTTATTTCTACACTTATTTAACGTTTATTCTTTCTTCCATTTTTGTTAAGCGTTTTAATTCTTTTATTTGTGATTTTAGATTTCATAAAGTGGCTGTAACAAAAGCAATTTCCCCCTGTGATTAATAAAGGGATTCTGATTCTGATTTAATTCAACCGAGGGGTCGAACAGGCAGGAGACATTTCCTGATAACCACATCATAATCAAGTAGACTCACCATGATTTGAATCTCACGCTTGCACACCTGCAGGTCATACTCATTGTTGACGTACATCCTCTTGAGGGCACAGCGCACCCCTTGATTGGTTCGCACAAGGAACACAATGGCAAACCCTCCTGTTGGAATGAGAGGAGGCAGAAAGTCAAATACAAGAGTCTGTTATGTGTGTGACAACAAACGTTTTGACTGTACTTAAAAGTACACAATCAGAACTTCCAAAGAAAAAGTGACACATTTATGAAAGTCACCAAAAAACAAACATCCAAAAGCATAAAAGTGAAAATCTACTTCTATTTTATGTTTGCTTTACACCTCAAGACTTTCGGAAATGTTGCAATTTCTGTCTGCGTCGCGTTGCATCACACTTGACAATCAAGACCAAATGGTGCAGCCTTATAGCATTATCTATTAGTCATGTCATAGCTGCAGGGTTTAACGTCAGGGCCTACATTGAGGATTCACCATCTGGTGTAGCTCAGACCACAAATTCACTTTGCTGAGTTTAGCTGTAGAAGATCGAGTCATCAAATCCAGGCAGAGACTGCGGCTTTTCACTGCATCCAGATCTTGGCATGCGGTGTCTCGTATTGCACGCAATGAAATATTAAAGAAAAGTAAATGCAGAGTTACTGAATAACTGTAGCAAGCGATTCCATCTGCTTTTAGTCAATCGACAGCTTGCTATACAGTATTTCATTCAAGCAGAAGTTTGTCAATGTGACCAAAGAGCTTTGCATAATTTGACTGGAGTGAAAACATACTAAAATCAACCAAATCTTTATTTTTATAGAAATATGTAAATTTTAGGACATAATTACAGTAAGTATACAAGTCATCTGCTTCATGTTTTACATCACCAATAGAAAAACACACCATATTTTAATATGAATTTACTATATCTATAAATCTCTTGATGTACTCTTCCTCATTCCTCTAGCTTGGAAGTTCCATCTTTAACATCCTTAGTGAAATATATCCATTTTCTCTTCTCTGTATGTCACTGTACCATCTTCACCTGCTGCATCATAACATAACTCTGACACGGTCATTCTAAAACTGGTCCATACTTATCACTAATTTAAAAATTAGTCTAGAATGTCTTCTTTCTCTTAAACTAAGCCACTGTCTTCAAACCATAAAGAGTGGTAACGCTCACTCCCTTCTGATCAGATTTTCCATTATTATTTGGATGTCCTGCATTCACTTATTCTACCAAAGTAAAATAGAAACCAGTCCTCCAATAACCGAAGGGTTGGGGGTTCGAATCCTGCTCTAGCCAAGTGGGGTTGTGTCCGTGGCAAGGCACTTTACCCACATTGCCTCGTATGAATGGGTATGAACTGTGCATGAATGGTAGCCACACTTCTGTTAGTCTGCCCCAGGGCAGCTGTGGCTACATTGTAGCTTACCACCAATGGTGTGAATGAATAACGTGCTTTCAGTCTCCTCGAAAAAAGTGCTATATAAAGCCAAGCCATTATTATTATTGTACTGTTATGTAATAGGATAGCAAGCTGCCTTTATGTTCTCCTGTGTAAGAAACAGTATAGATTCCTGACATTTTGTCTTTTTTTTTTCCATTTAACTTATCTTTAGACTCTATAGATTAGAGTCAAACTCGGGAAGTGAAACTCATTCAAGGGCCACATAGACCTAGTTTGATCTTAGGGGGCCGGATCAGGAAAAGCCATGTTTTTGCGAAAGTAAAACAGCAAAAATTCAGAAATGTGGTTACCCTGTTTGCACTTTCACAAAGAAACTTACATCCTAAATTTTAAGCAATCTTTCAAAATTCCTTGCGTTTGCAACTGGTGTTCTTAAAATTTGCAATGCAAATTGCCAACATTTTGTGGGATAATTTGCACTCTCTATTTTGTTTTATTTTTTTGCATTTTTTGAAAATTGGGAATTTGGAGGGAGTGAGATATCTACAACTTTATGGTGATGTACAAAGAGTTGTTTTATTTTGGAATTTTCACTTTGAACAAAATCTTCCCGAGGGCCTGACTAGATACTCTGGCCGGCCGTATTTGGCCTGCTGGCCTTTAGTTTGACACCAGTGCTTTTGAGTGCTGTACATTCATTTATATAAAAAAAAAAATCATAGATAAACACTGTGAGGTTCACATATACATTGTTTAAAAATAGCTTATTACATGTCTAGGGAATATAGATAGTTATCTAAAAATCTGGTAATGATTGCCTCTCCACATAGGCCTAGTGTTAGACGTACCCCTCGTTGGAAATCATTATTTTCGGGTACAGCTGTGAGGAACAAGTAGGCCTCTGTTTTAGAGATCCGGAGACCCTACACGTGAACATACAGGGACCCTAGAGCAAGTCTTTTTATTCGTTCAGCTTTCACGTTAAACACATACTCAGCGTAAATAATAAAGCATTCAATGATGCAAGAGTGGAAACAAAACATATCTCCTGGCATCCTGAGGGGTCTGCAGGCCTTCTCACCTTCAGCAATGATCTCCTCCACAGTGACTTGGTGCCTTCCGACAGTAAAGGCTCGTCCAATGAAGTTTCCTCCAGCGTGTCCAGACCCGGAGCTGCTGCCGCCGCCTCCACCTCCTCCTGAGCCGGGCCCGGAGCTCACCAGCTCCCGGCGAGAGTCGAAGAACTTCCTCATGTTGTCCGCACCACACCACACCACACACAGAAGGGCTACTGGTCTAGTAAGATGACTGACAGTGCAGCTTGTCAGACTGAAAAATCCTAACAAAGTCTAAGTGAAGCTTTAAATCCTACAACGTGTCTCTTAAAATGAGAGAATCCGGGTTTTGGCGGATTTTTGAGCCCATTGGCTTGTAAACACAGGCCAGTTGGTGAGAGCGGCTGCGACTAGCTGTTATGTAAGTGTATTACACGACCCAGGAGGCTAAAGCATCTCCAGAGAAAGCGTTTCTTGAGCTTCCCATCCAGCTGTTCATGATCGGCGGCGGCACTAGGATGACATTAGGTCCTTCTCCATCACTCACAGCCAGGAATGAGCTAGCCGAGTGCTAGCTGTGTGTGCGTTATGACATTTCTTGTACGTTAAGGTTATCCAGGTTATCCTCTGAAGACAACGTCCTCCGCTGCGATGTATCCGACGTGTAGGCTGTGCAATAACGACGTCCGAAAACGCCTTTCCATCCTCAAGGGGGTGAAGCGATCGCAGGCTGCCACATCGTTAGCTGCCCGTCGAGCTACTTAATCGCTGCCATTGACGATCAAACTATTATATCAGTTAGCTTACGACGCAGCCTCGCGTCTGCACAAAGAAGCGTCGGGGCAACAGCCAGCTAAAAAGGGTGACACTTTGCAAGACTGGCTGAAAAGATTTGACAAAACAAAGCGTCAAATTGGGGTTTCAGTGCAGCGTTTAATCTCCGTAGCACAGCAGTGTTTAGCTGCATGCAGCGCTGCCAGCTATCGCAGAATCCGAGCTGTTGCTGTTGACACGCGCAAAGTACTCTGGGTAGTGTAGTTCGGATGGCAGTGGAAGAATCTCACCCTCTGCTCAAATATGATGCTGCTTTCACATGATTATTACATATCAGCATAGGGAATATACATTTCCTGGTTATTTTTATTCGCCATATTTTTATTTATTTATTTTTTTTAATATATTTCTTTATATATCAGGGTTTATAAACCACAGCATTAACCTGAAAAACACTGGACATTAAAAGAGGGTAAATACCTCAGCACTCCACCCATTTAGAGACTGAAAAATGAACACAATTCACCCCACTTTCTCCTTTGTGCAATATCAGGTTATATTAATTTATTTATGTTTTTGTACGGTAAACTTCAGTTTTTTCCTTGTTTTGTACCTTCTATTGTTATACTGTCTTGGCTGATTTGTTGTTGGTAATTTTTCCATCTGACTCGGGACATTCCATTGTACCTGTTCTTTTTAACATGTACACTCGGCAATGAACTCTATTCTATTATATTCTAAAAAAGATTAGATATATACCAGATCACGATTTCAGAACTGAAATCCATCTTTTGTCTGTTAAATAGTCAAGAAAGAAAAAAATCCAACGTGTACACTGTATACACCATCTAACACAAATTCCATAATTATAGTAGCCATTGTACATTGTATATAATGCTATCATAAAACCACATCCATTAATTTCTACAATAGGTTGAGTGGACCTCAAAGGAGATATGCAAATATTTTTGGACAAAATTGGAGCTACCATCTACTGCTACAGAGCAGAGAAGTTTTGAACATAAAAGCAAAAGAAGAAAAAAAAGAAAAAGAATGAGAAAAGAACCATCAGCCCAGTACAAGTCAAGACAGCAGCAAAAAAAGTAGTCAAATAAGTCTACTAATGTAGCAACAATTGCATTAGAAGCACTAGAAAGTAACAAAAAGTATCATCAAGCAGTTTACAAGGCATCAGACAGCAGAGCTAGAAAGAAAATCCCCCTTATTTTTGCTACAGTTGCTGAAAAAAGTAAAAATAGGAGTCAGTGTGCACCGTGCAAAACCATTTACACATAGAGGTAGTAGAGGTACCAGTTTGGCTTTAATCGTCTCTCTGTTGTAGTGACAGGCATTTATCCTCACCAGTGGATGTCAGTGACCTCAGATACATCTGTTTTCATAAAGTGCAGTAAAGTCTCCTTAACACAACAGTCATAAACACAGAAACCATTGATGAAATTCAGGGCTCAGGGTAGTTATATTGTATTGCATGGCAGGTGTAGCATTTAGCATGTCTGTGTCCCAGCGAGAAGACCCTGGGTGCTGGCTTCCTCCCACAATTCAAAAAAAACTAATGGCCTAAGGTGTGCATTGGTGTGTGAATGGATGTTGGTTTGTTTCAGACTGGTTTCCTGATCAAGGTGTAATGCCTTGTGCCTGGTGTGAGCTGGGATAAGCACCAGCAGACCCCTGCCATCCTGCTCAGCAGTTGTTCCCAACCATCGGGCCGCAGACTGAAACCGGTCCATGGACCATAAAAAGTGCCAGGCTGCAAAAACAAAAAAAACACTTCCACTTTTGTATGTTTTACTCATTCATTTGATCGCACATGATTAAACTGTTTGGATGTGAGGTACACAGATGATTCAAGGTCAGGGAGCACATTCACTGCAGTGCTAGAGCAACATGCGTGCACTTTGGTATAAGGTACTGCAGTGTAATTCAAAGAAAGTGTCTTTTTGTACGGTTGTCATATGGACAACCCCGGTGCTATTGGTACAGTTACCGAAGTACATGTTCGTAGCGTCTAGGGTTAGGATAAGGTTTAGAGTCAGGTTTAGGTTATAACCCATTATTGCAACCACTTTTAGCGTTAGGGTTAGAATTGGAGTAAGGATAGGGTTAGGTTTAGGTTATAACCCAATATCGCAACAATTTTTAGGGTTAGGGTTAGAGTTAGGTTTAGTCTTAGTCATGTGACCTAAAGTGACCAATGACTGACCTATATCACTTGACCTAAACTGGCCAAATTGGGGCGCTGCGTACGGATAGAATGTTGGTATAATTATGGTAATATAATGACTGGTGGCATATTTTGTGCAGCTCCCAAAGTAAAACCATAAAATGATTAAAAACACACAAAACAATAGCAAAAATACACCAGATATTCCAAAAAAAAAAAAAAAAAAAAAAAATACAAAATACAAAATTACAGAAAAATATACACTGTACATAAAATGACAACAAATATATGCAACATTACTCCAAAAAAACACAAAACAGCACAAAAACCCTGAATGAGAGAATATTTATACAAACATGACAAAAATACATAAAAATACTTTAAAAAGCATACAGAACAACAATACAAATACAAAAGAGTTTTTTCGTTTTTTTTAATTACAAGAAAATAAACAAAATAACTCTAATAACTACATGCACACTAAATACTATCTTTGAAGGTATTTTGTGCAAAATAAATCTATAATGTGCTCTAAGTCTCAGTAACTTTTATTGCTTTAGGTAAACCGAATTAACTCAGTCCGTGTAACCAGGTGAGCGCTTTTGTACCTGTGCCTTTCCCTCAGTTCTGTTCTTTCGGCCTTCGCTTCATGTTAATATGGCCGGTCCTTGAACGCAGCACTGTTTCAGCCTCAGTGGGCGGACCGTGTAAATATGACATCTTTAGTGGGTGGGACGTAACGGCAGCTGATATTTATAATCTCCAGTTTTCCGGTACGTCGACGCTTCTTCACTTCTTTTTTCTAGGCTTCGGCCGACTTCACCGTCTTCCTTGAAGGTGAGCTGTTATGGTCATTGTTCCATATATTTGTTCAGGTGTCAGTGAATGTATCAGAGCGGAGGCTGCTGGGACTTTGTGTGCTGGGTGTGCCCATCAACCTCAGGCCGTTTACTGACGAACTCCGCAGCCTTTCTTTGCTTTAAAAACAACTTTATTAACTTAACCGACTGATAAAACACATATTTTAGCTCTATTGTTTTGTTTAAATATATTTAATGTAATTTCCATATAAAAAAGATGAAGTCTATAATTATGTTCGACTCTTCGGTGAAGAACAATGTGTTGCTTATGTTGCTCAACACCAATTAAATCGCTGACGATGGAATTCTGAACCAATGATATGTTTATATGAGAGAGAGAGACTTAGTCAGATTTAGAAATACTGTATGATACTGAAAACCCTGATGCAAGTTTTTTGTACAAAGAGTTTATTTTAATTCAGAAAAAAAAGTTGAGAAGTAACATCATCTTTGATTTTCATTGACAAACTTTGCCTCGATTCATGAAAACAAAGTGACCCCATGATCACTGACATCATTTTAGTTAAACTACGTGATTTCTTACTGTAAATCTGATTATGGGCACATTTTACTGTAATAGCCAATGTCTCTGTTTTACCCAGTGGTTAATGAATACAATATATTTGGTTCTTTCTACAAAAATGTAGTTATATGTTAATACATTATACACTAACAAGAAACAGGAGTCGATAGCAAGTGTGTAGTCTCAAATCTGGGCTCTTATTGTGAAAAGCTAGAAGTTGTTGTTTTATCTGTACAACAATTTATTGTCTTGACATCAATTACCAGTTAAGCTATCAATTGACTTGGTGATTAAAAAAAAAGTTCTGTATTTTATTTTTATTTATGTATTTATGTATTGTGCAGAATTTCACTAGTCACAATCATTCAATGTGTTTTTTTTTTAACCACATTCCTTCCTTAAAGATAATGTTTCCCTGTATTTCCAGTTTTTTATTACTGACAGTTCTTAACTTGATTTTAGTAGTTTTTACTTTTAGCAATCTCCTTAGACGTTTTCTCTGTTTGATGCATGACGATCATTTGACCCCTTTCAAACAGATTACCATATTTTCAGACTTCATAGGATGTGTCTTTTTGAAGTAAAAAAAAAAAAAATAAAATAAATGAGAAGCTGCATCAGTTAGAGTTAAATAACTTGTTTTCTGCAGAAACATAATCAACGGTGCATCAGTTAATCAATGGGAGGCTCTTACCTGGTTGTTACAGCCAGGTGTGACCTTTTTTCTCTGGCCGGCCAACGTATTTGGTTAAAATAATAATAATGAAAAAATGCAACAACAATGTTAGCTTCGAGTCTATCAATCCATCTTAAATATGTGTAAACACTGGAGCTTATTCCAGCGGACTCAGGGCCAGTCGGAAAAGTATAACCCTACAGTCCATCTTAGGGCGCGTATATTTGCTCATCTTGTCAATTAAGAAAATGTTAAGCTTAGTTGGCCCACTAAACATTTGGTCACCCAAAAAGTAGAAAATAAAGGAAATTTGCCCACCACCTTTATATTGTACAAAGTAAAACCTGGTAAATATAAATAGGAATTACCAGGTTAGGGGTTAGAGTTAGTAAATATTTTAGTATATTGTAGGATTTGGTAATGGTGTATTTTCAAATATTGTTGTGGGCAATTTTGCCTTTCTGCTACTGCACCATACTTGGATCATAATAATATAAATACATGATAATAATAATTTTAAACTGCTCAAAGATAATTAGCCTTTTACCCCCCAAGTCTACTGTGTTATTGACACTGCCTTTGCTTTAGTTCACCATTTACCAACCTTGGTTTTCATATTTACCCATCCTCTTGGCTAAAGATAACCTATATAACATTTTATTCCTTTAATACAAGAAGGTTATTCACATATAAAAATGTTATAAATGCTATTTGGAACAGTAAGAAAACAAAACTTCCCTTTATGGATGTGAAAGCAAAGCATGAATTTGATTCTTATCAGGTAGATACATCCGGGATCATCTTCCATCAGGGTTTGGCTATAAAACATCATCCTAGTTGAAACTAATGTGATCTATTCTGGTTGTTTTCTGCTACAAATATTGTTCTATGTTGGTGTTGTCATTCCCCTGTACAATCCTTTTTTTGCTACTACACAGAAGACTCAGCTTTAGTTTTACTCGGGCAGAGTTTGGACTGAAATAAACCTCACACGTTGGCTTAAACACACAGCTCGCCTAGCTTTGAGGCATTCTGCTTCCCATTGATCTACAGATCAGTCCTTACTATTAGCCTGGGGCCTCTTCCACTTTGTGTTTTCACCGCTGTCTGGAAGTGGTTGTGTATGACAAAGTGTGTGTGTAGGCATCACAGGCTCATTATTTACACCATAAACTGTTGAATTGTGGCTGTTGGTCTTTAGCACACACTTCAGGTTGTTGTGTTTGCTTAACAAATGTCATTGTTGTCCGACTGGTGACTTAAATGTTGAGTGCACTATTTTACAAATGGAAAAAACATTGTGAGCATCCGGCATTTGGTAACAGCATTAGTCGTACAGTATGTAAGATGATCCTGACAGGTAGAAAAACAGGTCGGAGTAAAGATCCATACGCTGACTTCCCTCCTGGCAGTGTAATAACAGGTGGGTCCTAAGCAACAGGATCTTAATAAGATTAGCTCCAGGGATGACTCCCAACGTGCACAATAAACTGTGAATGCATTGAGTGTTGGGACCTGCTTTCAGTATTGATCTGAGGTGATTAGGTAACACAATAAAAGCTTATTTCTATTCTCAGTCTTTGTTCTGCTGTCAACTCATTATTTCTGATGTGTTTGTTTGCAGCTTTCTGGACCAGCTTTGGAAAACCATTTCCTACAATGGCAGCAGTAAGTAGTAGTGTGACGATATCTCGATACGGCAATATATCACAGTATTTTTTTCACACGATCAATTATCGATAGGCTCGCGCTATCGATTTTTTATTTATTTTTCTTTTTTTCCAAAACCTTTTCTGCTTTTTCACTAAAATGTGCAGGTAGCCCTTCACATAAATTTTGTCACTGTTTGTTGAAGGAATCAATACATTGTTTACTGAAATATTGCACTATAATGGTGTCACTGGTAAGAAAGACCCTATTTTTTGTTTACAGAAAGCACTATTGGAGATACTTATTAGTTTACATTGGTATGTTGACACTTATTTACAGAAATATTGCACTAAAATAGTGTCACTGTTCATAGAACACTTTTTCAATGTTTTGTCTTTCAGAGATATAAAATAAAAATTGTGTTTTTTCACTTAATCTTTTTTTTTTCTTATTATGTCATAGATTATCGTAGATTGATTTCTGACCAACATATCAATAATTGCAGTACCGTCATATCGTGAGATAATTGTTCTCGTGAGCTATGTATCACGTATCGTGAGGGACCCAGAGGTTCCCACCCCAGGCAGTAAGTACTCGACCGTCGAGGCCTGTTGTATTCTGCTTTGAAGCAATCACCATCAACTCCACCCCCCACAATGCTGATGTTGATTCAGGAATATGCAACATTTTATGCAACATTTTAAGTTTACATTTTAAACTATTGTAGTGTGGTTTAAAAAATGTGCACATTTTAGACCCTAAAGAATATTTATCTTGACATTAACTACTGTATACAGTGTCATGTGCTCGTATGCAGCTACATTTCATTTAATTTATTTGTTGTTTTTTTTGTTGTTGTTTTTTTCGAGCTGGGACAAGAAAACCAAAACATAAGGAACCAAAAAAACTTTTGCTCAAAAGGGAGAGGGAAGAAGAAAGACTTATTGAATCCCACCCACCATTTCTTAATCATACAATTTCCATCATATTGCTTCTGTCTGTTTGGACTTCATTATTATTGGCCTATTAGTTGCATTAAGCCCTGCCCTAATCCTCACTGTACTGTGACCAGATCATGCGTTTATGAAGTGACTTGAAATGTTTTTGTGAATTAAGGCTGTTCCATAATTTCACCCCACATACAGACAGACAAAAACTCTTCCTGGTGCTCTTCCAAGATGCATAAAGTACACTAGCAACTTGACTAAAGCTATTAAGAGATAAATGACATAATTACAATATATGAGTTCAGGTGTAACGACTATTCCTCTGAGAACATCCACAATGCTGATCTTTAAGTTGTAAATCTTGAAAATGCATTTAACACCCATGCTTTAGTGTTCTGCCAGTGATCAGACGAGAATGATCAGAGCAATTAGAAAATCCACAAATGTGCAATCTCAATCCAATTGAGCACCTGAGAGCTTCTGCCTGATTCCATCATGTTACCTTGGACCATTAAAGCTTTTTAGCTCCTCAGTGCAGAGGGTAGTTCTCAAGGTAAAATGTTCAAAGTGATACTAGTGGAATTTGATTAAAGCTGCAGTATGTAAGGCCAGATGGGAACAATCACGCTCCCCCTACCCTCCCTGTTTAGAATACACCGGCATCCTCATGAACATGCACGGCTATGGAGCTATTTGCAGTGACTTTCTCGCTAAATCTTGCGACTTTCCAACTCCCCTTACAGACTTTTTTTTCTCAAAAATGACTAGCAACAAATCTAGCCACTTTTTCTTGTATTAATTGAGAGTTTTCTGATGTTTTAGAGACTCTGTCGTTCTTCCCTTTTACAGTATGACTTGCTTTGTCATGTATGCCGTTGTGCCTAACGCAGCGATGGGGACTTTTCCTTTCCGGAACACCTGTCATTGCACTTTTACTACAGATAGGATGTAAACACGCATTAACTTTTGTCGAGCAGCCAATAGTAACACCCAAGACAGCTCATGGAGCACTTCTTGGTTTGTAAACAGATCTCTGATTGCCTGAAAAAGAGTGTCCTGCTCCTTGGTTTCTAAAGGTTGAATAAAGTCAAAAGAAGGAGCAGAGGTCCAATGTCCTCTGTAAACACTTTGAATCACAATATGCTGAAAGGTTATTATGAATTTTCGACCAAATGATGCCAAAAAAAAACTTACATGCTGCAGCTTTAAGCGGCCATGCAGTAGTGTAATTATTGCTCAATTCACTGACAGGCCACCAACCTGGAAGTAAAACTAAAATTAGTTTAATTTGTCATAATTGTGTTGCTTATTAAAGTACAGTATCTTCTTGTAGTGTTGTTCTTAAAAAATAAATTAAATTAAATAAAAAAATACGCAAAAATCAAAATCAAATCAAAATCAAAAATCTTCATTTTAAAAAGGAATATGATAGATGATTACAGGCATACAGTAGTACAGGAAAAAAAAATCACATTTGTTGGACTGTTTTATTCATCCTCTTCTGATATGATTTGGAGCATTTAACCTTGAATCTGTTGAGCTAAAAAAAGAGCATTGTGCATATGTTTACTTGTAGTTTTTGAAGGTGTCATGGTACATAAATTGTGTTGAACTGAAATTTGTTGACCAGAGGTGTTGGTTGAACAAAATGTGAAGAAACAGTCCACAGACTTTAATTTGTACTCAGTAGTACATACTCAAATATGAAACAATTGTACTGTTTTATTTGATTTCTGCTCGGAAAAGAAGTGGCTCTAATCTGGTGTTTTCTCCTCAGATTGGGAAACGTGGCACAGTGACTGAGGCGCCGGGATTTAATGCAGAGGCCGATGCTAACAGGCTGAGGGAGGCCATGAAGGGAACAGGTTTGTGAACCTCTCACTGAAAATATCATGTTAAAATGAAAGGATTTACTGATTATTTTACATGTATTCTTAATGTAAACAAAAGCCCAAGGAAACATATTCAGGGATTCTCTCCCTCTGTGTTTTGCCTGTAGTTCAGTTTCTTGCAGTTTGTTCTGTCCTTGAACTTTGCCACATCCTTGTTAAACATTGGGTTGTAAAGTTGTCTGTTCACTCCTGATAAGAATGGAAAGTTGACCTGGATGTTGCTGGTCTATTGGTTCCGTTATTATTAAACCAAAAAGCTGCAGTTTAACACCCAGGAGTGTGTAACAACAGTGTTTGTCACCCTATCCGCGCATGGATGGCTGGGAATGTTAATAGCGTTAAACTTAATCCATCCAGTCATCTTCCCCCGTGACGTGACTCATTGGGGAATTGCTAACAGACAGTTGCTATGCCAACGATAAACAAACCACTGTGTGTGTGTGAGGTGGATAGTTGTTGCTTGTCTGTGTCAACAAATAATGGCTGAATTATTTAACGTGATCAGTGAAATCTTTTTTGACTGATTGTGAACATGTGTTTTTTTTTTTTTTCAGGCACTGATGAAGCAGCTATCATTGATGTTCTGGCACACCGCACTATTGCCCAGAGGCAGCAAATCAAAGAGGCCTACAAGCAAACTGTGGGAAAGGTGAGAAAGGCTGGACCTGTCAGAGGAGAAGGAATCTAACTAGCAGCTTTCATAATCTGTTGGCAGGAGCTGTAAATGTGTCACGTCTCCTTTCCACTCGGTGCTCCCATCGTTTTTCACCACTGGGTGGGGGTTGCTATAGTAACATATAGCTGATAGAAGGAAGTTAACCATTAACCGTAAAGCAAAAAATGAGTGGTTCTGTAAACAAATGGAAAGACAAAGAAGGTGATGTGATGTGTGGGAAGTGGACGGCCTCAACGTTTACTAACGACAAACACTGGCATCACTAAGCTATGCTTCCTACTTATTATCTCTTTATTTAAAGATTCCATGGATCAAGTGTGGGATTTTCACTGTGTTGGGCGAACAAATAACCAAACTGCGTAACCACGCCATACGATATCTGCTAACGTGTCTACTAATGTGTTCACTTTAACGATCTCGATGCCATAATTTATAAAATAGCAAACAGTACTAGATATTGACTTTGAAATATCATGATTTGTTGAATATGCATGTCTCGTTATGTAGAACAGCTCAAATAACTTCACAAATTATTGTGTATACAGTTTTCATACCTTGTTCAATTGAAGAAAAATAAAAATTTATAGAAAGCAATTTTTCTAGCCTAACTAGTTACATTACTAGATAATTTACTTGACTTTTAAATGGTTGCCTCCTCACATATTCCTTCTCATCCCACAATTACAAAAACATAAATAATATTAATAATGTATAAAAACACGCAAAGCCACAATTTTAATAACTTTTATTTTCAATATAATGATCAAGTAAAAGAACAAGTATAACAGCCAAATTACACCTCACCGTGGGATGTCGAAGGCTGTTGTGTTTTTGACTCCTCCGCAGCAAGTTTTCGTCTTTTATTCTCTCTCTCGACATGTCTATGACTTTGATCAAGTGACTTTGAGCTTTCCTTTACTTTAGAATGGCCAAGGTTTTGAGTTGGAACCCAGTCTGGCAAGCATTCATCATACAAAGTAGCAGGTTTACCTAGCAAATGATAGTCGGAGCAAAGGCCTTGCATTTTGCAAATGTCAATTTTTTTTGCACAGTCAGATGAAAATTCTAGAATATTATAGTACTTACCACTGATTAAATGGTCGCTGCGTTTTTCCTCCAACATGGCCGACTCCGGGTAGTAATTGTTATGCGAATCGACTATGACATCACATGAAAACCATCTATAAAAGATAATCTTCCTCACAAGACAATGAAATAATTTCTACTAATGAAAATATCTTCTTATAATGACGTTATTCAAAGTTTTCCTTCTGAGTAAAAGGAAAGAGTTTGGAGTCCTCTCAGAAACAGTGAGTCATGTTCCACAAGGCGACACCCACATGTGGTCACACAGGCAAGCTTTGTAAAGGAGTTCCCCTGTGTTTCCGCAAATATCTGAAATCATGTCTTCAAAATAGAAAACCCTCGTTAGCCAAAAGGATTTTCCTGGCAGATTGTGTAATTAAGGGGTATACTGTATCTAAGTGTGTGTCTGCTTCTTTTTCCTCTCCAGAACCTTGCTGATGATATTTCCTCTGAGCTGAGTGGGAACTTCAGGTGTGTCGTTCTGGGTCTGCTGATGTTGGCGCCTGTGTACGACGCCTATGAGCTGAGGCAGGCAATGAAGGTCAGTGCTCCTCATCCTCCCAATATTTTATCATTTTAACACATTTTCAAACATAAAAAAACTGTCTTTGTGATGTCAGTGTGGGGTGTGGTGTGTCAAATGTTGAGAGAAAAAAAGGAATTTGTTCCAATTTGGTATAAGGCTTGTTAGAGCCCGATATGTAACAATGACCCTAAATGTAACAAGACCCTAATTGTTATTAAAAAAAAAAAAAAAGTAGTTAAAGAAACTCTTTTTCTTTACTGTGTATGATTGAGAGGGAGATTTTTGGTCATGTTGTTGATGTAATGTGTTTGTTTTAATTGATTTTACTGATGATTTTTAAATGTTCTTATTGATTTTAAGCTGTTGATTGTTTTATCATGTAAAGCACATTGAGTTGCCTTGTGTACGAAATGCGCTATACAAACAAATTTGCCTTACCTTGCCTAGTGCTGAGCCTTAAATATAATACATTTTTTTTTAATAAAACCCAAATTGTTACAACTGGTCAATATTGTAAGAAGTTGCTGAGTCCAAAACGTAAAAACTTTTTGGTTCATTATTACATTATGAGGCAGACAAAATATGTTTCCCCTAATAGTGTAATAATGTTATTACATCATAGAGTGAGTCAATGATTTATGGATTAAAGGGCTTATTGCTTCAATGTAGAGTGTAGTATGTATCATACACAAATGCATGTGTGTGGGTGTGTGTGTATGTATATATAAAATTAAAGCATTTTGGAAAACTCTAACATTTATATAATCTTGACATTTGTCAACTTTTTTTTCTTACAATTAACCAATTACAGAGAAAATGCACAAAAAATGCAATTAATTGCTTTTTTGCACTCCGTGTGTGTGTAATGTATATATATATATATAAAAATGTATATATACACACATGCATATATTTACGCATACGCATTTGTGTATAATACTACATTGAAGCAATAAGCCCTTTAATCCATAAATAATTGAATCACTCTATGATGTAATAAAGTGATTACACTATTAGTAGAAAAATATTTTGCCTGCCTGGTAATGTATAAAACATTTTCTTGTTACTGACCAGTTATTACGTTTCCAGTTTTATTGAAAGAAATGAACAACAATTCGGGTCTGGTTACATTTCAGGTTGTTGTTACATAGCGGACTTTAACAAAGCTATAACATAAACACTTGATAAAGTGTGAATACTATCCGGATGCACTGCACAGCTGCGAACAAATAATGCATGACTGAATTGCATACCAGCATTTCATATTAATTCATTCATAGTAACTTTTAAAACATGACTCTCCTTCAGATCTTTATCTCTTTCCTCAACTTGTGCTATACTCTGATTCTTTGCAGGGGGCTGGAACGGAGGAGGCGTGTCTAGTCGATATTCTCGCCTCAAGGACAAACGCTGAAATAAAAACCATCTGCGCGTTCTACAAGAAAGGTAACTTTGTCTGCTCAGAGGCCGCTGTATGTTGCAGATGAAACAGTGTTTGTTTTATGTGGTATTGTATTTCATGTTAGGAGATAGAATGACATCCATTAAAGGAAAACAGTAGAGACTGTAAATGATTCATGAAAGCCACTGCTGCAGCTCATTGTTTGGTGCTTTATGCCACAAGATGAACTGGTTTGAAATGCATACAGAAATTGTCAACAATTTTGACTTATAGTGTATTTACTAAGATACAATGAATAATTGTAAAACTGTATCAAACACATTATCTAACTATTACCCATGTTTTTAGATTTCATTGAAAAATCTGATTTTCATTTTTTGATTTTCATGTAAATTGTCTCCTGTGCAATTGTGCAAAACAAAATCTGCTTTATGTGAACATTATTGTTAAAACTGTTAGTTTGGCATAATTAACATTGAACTTGCCTAAGATTTCTATTTGTCACTGTTTTGTGAAAACTGACAGATTTCCAAAGAGTGTGGAGCTTAGACGTTGTTTGTAGGCTAGTCATAAGCGGAATGCGTTTAGTGATGGTTGTGTATCTTTCTTTTGATTTAAATCCTTATCTGTTTAGTCAGAATAGAAACTGATTCCACATTGTGTCCTTTTTTCCTTTAATGACAGAATATGAGAAGGACTTGGAAAAGGCTGTTTGTGGAGATACGTCAGGAATGTTTCAAAGAGTTCTGGTGTCTTTACTGACGGTAAGAAACAGGCTACGAGACATGGGCAACTGGCAGTTCCTCAAATTAAACGCACAAAATGATAATAAAAATACAAATTAAAATCAATAAAAAAAAATGAAAAAATACTTAAGACTGAAAAATGACAAAACAAAGGTACACGAAAAGACCTAACAAAATTTAAGAAAAAAAGATAACAAAAATATTCAATAACCTATATTCTTTTCTGTGTAAATATTTAGATTGATTCTTAGTTTAAATACTGATGTGAATTTTGAAAATGTGGCCCTCAAATCTCTTTTTTGTGGCCTGTTGTCCCATCTCTTGACCACAATAACCTTTCCCAACTTGGGCTTACAGTATATAGAGTCAGATTTAATGTATGTCCACCATTGCTAAAAGAAAATGGTTTAGTGGTAAAGAGGGCCAGGGTTGTTCTTTGTGCAGTAATTGAGCACAAATAAATATCAGTGAAATAATAGTTAAACTTTCCTAGTCATGAACAGAATAATTGTACATTTGATAATGCAATTTTAGGACTTCACTATTCTTTACTGTTAGAACATGTACGTACAAAAGAAATCTTGCATGGACAATTCCCTAATATGCTGTATTATCTGCTTTGCAGGCTGGACGTGATGAAGGTGACAACGTAGACGAGGCCCAGGCTGTGCTGGATGCCAAGGTAAAGAGTGAAGTCCTCAGGTTAAAAAAAAGTGACTTATGATTTAAACAGTTTGTAATGTATTTAATTTGTAGGAAATCTTTGAGGCCGGTGAGGCTCGGTGGGGCACAGATGAGGTTAAATTCCTCACTGTGCTCTGCGTGAGGAACCGAAACCATCTGTTGCGAGGTATTCTGGCAGCATTTTTATACTCACTGTTACAACAGGAACTAGTGTTGTATCACATGACGGCGAATGTTCCTAATTGTTTGTAGATATTTTATAGAGTTCTTAAAAAAGAACTGCTTAAACCTATTTTCTCAAGGATCTTTGTGTTTTTGTGCAGTGTTTGAGGAGTATCAGAAGATTTCTGGTCGAGACATCGAGGAGAGCATCAAGAGGGAGATGTCTGGCTGTCTGGAGGAAGTGTTTCTGGCCATCGGTCTGTTTTATTCATCCTACATCATTTTCAAATGGATAATGAAGAACAGTTTGACTGATGAATGAAAAGCAGGTTTATTGATGGGTGAATGTTAGCGTCTCTTTTAAGATGAGGACTTTTTAAAACTGAATAGATCCAGAATGATCAATGGTTGAAGTTCTTTTATGACCCGTTGTTTATGTTTTCCTTTGTAGTGAAAAGCATGAGGAACCGACCAGCCTTCTTTGCTGAGAGATTGTACAAATCAATGAAGGTAGAGTGCTAAATCTAAGTTCTGTCGTTAACAAACTTTTACTCTGCTTAGGAAAATTAAGGATGTTTATTGAACACCGACTACGCGAGTCTAACTCCCGTTTAAGTGTGATCATAATTTTTGCAATAGTATTTAGGGTCCGACTAAAGCCTTGCCATTACGCCTTAACCCTTACCCTTCGTTCTTTGGTTATTCTGTTTTATAACCAAATCAAAATAACAAATAGTGTGGTTATTTTGTTTTACTGACTTAAAACCAAAACGGAAATGCAGAAAAATCAAAAACCAGACAAGCAAAGTTTTTCTGTTTTAAAATGAAATCTTGTTCTGTTTGTGAGATATTTAAATATTTAAGAGAAACAATGATGAGAGCTTCATGTTTTAAAGCTCACAGAGGGACCCACAAACAGGGGGTGGGGACTTTTACGCCCAAAAATAGAAGCAACGCACAAGTCACATTGACGAACTGGTGAATTTAAACATTAATTATACAAGAATAGATATTTTTTATAAAAGGATGTAAAGAAATGCATGCACATATGTGATTAAAGGAAGCAGATGTGGTGTAATGAATCTACTGGTGCTCCTCGTTTCTTGTGATCAAAAAATATATATTTTTACTGCCCATAAAAAAGCTGTAATTGTATTTGCAAAGGTGTCCAATCATAGAAGGTCTAACATCTATTGTTCCTCACACTAGCCTCACAGTCGATAGTCAGTCACCTGTTTGTTTGGATACTATTTGGACTGCAAACACGGCAAAACAACTTTAATATGAGCAGCTTTTTACGAGCTAAAACATTCACAGACTGCATGAAAACATGAGCAGGACCAGAAAATTGCTGAAATAAATCCTAAACAGTCCTATTGTGTGTGGAGACCTGGTCCAAGGACCTGTAGAGGGAACCGAGGTGCAGCAGATTTAAGGCTCAAACATATTTGGGCGAACCCCGCGCACCACAGACTTTGCGCTGACTGTCTGCTCTCCTAATTGTTTACATACCCAGGTGCACCGCCGTGTATAGTAGTTTCCTACATGTCCCATGATTCTTAGCCCTTCTCTGTAGTCCTTTTTGTCCTGGGATGTGTTTTAAAGGTGTCGCTACTTCCGTAGCTCGTCTCTCCCCTAAGCTTATGTTCATCTCTCCTGCTCTGTTTCACCAGGCGAGTGAAATGCAGGTCGGTGTTGCATTTGATGCGGGTCGATACAATGCCGAGCAGTGTGTAGTGTGACACCAACTACACAGAGAAGTCTGCGCGGTAGTAAAATCTGAGCTTTGCATTTAATTGGCCTGGTGGACTCTGCTTTTCGGGTGTCCGTCCTGGTATGTTTGAGCCTTTAAGGTTTCGCTCTAATGTCCCTGTAAATATCCAAATACCACACAAACAGGACAAAAACAAAACAAAAAAACAGAAAAACACTGCTTTTCTGGTTTTTGATTTTTCTGCATTTTTGTTTTGGTTTTAAGTCAGTAAAACAAAATATGCACAGAGTTTATTTGTTATTTTGATTTGGTTTTAAAACGAAACACCATACCTCCAATTTTCTGTTTTTTTTTTTTGGTCAATTTCTGTACTTTACTTCAGTCTAACCCATGTTTAAGTGTGTTCATCATTTTTGCACAAGGTACTAGTATTTAGTGATCTACTAAAGATTAGATTTACAACATTCATCTTGCTTTTCCTTTTTTGAAACCCTTTGGACTGCTTCAGAGAAACTGCTGAGTCATTATTGTTGAGAATGTCATAGTTTTTTCATCCAAAAGTAGAAACATGCCATAATAAAACATAGTTGTAATGCTGTTTATTTGTAGCAGAAGCCTGGTTATTTAATAATGTAGTTTGTGCTCTCTCTCTCTCTCTTAGGGGCTTGGCACCACTGACAGCGTCCTTATCAGAATAATGGTTTCCAGGGCAGAGATTGACATGCTGGACATTAAGGAACAGTTCCTGAAGATGTACGGAAAGACTCTGCACTCTTTCATCAAGGTGAGGCTTTAACGACACGGTGGCGGGGAGAGTTCTGCTGTCAGCACAAGTTTAGCATTACATCAGGTGTGATATAATAACTGCAGTGTAATGTGTGTGCGCGCACGCGCGTGTAAACAGTGACGACAGCTCAGAGCAGTAATGAGAGTCACTTTGAAGGAACGAATAAAAACATTACAGTTTACAATCACTGTGACTTATGTAGAAATCTCAATGTGATTTATGATTTGGTCAGAAATTCTATTGATTTATGTTTTGTTTTTTTTCATCCCGTTGCTGCTCAGGGAGACACATCTGGAGATTACCGCAAAATCCTGCTGGAGCTGTGTGGAGGAGAATAGAGGAAATCCCCAGCTCAAAGCGCAGCAGCTTTCTTTTTATTCCACAAACCACATGATTGGACATGTTCTGACATTTCCCTTTTTTAAGTGTCTTTCACATTTCAGTGCCTTGTCTGTCAAGACTCTTACTACCCCAGGTCATGGTTTGTTTTCATCCTACACGTTATTAAAGAAGTTTTAGTTATCGCCACCAGATATTTCACTGCCATTTTCTTTTTTTTTATCATTTCTGAAGCCAATTAAACCAAAGACCGGTGACCTTGTACAAGTGTCTGCGTTTTTTTCTTATTGATCCTGCTTCAGGAGCTAATTAATGGTAATAGAGAGGGAAAGAAATGAGCTTCACACATCTGCTGGAGCACAAAGGATAGATGTTATTGACCCTCAGCTCCATCGTCTGCCACAGTGCAACGTTTTAATCACCGTCCTGTTGAGGAGAGCAATTTGTTTAATTGGTAGATGTTTCTCATTTGTTGAGTCAGCCCTGTATCATTTTACTCAATTACATTAACAAGATCTTTACTCCATTTTGGAGGCTGTAAAGTTTGTTCTAATCAATGCAAAAAGGACAAACCGGTACATTGGTCCAGCCCCCTTTTTGCAGTGAAACCACTAGGGTTAAGCTCAAGGTGACCACTAGGTGGAACCAAAGTTACCCCCTTTGACGTGGCAATGCAATAGAAGAGTTTCTCAAATGGCAGTACGTGTTCCTCTCAGGGTACACGATGGCACTACAGGGGGTACTTGAAAGAGGGAGGAAAATTTACAAGTAAAAGCATTCAAAAATATGGGGTTATTTTTATTTCTAGTTTCAAATGACTACAAAACACACACTTGGAGAGAAAAATACTTACCATTACCAGAAACACACAAAACGACAACAAAGCCACACTAAATGAAAGAAAAATACACAAGATCACTAGAAAATACACAAAAATAACAGAAAAATACAAAACGACATAAGAAACAATCAAACACACACACAAACTGAAATAGAATAATTTAAATAATACAAACACAAAAAAAAAACGGGAAAAATTTACTGAATGATAATTTTTAAAAAAAAAAAAGACAAACAAGAAAATACACAAAATGATAGAAATGATCTTGATTAGAATTAGAAGATGAACTGAAAATACAAGGATCAGTCTTGGTCCCACATTAGAAAGGAAATGTAAGTAAATGATTTTTAAAAATCTAGCAAAATAAATCTATTCAGGAGGCATTAAATACTGCTACATTCAATTTATTTCCAAAATTTGATTCTTTGAAATGTGTGTTATCACTAATTAATTCCATCATTATGCTCTGTAGTTGTTTTTTCACAGAATTCTGAGCAAAAAGTAGTAGTTGGACATAGGGGGGTATGTGCATTCAAAAGTAGGAAAAAGGGGGAACTTGAGCCTCAAAAGTTTGAGAACCACTGCAATAGAATATGCTTCTTTGGTTGCATCGCACTGCGGTTCTTTTATCTGAACTACTAAAGACTCTGGTAAAGTCTGTTTAATCACAGTTCTCCTGCTGTCCTTGGACAACGAGTCACCTTGACTATAAGTGTTACCACTTGCACAGAACCAGCCAATGATCTTCTAGCTTTTGTCTTAGGCCCTCCAGACACACACACAAAAGTACAAGAAGCCGCAAAAATACAGCAATGTCAACGCTCTCGAACACCTGCACCCCCTCAACATCAAAGTCTTTATCTGTCACTTCTGAGCTTTCAAGGCCAGAATAAAGTGTGTCACTTTAAATTTTTCAATTGTTTTTACGGCACACATGTCAAACTAAAGGCCCGGGGCTCGAATCAGGCCCTTGAGAGCAGTTTTTCTTAAATTTGGGTACTACAGGGGGTACTTGAGACAGAGAGAATACAAATGAAAGCATTAAAGATATGGTGTTGATGGTGCTCAATAAGCAGGGATCAACCAGAAAAAAATCAGTTCTAGAAAATGATTTATGTACATTAGAATAAAAGGAGTACTCCCTTTTCTTAGGATTTTTAAACTGCCATGGATCTATGAGTTTGTGCATGTCTATGAATGCCTGGATTGTTTGTACTGATTTATATGCCTTTAACACAGAGTGAGAACAGCGATCTAAAATTGAGTCCAACACAAGATTATAATCCCCTGAAAAAAATCAGATGATGACTATCCAAACTGGGGATGGAAGTTAACATATTTTAAAAGAACTGATTATTGTCAAAATTGGGGGCATATATATTAACTAGAATTAAATTAAGCCCCGAAAGTTTACCCACAACCATTACATAGACCCTTTTAATCAGAAATAGTGTTAGATGCAATAAATGGAATATCTTTGTAGACCAGTATAGCTGTTGCTCTAGTTTTAAAATTGAACTGTGAATGAAAAACCTAAGCTAAACCAAGACCAATGAGGTAAAAATAGGAAAAACAACAAAATTTGTTTCGGCCCATTTCTTGTCAGGTAAGTAAATTTAAACTTGGATAGTGGTAAGGCTCTGTAGTTTATAGTGTATATAGAAATGTAGACTGTGGTCTAATGCATATCAAACTGGAGGTCCTTGAAATGAAAAACTCTTGGCTAACATTACACCTTGGGTATTCATGAGTCAATATAGACAGTTAAGGTTAGGACATTAATGCATTACTTACTTTGGTCTTCACAACACAACACATCTGTTGTTGATGACCAGTGCCCGTTTAACTTTGCTGTGCCTGTAAAACTCTTGTTTCTCATGTAGCGCAGCGGGCGCTCAGTGAAAACATCAGCTTTGATCAGCTTCACCAGCTCAAAGCATTTTAACATCTTAGAGCTACAGAAAATCCCTGGAAAAAAGTTGAAACAATTGATGTATCCTTGTGTCCCATTATTTTATTTTATTATAATTTTTTTTTTTTTTTTTGGTGCATTTATTTTTGTGTCATCATTACGGTCTGGAATGATGTCATCAGGACATTAATGCTGTTCTCATACATTTGTAACCAATGGGAAGGCAGGGGTTTCCTTTTTGTGAATTAAATATCATCACATTAGTCTGGCAAGAATATGAATAGAGGTCAAAGTGGAAGCAAAACGTTATTTTATTTATCTTCAACAATCATTATAAATACTTATTTTATTTCATGATATGGTTTAAAAACTTGACATACAAAAATATATAAAATTTCAACACCAACAAAACTTTTCCAAACAAGGTGAAGTTTAGAAAAGGAAAATATTAACAAACTTAAGGTTAGCAACTCAAAAAAAAACAACCCAAACGATAGACAAAGATGACGAAACTCAAACTAATCAGCTAAACCTCACTTCATTCAGTTAAAGTGCCTGGTGCTACGTTCAGTAAACATGATTTGAAAGCTTATTTGAACAGCAGCGGCCAATTTTATAAAAAAAAAAAAAAAAAAACATAATTAGCCTCCTGAACATCTAAACTCAATAAAGAATCAGTAAGACAATAGCCACCTTCCACACTTGGAAACCCGGTTCCCACAGGGGCTCAGGGCGCCTCACAAGAGCAGCATTTCCCCCTCAATGCAAACTCCATCGTTAGCCGAACCCAGTGACAGGGCAACAATAACTAATTGAGTACCTTGATACCAAAAAGCTTGAAGAAACTAGTACTCACATTTAGCACCTAACAGTACAGTCTAGGAGCCCCGAACACCCAAACGCTACGACGTGCACACCTACTTATAGTCCATCAGAGGGTGCGGTTACGAAAGTGTCCAGTTGACGGGGTTGATGCGTTCAGGGGATATATGACGGTGGGAAACTACCACACTTGAACCGCCTGGTTACACATTTTTATATGACATAAATAATTAAAAAGGAGCAGTCATAATAATCCGTGTCATAATTGTGTCTTACTTTATTTTATTCTTTTTACATACATTTATGCTTAATTATGTTTTTTAAAAATTAATTTATTAGTATTTATTTTGTTTCCTCACAGGAGTTAAAAACTAATATTTTCCTGAAAAATTGATTAATATTTCTTTAAAAAAGGGGGAAAAAACGAATTAAAGAAAATTAAAGTGAAAAACACGGAATTTGGGAAAAGAAAAAAAAAAACGGAATTTATAGGGCCCTTTGTATACTCTATGTCTATGACATACGAGTCAAGAATGCAGATTCGTAGAACAGCTGTTGACAGGTAGTCATGGTAACTGTGGCTACTATAAAAGCTAAATCGACTCTACGACATCACTGTGGCGGTAATGGTCATTTGCTTTGGTGCCAATTGCCGTGAAACTACAAATAAGACGACTAAGGTACGTTTAATATCCTTAAAACATCCTGTAAAGATTGGATTACTTTGTCAAAAAGCACTATTTAAGTCAAGTCCATTTTAACATTTACTATATAGTTAGAATTGGCTAATTTTGGCAGCACGGTGGTAGTGGTTAGCACGTCTGCCTCACAGGTCCCGGGTTCAAAGGTCCAACTCTTTTCTGTGTGTGGTTTTTATGTTTAATCTCCACGTACTCCAGCTTCCCCCCACAATCCATAATTGTGATAATAGGTTGAATGGAGGCTTTAAATTTCCCATGAGCAGTGAATATAAGTGTGAGTGGTTGTCTGTGTATCTGTGTCAGGGTTTGGGGTCAATGACATTATACTAAATTATAATTACGCCTTCAATTTTCCACTTCCAATTACAACTCAATTGCGATTATATTGACCATGCTTGTTCTCCAATGAATTACAATTAAAAATGCAATTATTATTTTGTCCTTGAAACTCAATAACAATTACGTTCTCAATTAGAAATAATCACAATTACTGAGGCTTTAATAACTATCCCCATAAAATGTGAACTTCTTCTTGTTAGCTTCCTGTTAGCATCTCTTATGATAACAGGTCAGTCTGACTCATTAAAATACACTACGAAAATACTATCTATCATTTAATTTGTTTTTCATCTTTTGGTTACCTTGTTAGGCTTCCTTATTCATCAAAATATTGGTATTAATATTTTTTGGTGTGGGCGTCTGAGCCTTTTCAATAGTTTTTTTTTTTTTTTTTATTATTTTTTAAATTTTTAAAGATACATATTATACCCAAGAGAACTGAAATGTTGTGGGAAAACTTGATATGAAACTTAATTAATTGATTATTAACTACGTACTGTATGTGTAACCCATAGAACTGTAACAAGCTTCCATAGTTTTGCATTTTAATTCAATTTTTTTATAGACTTTCCATGTAAATTAAAATTACAGAGTCAATTTTCTGAACTCAATTACAATTCGATTATGTTTACAACAGCAACAGATGTTTTCAATGACAGTTACAGTTATACATATGGCATGATTGCAATATCAATTACGTGATTGGAATTATAATTAATCCCAACCCTGGTTCTCACAATAGTAAATGGAGATCACCTCAATTGCTGCATGTTGTGTGTCTAATGTTTTGTCTGTGTAATTTACTTTACTTACCGTCATTGGTATCCGGAGAACACGCACACATTTACCATAAAAAAAAAATAAAACAAAAAGATGCAAGCTCTATTTAAAGTAACAGCTGTTTTTTCTTCTTCTACCTCCAGTACCAGTACCAGTACCAATTCCAGTACCAGTACCAAGCATCCAACAGTCAATAGTCATGGACTCAAGTATAATAAACCTGTGAGTGACAACTGTTAAACACATTTAGACACTACAGTATGTCAATGTGAGCGCCACAGTTAATCAGTTAACCATTAATCTATAATGCTGTATATTAACTCAGTACTCTCTGTATGTCTGCTTTTAGTGCAATTCTTAATGAGATGGCAGGTGGGAACGAAGGAGCGCTCAGTCTCCCTCTGTGCAATGCTCAGAAAATTCAGCTGCAGGCGATAAATGTCGCCTTGATGGAGGAAAATGAAGAGGTCATCGCAGAGGTAGATATGTTGGTCAAAGCTACGTCATGTGTTTAACAGAGAAGCTAAAGATTATCACCAATGTTAATCATTAATTATTCAAATTGTTTCAGCTGATAAGGCACCAGGAAGAAAAACAGATGCTCCAGGGCAACATAATAAAGCTCAGGGATGACCTGGAAGCATTGGAGGTTGATAATTGTTCTAAAATATTTCTGATAATTACTGATAAGTGTCATGCTGTGGCTGAGTCTGTGTTTGTGTTTCATCAGTGTACCACGGAAAAGGATGAGTTAACGCTGACGGAAATCAATGCAATCGTTGATCAGGTAAGAACACAGGGAGTGACCTAACGATGACTCCTTAGTAATTACAAGTCATCTTTACATTCAAATTAAAATCTTTGCCTTTGTCTGTGTTAGAATAAGTCGCAGTTGAAATGTCTTGAGGAAACCGATGAAAAGTACACCAACATCATTGAGGTAATTATATCTGCATGTTTGTAATTTAAATGTTAAAAACTTTAAGCAGTCATGTCAGTTTGGGTTTAAGATGTGTTATTCATTGTGAATGGACCCAATTAATTTATCTTTAGGTAGTAGTTGTTAAAGCTGCTGGAAATGGTCAGATACAGATATGGGCAACATCCTCAAAAGAATTGAGCTGAGTTTGCGACACGAGACCAGCGCAAATGAGCAAAAAAGTGACACTGTGCGACCCACAGAGCAACCGTGATATAAACGCAAACTGCGCTCAGCTGGAAAACTTTGTGGGCGTGTTAGCTTCGATATATGATTAGTGCAAATTAAGGAGGTAATGATTTGTTTTAGCAAAGATTCGACTTGAATCACGATTCGTTGTTGATGATTCAATTCAAGGACCAATTTGGTTAATCTAGATGATAAACGACTCGATCCGAAACAATTCAATGACCTGAAATCGATTCAGTAACTTTTTTGCCAAAATAATAATTCACTAAGTTTGACTGAAATACATTCCTGAATACTGTACAGTGCAGGGGAGCTTTCATAGACTCCTGATGTTTCTTGTAAGGGAATCATCTATAGATGTATTATGGACATAAACAAACAAGTAAACATAATTTAATGGCAAATGTATTCATCTTTTATTTATATATACACTAATAATTTAAAAAATGAAGTGCAACAAAGATCTGTTCAGCTTAAATGAGCAGTTGTTGAATCTGCTACTTTTCCTTTTAACATAATAGTGAAGCCTGAAGCAGCTTCAGCACAGCTAATGCTACATGTGCTGCTGCAGTGGTAAACACAGAGAACGACTCCTTTAGAATATTTCTGTTTGTGTTAAAGTATTTCCACACACTGGACCAAAAGGCAGATTGATCAATTTCTCGCTCATTGGTTTCTCTGTTTTGTTTTGTTGTCTGCTAGCGCGCACCGCATGACGTCACAGAGAACCGACAGAGTCTGCTGTCATGTCTTTAGTATTAAAAGTGCTTTTAAAACACATTCATATAAAGTCTGCTGTGATTAAATCCAATGCGTTAATTACTTGATCGATACAATCGATTGATTACCATTGAAAACGATTTTAGATCGATTGTCATCCTGAAGCCCAACTTTCCGAGCCCAGATTGATGTAGTTGGATCGTAGGAATATCAATTAAGTCATCGATCTAATGGATGAGTTGTTACGCCCTTAGTGCTAATTCTTCTGAGGATATGGCGTTAAAACAGTGCCGACTGCCGGCACAGACGCTGTGCAAATCGTGGCGCTGAGAGCGATTGCGCTGCATTTTTTTGTGGATGAGGCCCATAGTGCAGACCCCACAGATCAATAGATCAATAAATCAAACATTGTTTGCTCGAAAAGACGTGGAAATTGCAGCTCAAAAGATTTTACTAATCTCCACTGTTAACACTCTTTTTGACAATTTTGTAAAAGTTCCACGCATTGCATTGTGGGATGTGAAGTAAAGCTGTAAGTCATTATGCATGTCATTATCTGAGAAGTTTGGATGTGTTTTATTGTCTGATCTTGTTTCTGTGCTGAAGGATCTTGAACTGATGAACCAGAAGCAGGAGAGACAGCTAGAGGAATTACAGCAGAAGACCTCTTTGTAATAATGACACATCTGATCTTCTTATTTCCCATTAATCTATAATGCTGTATATTAACTCAGTACTGTCTGTATGTCTGCTTTTAGTGCAATTCAAAATAAGATGGCTGGTAAGAACAAAGGAGCGGTCAGTCACCCTCTGTGCAATGCTGAGGAAATTGTGCTGCAGGCGATAAAAGTCACCTTGATGGAGGAAAATGAAGAGGTCATCGCAGAGGTAGATATGTTGGTCAAAGCTACGTCATGTGTTTAACAGAGAAGCTAAAGATTATCACCAATGTTAATCATTAATTATTCAAATTGTTTCAGCTGATAAGGCACCAGGAAGAAAAACAGATGCTCCAGGGCAACATAATAAAGCTCAGGGATGACCTGGAAGCATTGGAGGTTGATAATTGTTCTAAAATATTTCTGATAATTACTGATAAGTGTCATGCTGTGGCTGAGTCTGTGTTTGTGTTTCATCAGTGTTACATGAAACAGTTTGAGTTAAAGCTGAAGGACAAATATGACAACATGGATCAGGTAAGAACACAGGGAGTGACCTAACGATGACTCTTTAGTAATTACAAGTCATCTTTACATTCAAATTAAAATCTTTGCCTTTGTTTGTATTAGAATAAGTCGCAGTTGAAATGTCTTGAGGAAACCGTTGAAAAGTACACCAACATCATTGAGGTAATTATATCTGCATGTTTGTAATTTAAATGTTAAAAACTTTAAGCAGTCATGTCAGTTTGGGTTTAAGATGTGTCATTCATTGTAAATGGACCCAATTTATTTATCTTTAGGTAGTAGTTGTTAAAGCTGCTGGAAATGGTCAGATACAGATATGGGCAACATCCTCAAAAGAATTGAGCTGAGTTTGCGACACTAGACCAGCGCAAATGAGCAAAAAAGTGACATTGTGCGACCCACAGAGCAACCGTGATATAAACGCAAACTGCGCTCAGCTGGAAAACTTTGTGGGCGTGTTAGCTTCGATATATGATTAGTGCAAATTAAGGGAGTAACGATTTGAATCACGATTCATTGACGATTCAATTCAAGGACCATTTTGGTTAATTTAGATGATAAACGATTTGATCCAAAATGATTCAATGACTTGAAATCGATTCAGTAACTTTATTGCCAAAATAATTATTCAACCAGTTTGACTGAAATACATTCCTAAATACTGTACAGTGCAGGGGAGCTTTCATAGACTCCTGATGTTTCTTGTAAGGGAATCATCTATAGATGTATTATGGTCATAAACAAACAAGTAAACATCATTTAATAGCAAATGTATTCATCTTTTATTTGAATAAAGACCAACCAACACTTCAGTTTTAATGAACAGGATATTAACCTTTTCTGCTTTCATTCTCAATACTTAATGTGTTTTCATTAAAAATATGTGTTAGGTTTACCTGACTCTTCTGCTTGTTTTTTTAAAAATAGAAATATTAAGATATTAAGATAAAAAATGAAGTGCAACAAAGATCTGTTCAGCTTAAAGGAGCAGTTGTTGAATCTGCTACTTTTTCTTTTAACAAAATAGTGAAGCCTGAAGCAGCTTCAGCACAGCTAATGCTACATGTGCTGCTGCAGTGGTAAACACAGAGAACGACTCCTTTAGAATATTTCTGTTTGTGTTAAAGTATTTCCACACACTGGACCAAAAGGCAGATTGATCAATTTCTCGCTCATTGGTTTCTCTGTTTTGTTTTGTTGTCTGCTAGCGCGCACCGCATGACGTCACAGAGAGCCGACAGAGTCTGCTGTCATGTCTTTAGTATTAAAAGTGCTTTTAAAACACATCCATATAGTCTGTTGTGATTAAATCCAATGCGTTATTGTCTTGATCGATACAATCAATTGATTACCTTTGAAAGTGATTTTAGATCGATTAATGTCATCCTGAAGCCCAACTTTCCGAGCCCAGATCGATGTAGTTGGATCGTAGGAATATAAATCAAGTCATCGATCTAATGAATGAGTTGTTACGCCCTTAGTGCTAATTCTTCTGAGGATATGGCGTTAAAACAGTGCCGACTGCCGGCACAGACGCTGTGCAAATCGTGGCGCTGAGAGCGATTGCGCTCCATTTTTTGTGGAAGAGGCCCATAGTGCAGACCCCACAGATCAATAGATTAATAAATCAAACATTGTTTGCTCGAAAAGAGGTGGAAATTGCAGCTGAATAGATTGTATTGATCTCCACTGTAAACACTCTCTTTTTGACAATTTTGTAAAAGTTACACGCATTGCATTGTGGGATGTGAAGTAAAGCTGTAAGTCATTATGCATGTCATTATCTGAGAAGTTTGGATGTGTTTTATTGTCTGATCTTGTTTCTGTGCTGAAGGATCTTGAACTGATGAACCAGGAGCAGGAGAGACAGTTAGAGGAAGGACTGCAGAGGACCTCTTTGTAATAATGACACATCTGATCTTCTTATTTCCCATTAATCTATAATGCTGTATATTAACTCAGTACTGT
The DNA here is from genome assembly GCF_900634775.1 of Gouania willdenowi. NCBI lineage: Eukaryota > Metazoa > Chordata > Actinopteri > Blenniiformes > Gobiesocidae > Gouania > Gouania willdenowi. The sequence goes on from NC_041055.1 coordinate 20,851,882, forward strand.
CTGTATGTCTGCTTTTAGTGATGCTTTTAATGAGTCGACAGGTGAGAACAAAGGAGCTCTCATTCGCCCTCTGTCCAATGCTCAGGGAATTCAGCTGCAGGCGAATGAAGCCACCCTGATGGAGGAAAATCAGAAGCTCAGTGCAGAGGTAGATATGTTGGTCAAAGCTATGTCATGTCTTTAACAGAGAAGCTAAACATTATCACCAATGTTTATCATTAATCATTCAAATAGTTTCAGCTGAAAAGGCTCCAGGAAGAAAAAGAGAAGAACCAGGAGGAGATAATAAAGCTCAGGGATGGCGTGGAAGCATATGAGGTTGATATATGTTCTAAAATATTTCTGATAAGTGTCATGCTGTGGCTGAGTCTGTGTTTGTGTGTTTCATCAGTGTTACGTGAAACAGCTTGAGTTAAAGCTGAAGGAAAAGGATGAGATCATTGATCAGGTAAGAACACAGGGAGTGACCTAACGATGACTCTTTAGTAATTACAAGTCATCTTTACATTCAAATTAAAATCTTTGCCTTTGTTTGTATTAGCAAAAGTCGCAGTTGAAATGTCTTGAGGAAACCGTTGGAAAGGACACCAACATCATTGAGGTAATTATATCTGCATGTTTGTAATTTAAATGTTAAAAACTTTAAGCAGTCATGTCAGTTTGGGTTTAAGATATGTTATTCATTGTGAATCGACCCAATTAATTTATCTTTAGGTAGTAGTTGTTAAAGCTGCTGGAAATGATCGTCTTTTATCAGATACAGATATGGGCACAAAACAATTTTAGATTGATTGTCATCCGATCGATCTGTGCTTGCTGAGCACAGATCGATGTAGTTGGATCATAAGAATATAAATTGATTAATCAAATAAATGGATGAATCGTTATACCCTTAGTTCAAATTTTTCTGAGGATATGGCGTTAAAACAGTGCCGACTGCCGGCACAGAGGCTGTGCGTCCCATAGTGTAGACCCCATAGATCAATAAATCAAAGATTGTTTGCTCGAAATGATGTTGAAATTGCAGCTCAAAAGATTTTGTTGATCTCCACTCTAGAACAACTTATTAACATAATCTATTTCATGTGCCAGAGGCCAGCCTTCCATTCACCACCTTAGCATCCATCTGTGCGTCTCTCACGCTAATCACGGTTCATTTACAGCACAGCACCCAAACCCAATCCGACCCTTTGTCAAAACGATAGAACTTAAGCCTATGATGTACAACTCTATTGTGGAGTCCTGCATAGAAGTTATTTTCAGTCCATGACAACTCCAGAAATGTGATGATAAATCACTTAGGCAGAGTTTTGTGGAGCAAACACAGCAAGAGGAATGACCCGGATCGTTATCAGGCTTCTGCAGAGCTTGATGGTGAGTTAATTATTTGAATCAGGTGTGTTGGAAGAGGGAAACATCTAAAACATGCTGGATGGGCCCTTGAGGACCAGGATTGGGCACCCCTGGTTTAAGGCTAAAAGTTAAAATAAATGTCTCCAAGGACATTTCTTACACAAATTAGTAACAAAGTTTCAGCTTTAGACCAATCAACCACCAATCAAAAATATAGAATAGGTAGATCAGTCCGGACGATGTTGAAACCTTGTAAAGCTGCTTTATCAGTGTACATAAGCTACATTTGACCTGTCATGTTTTGTGTGTCTGCAGAAGGAAACTGAACCTGAGACAAAGCCTACCGGTGTCACCACTGAACTGACAGTACATCAGCACAACCAATGGTATATCCGTTTTCACTCTTACATCCAGTTTTTTACTCTAAAGTTTTACTTGTTAAAAAAAAAAAAATCATCTTTCAATATGTTCCATACTTTCCTCAGCGCTGATCAAAGCTATGCAGACAAGGAAGAATATTATTATGGTTGGAGCTGGACCCTTTTTCTGATCACGCTTTTCCTCATCTATCTTATACTTGTGAAATTTGCGGCTCCAGGACATTCCTTCTGGATTTTTTTCAGCGACTTCTTCCTGATGTTGCAACCACACGTCAGCCTCACCTACCAAACCATACCTCCTATATGAAAGAGAGCAGGGAGGAGCGATTCAAGGTAGAGAAATGGAAGGATGGGGAAGAGTTGATTACTGTAAAATGAGATGTGAAGTTGTAGGCGTGAGGCTTAACTATAATGGTGGTGGTTGTGGGCAGAGGGAAGGAGTGAGTGGTGATACCTGAAACAGGTATTTGGGATCAACGTGTCTAAAGTTAAGCCCACTACAAGTTTTATCCCACATTCCAAGGTATGCTAGTGCATCGTAGACTGACGTAAGTGCAAGAAACTGCCACTGTAAACTCAAGCGCTGCCCCGGACTCGAGGACGCAGCCAGAATAGCAGAAAGAGCGGGGGCCAGCAAGCCCAGGCAACCCCCCCCAGCCGAGCAACGCCCCCAAGACACCAAGCCGAGAGGCAGCCATCGCCCCCCACATACACACCCGAGAAAGCACCTAGAAGCCGAGGAGCCAGCACACTCCGCCACCGCCCCCAACCCCCAACCCCAAGGCCCCCCACCGACACCCACCCCCGCCCGAGATCCCAGCAGAGGGGCCAAGGCCCACGCCCAGCAGACGGCCAGAGCGGCGACAAACGGGCAGCCGGCAGGCACCCGCCAGTGGGCCCAGAGCCAGCAGGGACCGGACCCCAGGCCAGACGGACCCGGAATAGAAGAAGCACTTAATGACAGCCTTCATGACACCATATTCATGCTAATGACAGGTGTCACGTCATAATAATGACAGTGTAATGTTGGCCTTTATGAATAAAACTTTAAGTGTTACCTAAAATGTAATCAATTTTTTTTTTTTTTTTTTAAAGTGGGTTTTCATATATTTGGACCTACAGTGTCATTATTAATGAGGATATACATTTTTTCCAAACCTTAAAGTGTGAATGATCATGGACACCGTCATCAGGATTACTGATCCAGATAAATGAACATCTAGCTGCGGATCCAGAATGAGAGTTTGAGAGTTTAATCCAGAAATGGGCTCGAAGGCCAAATCCAGTGCTTGTATTCACAATGCTAGAGTCTCTCATAGAGCTCCAAACTTAGCCGCCCAAATGTTTCGCGCCGCATCCGTTGTGAACGCTGCATATGTCTATCTGTCAATGAAGCCGGTCTAAAGACAAGGAGGCGGACTGGGCTATGATGTCATTTTTTTGTGCTGTCTAGAAATCACGGAACATGGAGTTTTCCCAACACTTGTATATGTCATTGAAATCTGTGAAAATGATAAAGCGCCATTTTAATTTGAAACGCCTTAGCTGAAAAACAATGTAATCGGTGGCTTAGTGGTTAGCACGTCTGCCCCACAGCAAGAAGGTCCTGGGTTCAAGCCCTGGGGTGGACTTGGGTCCTTTCTGTGTTGAGTTTGCATGTTCTCCCCGTGCTGCGTGGGTTTCCTCCGGGTACTCCGGCTTCCTCCCACAATCCAAAAAACATGACTGTAAGGTTGATTGGAGTCTCTATATTGCCCATAGGAGTGAATGAGAGTGAATGGTTGTCTGTGTTGCCCTGTGATGGACTGGCGCCCTGTCCAGGGTGTACCCCCGCCCAGCGCCCTATGAGAGCCGGATATTGGCACCGGCAGACCCCCGCGACCCTGTTAAACGGGAATAAGCGGGTATGAAAATGGATGGATGGATGTTTCCAAGGAGTAGTTTGGTTTGGGAACACTGCTCTAAGTAACAACTGATGCCAAATTGCTGAGATTTCTTCAGGAAGCCAAGAGTTGCTGACAACTTTGAATGTTAAAAGAAAAACAAAAATCAGACATGGCTCCGTCACAATTATTAGGACATCATCAGCGTAAAGCGTAATCTTATGTTCCCTGTCTGCAACTATAAGTCCGCTAATGGAGTTATCTGCTCTGATGGCCTCAGACAGGGGTTCCATCGCCAAGGCAAACAGCAGTGGCAATAACGGACATCTCTGCCAAGTTCCCCAAAAAATTGTAAAGTAAGGAGATCGGAGACCATTTGTGATCATTGCAGAAAGAAGATTTTTAAATAAAATTTCAATCCAACTAATGAACGTACCACCTAGACCAAATGTATATCTAAAGGTATAAAGTGCTCTATGCAATCAAACGCTTTCTCCGCATCGAGAGAAAGCACAAGATCTCTTTTAGAGTGTTGATGAAAATACAGTATTGGATCGTGTTGAGTAATTATTGTATATTGTTATGAGAATTTCGACCTTTGAGGAATCCAGTTTGGTCATCATTGATTAAAATTGGTAGCAGTTTCTCCAATCGGCTGGCAAGAATGTGGCACAATCTTCAGGGAGTTTGCCTTTTTTTTTTCAAATCAGGGAAATATTAGCTTCTCTCAAAGACTGAGGCAGTGTCCCTCTGAGAAGTGAATTGTTCTACACGTTCACCACAGGATCAACAGAGAGCCCCACAATCCGGACATTCTTCCTACGGGCCCTATTTTCTGGGTCGTCGACTCGTGCGACCAGATATTTCACCGTCTTCTCCAAGGTTGCTACTTTAGCATTGGTCAGGTCAGCTGCAACTTCAAGGGCCATGATGCGCCGCTCAGACTCGTTCAGCCTGCTTTCACGGCTCTCAAACATATTGCCGTGTTTCTTGAACAGCTCCAGTAGTGGTGCCAGCTTCTCATCGATTGCTTTGGTAACGTTGGCCGTCATCTCAGTCATTGTCTCCCGTATACATTCACGCATACTAGCGTCCAAGCCACCCTGATCAATGCTAGCCTGACTAGCCTGCTGGCCCCCACGTTAGCATCCTCTTCGGAAGTGTCTCCCACAATGGTTTTCTTACGTGGCTTATCTGCCTGTCTCATAAAGTAGTAGTTCAGACTCATTTCAAGTTAATCAACTGATCAGCACTTGGTTCTGTGGTTATTAATTGGGTTAAGTGATAATGTAAGTGAAAAGTCAACCTATCCTCACACCACCATCTTGGAATCCTCCTTGTTACCAAGTTAAAAAAAAAAAAAGTAAATACCCACTTAGCCAGGATGCACGACTAGATATTTCACATTTTTCTTGTAAGAACAGTCTGGCCTTATAAATAAACCAGACTACACTTCAGTATTTTATTGTTTTCACAGGTAATGATTTCAAACATGGGTGTTATACAGTATAAGTTTATTATCATCAACATCAGTTGGTTATTCGTTAAATAACAAACAAATAATGATGAGCTAGATTAGATATGGCGCATAACATTTATAGTCTGTAGTATTAACTAAAGTCGAGACTTTTAAGTGATTGCAGTTGAAATGAGTGCTTGTAAAATTCAGTGAAATAAGACTTTTGGTTTGGATGCAGCCCTCGATCATTTCTTTCCCTAACAACCCTGGAAATGGGTTTTTATCAAATATCACCTGCTTAAACTTTTCATTCCCCTTGCATCGCACGAGTCAGATAATGATGTCAACAATTAATGCATGTCTGATCATCCATTCTAGCTGCCAATAATCTCACAATCAGTCTATTTATATTGTGGGTTATTACAGGAAGAGAAGATGGTGCAATTCAGACACCATAAAGGAAAAAAAAAACATTTCTATGAGGGACGAAAACGTGAAAAGATGAATAAAAATGGTAAGATCAAGGAAAGAAGAGTGGATAAGAAAGTGAGGGTTTGTATATGAAGCTGGGCTCTGACTGGACTCACTGCCAGAAACCCCCATAACACACATTAAAAGCCACAAGGGAAAGTGGACACTGACGTGTGGTTGAATACTTTAAATAAATGGGGCCATTTTCCCTTTAAGGAGCTGCGACTTTTGAACTGGAATGCAAAAAAATACTAAAAGAACAAATACTGGCTAAAAAGTAGAACCCAACAGGCAGATAGATGTGAATTCTATTTAAAGTTTGACAATACAACACCATCGGTTTGCTTCTCAGTGATGCTTGTTTAAAAAAAATAAATAAATAAATGATTCTAATGTTTTGTGTGTTGAAAAGCCAGAATCTTGATTTAAATGTACACTGGTCTGATCTTTGAATCCACAAATGCACACATCAGAGGAAACATTCACCTGTTTCATTATAATAACTGAAATTAAAGAGCACCCTTTGAATAAAATAATGAATAGTATTAGAGAAACATAAAAAAAAAAAAAAATCAGTAATTACATTATACTATAGTGAACCAAAATGTATAGCACGTAGTGTATGGTGCTGGAAAAATAAATTTTTACTTTTACATGCTATTTTCAAAACCCAATGTTCATCTACAGCACGTAGGTACCTAACTCACTATACACCAGAGATGGGCAACTATTATCACAACGGAGCCAACAAAAATGTGATTGTCTGATCCAATCGGGCCACATCATCAGCATTTAGAATAATAATGACCAACCTGTGTATTATTGTGTAGTGTTTTGACATTTTATTTATCTTTTTATGTGTTTTTCTGGTAATTATTTTCTGTGTAATTATATTTTCATTTTTTTTGTAATTTATCATCTGTCATTTTGCGCATTGTTGTCCTTTTTGTGTATTTTTTCTTTCATTTTGTGTGTTTATGGAGTAATTTTGCGCATTTTCTTTGGGCGCCGCACAAAACGAGCTGCCCACGTCTGCTATAGTCCACTGTAAAATATCCTCATCTTTAATTTGAAAACACAGACTCAACAATACAATGCCTGTCATGTGAGACTGAGATTAATATTTATGATATTATACACAGCAGCAGTTTTTTCTCACAAACTGAAAAAGAAAAAAGAAAAAACACAAATGAAAAATACATTTCAAAATGCAGTTTTCCTTATTAACTTTTCAGGAGGTAAATACTGTAACACAAAGAAATAATCCCTTAATTCTAAGTTTAATCATGAGCAGGTCCTTTTCATGATTTTCAATAAACCCCAAAATTGTTGCAATATCTGTAGATATTGCTTTATTGCAAAAAACAAAAAAAAAGGCAGTACGATTAATAAACAAAGCAGGATATTATGACCATAAACCTATTAAATTTAAAGATATTGTTCACAACAATAACACAAATAATGTTCAAAGCAAAAAATAAATGCTCTTCTAGAAGGTGTTCCAAAAATACTTCTCACTACAGCATAAGAGACCAATTTATGTTTATTTTACCAAAAGCAAGATTCGAAGTAAAATGAAGATGTGTGTCTGTTATAGGGGTTAATTTGTTATGTGAAGCAAGTACATGTGTGCGTAGGGCTGGGTATTGCCAGGTACCACACGATACGATATATCACGATATTTTTGCCCACCATAATGACGATATCGCAATACGATGATGCAACGATAACGATATATCGCGGGAGATTTCATCCGCGATACATCACGATATCTGTCACTTGACAAATTCAGAATTTATCTACTGCATTGAATCCATTTCAAAGGAATGACAGCCAAGTAAAACACAGTGTATACTGCACAGTGGCTCCTCTTAACGCACACTGACCACAACTAGTCACGTGTCCTTGTGTTATGTTTACATCTTTAAGGGAAGACTGATACAAAATAATGCTTCACCAAAATATTGTTCATGATGTTTGTGCAAATTAACTTTGAATCATGAAAAACAAAATCAATGCAGAAAATAGTCATTTCAGTGCTAGAATGATCAACTTCTCTGTAAACATGGACACATCAGTGGTGGATGAACTTGTTTTATGAAAAGTGGAAAATTTCACTGCATATGAAAAATAAACATTTCAGTCAGTGCATTACCCTGGTATCGATGGTCTCGTCCACATCAACATGCAACTTTTCCCACGGATCTTCTGTAGCTCTGATGAGATGTTTACACACTGAGCAGGTGAAGCTGCACTGCTCACAGGCACATTAAAGTTAAGCAGGCACTGGTGTTGCTCTGTATTTAGGAGTCAGTGATGATTTGCGTAGTTTTTTTTGGCAGTTTAAATGGGGTTTCAGGTGGTTTAGGTGCTGTTTAATGCAGCCAAGATGGGAGGGGGAGGGCGGCGCGCCTAATAAGTGCTCCCCAGAAACAAGTATTCCCCATAAAAAAAGGTTCCTTCCTTCTGTCAGAGACGAATTTCATGCCGATTCTGTCCATTTGATTTTGTCCGTGATTCGGTTAATGTGGATTTTATAGGGCCCTATACCTAATTTGCATAATAGGAAGGATAAAAAAATAAATAAATACATATTTTTTTAAATAAATAAATAAATATCGATGTTTGGCACAAGTGAATTGATAACGTATCGCTAGACGAAACATCGCGATATACCGTTGTATCGAAATATTGTTACACTCCTATGTGTGTGTATATATATATATATATATACTTTTTTTGTTTAAAGGCAACTCAATGTAGTTTTGTGTGCATTATTGAGAACGATAACTTAAATGTTATGATTAATGTTGGGCATATAGGCATTTTTGCTTCTGCCTGTTTCAGTCTTGTTATATATTTTTAAATTGTGATTTATGTTTGAATATTTTTTGTTAGACTGAAACAAACAGAAACTGAAACTGAAGAATGTACACGCTTTCTCACTGTTGTGATATGTACATCAACAAGGCATTCTGGGAGCAGAAAACGCTACACAAAGGCCAAAATCACCCAGCATAAGGACAGCAGTGAAGTCACAACCTTGACTGGAAACCCAAGGCCACATGGACCATGTTTATTATTTTAAACTACCAACAAAATCAGCTCAAAAGGAGATTATTTTGATAAACATAAAACAACATTTACTGTGCATCAAAACAGTGCTGCAGTTATCCTCACTATACTGTAGGTTATCATGAAGAGGCTGAAAATCAGAAGAATAAAAAAACAAGGTAAAAGAATCACTTTCTCTGTAAGGTCAAAACAAACTGCAGGGAAAGGTTTTTTTATTGGTTTCGCAATGAACAATGATTTAAGTGGAGTCCTTTGTTTGACAGACCGAGAATCACTAAGAAGTGTCTTAGCATCGCTTGTATAAAGGTATTTGTTTGTTTTTATCTTGTTTCCATTTCCATTTCCAGAGATTTGTTTTTTTTCTTGGCTGATGTACATGCATCAGCCAAGAACATGTGCATTTTCACTAAGTCGTATTACATTGTGTGTCACACTCGCAGGTGTTTTGTTCAAATGCTGATGAAAGCATTGGGCTCAAAGGTGTCTGTATTTCGTTGATAAGTTTGTTTTGGGCAGAACAAACTTATCGTCACAATGATTTGAGTGTTTTTATGTAGAGGAAGAAGAAGAGGAAAAAAGAAAAAGAAGAGGAAGAGGAAGAAAACTTGCTGGAATTATTACACGAAAATTAAGGAAACATCAAAGCGATCAACAGACGCCTCTGAAGAAGACTGGCAGTTGACAGTCAAAACATGTCATGAGATCAAAGTAAACTTCCTGACAGTGTTGTCTGAATAAATTAAACCTTGAAATATTATTAAAAAAGAAGACAAAAGGCTCGCTGGAATCAATACACAGTAATCAAATAAACATCAAAGCGATCAACAGATTACTTAGATTAGACAACAGATACTGACCTAATACATCCCTTCATATAAAACCATCAGCCAATGAAAATTGGTAGTTTAACCGTGACATTTTCTGAAATAAAGAATGAAACATTTATTTTTCCACTTCAGTTAAATCATGAGTATAGACTGAAAGCAGGCATGGATTCAACTGCATGGAAGAAGATAGAGACCTACACATGCCTGAATGGATCAATACCAACTGTTAGGTGAACTTCAACAAATGTTATCACCCCGTCCAGCGCAGCACAGCCCAGACATGAATCTTTTTAGATCCCTGGCATCTTATTGGCATCCTGTCATTTCTAAGGAAATCTTTTCCCTTCAGTGCTCGCCCCACTCTTCCTCCTCCTCCTCCTCTTCCTCCTCCTCCTCCTCCTCCTCCTCCTCCTCCTCCTCCTCCTCTCTTTAAACCAGCAGCGTCAGTGCATGAAGAAGGTTTGCTCTCCGCACAACTCATCTTTGTTCTCACAGGTAAGAGTTTAATATTTATTTCACTGATTTATTTATTTTATATCTATATATCTATATATATAGATATAAAACTGATTAAAAAAAAAATCAATGATTAAAAAAATCTGTCTATAAACTGTTGATAAAAAGCCAAAATTCGGAACATTATTGCCTAAAATATTTAGATTTTTGTTTTGCAATTTAGAGATTTTATCATTTTTCAGGGAATTTTCATTTTGATGTTGTGTGTCAGTGCTGCTTATTGACTGTTTTATCTTCTAATTCTCTTATACTTCTAATCTCCTTGTTTAATTATATCTTTAGTGACCAAAATGAAGTGTTTCAAATGATGAGATGCCTCAACTTGACAGTGACATTACATTGATAAACAAATACTGATATTTTTAAAAATCACAACCATTAAAATGCACTTAGATAACTGTAGATAAAGAAGTGGCCAAGACACAATTCACAGCATGAGTCAAGTAAACAGAAAGACTCATGAGTTTTCAGATAAACAGGTGAAACTCCATTAGGAACTTTAATGGTGAAAAACTATTCACATAGCCCCAGTTCTATGAGTAATACGGGGCGGGGGGAGAATACATTGGCATTCAATAAGCAAACCTCTTCTCGGTCAGGCCACAAGAAGGGTTGTCTTTGTGAGACATTTCACTCATTTTGCTCATAGAACCGGGGTAATGTAAATAACCTATAGTTCTATTTCATAACATTTGTTTTCGATGTCTCACTATGAGATTATCGTAGCTCCCGTATTGCAGACAAGCTTATCGTAAGCGACATCAGCCCGCATGGCAGAACCCTGTACCAATCAGGACAGGAGAACCGCCCGCGACACGCATAGAGCGGAAACATCCAATTGGTAAAACCGGACAAAAGTGAGGGGTGAAGAACAACTCGCCGCCGAACAAATATCCGGAACAGACAACCCCCTAAACCAAGCCAGGAGGTGGCTAAAGCCCGAGTCGAACGCGCACGCAACCCAGCGGGAGGCTGCACATCCTGACTCAAATAAGCCAAAGCAATCACCTCCACCACCCAGTGTGACAGGTGTTGCTTAGTAACAGGCTTCCCTAGGAGACAAAGAGTTGATCACTCCTCCTGAAGCCCCGTCAAACCCACGTGCACTCATACAGGGCACAGTAAATGAGACCGCTGCTCACCCTGGGAGGCAGGGAAGGCCGTGACGTCAATAGGTCAACACGAACCCAACACCTTTGGCACAAATGCCGGGTTGGGCCTGAACACCATCCTAACGTCATCCAGGAAGAATTAAGCGCATGACGAATGCAGTGACAGCGCGTGGATGTCACAGACGCGGCCGGCCTTCTTCGACAGCCGTGGGGGGCTTTGAAAAGCGTAGTTTCCAAGCGTGGGGGCCAGGAAACCCATGCTTGGCGTAAAAGTTTCCAACAAAGGATACGGCAGCAGCGTCCTTCAACAAAATCCAAAGAGGGTCCGCCTGTGGACGGTTAAGCCACTGCGACGAGAAGCTTCGTGAGCTAGAAGAGATTTTTGAATGTCAATTATTCTCCGCCCGCCCCACTTAGTGGGAGGTACTACCTGCGGCAGATGAACACATTTCATCAGCCAATCAGGATTTGCCTAATGAGAAAGTGCTTTTGATAGGCGTGCAGAGGCGCATATCCCATAGTGAAACATCAAAACGATTGTTATGAAATAGAACTCTTCAGTTAGGGAAGACATAAAGTGATATATTTCAAAACTTTATAAAAGATGACATTAAACTGTGCTCAGAGTTCACATCTGCAGATGTTTCTGACATGTCCAACAAATACTGAATTCAGGAACAAAAAGATGACTAGGATTTACTTGAGAGCAACAATATCTATTCACGCCACTGATCATTGATCCTCTCTTTATGTCAGATGTTTTTCAACTAGATATTTTTCCATACAATGTAAATATCAGCGAATAAATCATAAAAAAGTATTTATTAAATAAATATAACCCCCATATGTCGACTAAATTATCAATGTCACCATCTATTCAGAGACGGTGCATCTTATAGGAACCGTCTCATATTTCAAATATAATACTTGTATAAATTACTGCATTATTCATTTCCTATTTGAGCCACCGGCTTAGACTGTTTGACTTCCTCTGAATATGTCTGACTCTGAACATGTGACACTTTTGTATGACTGAGACGTTACAGACAAAATGTCTAATTACTAATTGCTCGCATCGTTTTTGAACACTGATATTAGCAGTCAGTGAGAATCCGTCGCAATAGACGCTGTGTTGAATAACTCCACCTTTAGTGGAAGTGGTTCACATTCAGAGTAATGAACAGAGTAGGAGTCTCAACTCAGCAGGAAGGAAACAGACAGGGGTTTCATCTCCACTTTCATATTGGTGATAAATTGTGTGATAAATGAAAAGGAAGAGGTTTGAATTTAAGCACAATGAACAGGTCCTCTATGGTGAACAAACAGAGATCCACATGCTCGACATGTAAAATACTAAGTAAACTAAATGACAAAATCCAATAGCCTTTCAGCCATTGCTGCTTCAACGATCACGATCAACTATTGTAAAAAAAAAAAAAATCAGATTTGATCATCAAAAACAGGCAACCGCTATTAAAATATTCTTGAATTATCCCCAACTTGAAGTTTTTAATGAAAACCTGGAGATGATTGGAGGCTTCACAGGAAGACTAAGGTAGGAAGTTCCCTAAACAAAGACTGGAGACAACAACTCATACCAGTACATGCTAAATAGGGGTGTAACAAAATAGTCAACTCACGATATGATACGGAATAAGACATGGGGCTCATGATACGTTATATGAAGAGTGACAAATGTGTAACAAATCTTTGTTGATGAAAAACAATTTGACTGCAAAAGTTGGAGACGGCGTGTGGGATTGTTTTGCTTTACAAGAATGAAAACAAATTTACCAATCGAACTATTTTAAAATATATATATATATATTTTTTTTTTTTTTTTTTCTCATTTCTCAAACATAAAAGTTTTGAATACTTTTGTCTTAGGGCCTTTATACTTTGGACATCCCATTCTCATTTCAGTAATTTCCCCCTGGGATAAACAATTAACTTCTGATTCATGAGCTGCCCTTTTCAGCAATGTTTTGGGTGTGATTCAAATATCACTCGTGTTTGGAGCACATAGTCGCTTTTAATTTCCCAATCATCGGCCATCTGTAGTTATGGCTTCTGTATCAGCCTTCTCCATGGAATCTTTTGCTTTAACGGACCACGTACACTCGCAATGAAACGCAGAGGATCTCTGTGAAACGTGTGCTGCTGCTGTGTAGGGATCCATGTGTCGACACGGGGCTGCGCGTCAACGTGACAGAAACATAAATCACACCTGAGAATGTAGATTTTATTGTGTTTCCTGCACGCCTCATCTTAACATCTGCTTAGAAGACAAATTAGTGCTCAGTTGGTTTTTTTTCCCAGACAATCGCGCGCTGACCGAGGCAGAGCTGGGACCAAGTCCTTGTTTTGCGAGTCACAGTCAAGGCCCAAGTCCTTCTGCTCGAGTCCCAAGTCTAGACAGTCGAGTCTCGAGTCAAGTCCCAAGTCTATACAATCAAGTCCCAAGTCCTAAACATGTCTTTAAAAAAATGAACTGCCCAGGCACCGGTAAAGACATTTTTGGCTGAGATATCCATACGCTTGTTGTGAGACGTAAGCTTGTAGTTATTTTCACAATATTTGTCTATGAAACACAACCGAGTGTAACAAATGTAATGCCCCACTCCTACAACCCCAGACATTTGAAGACACCTTCACACCTTGAATTGAAGAAAATAAAATAAAAATAAATAAAATGAAGAATTTATGCTTTAAGAATCAAAAAACCCTGTGACAGACTGGCGATCTATCCAGGGTGAATCCTGCCCTCACCCATAGTACGCTAGGATTGGCTCCAGCGAGGGGCGGATCTACCGGGATGGCATAGGGTGGCAAACGCCACCCCACAACAAAGTCTTGCCACCCCTGCTGCCACCCTAATTTGTACAAACGGGCACGAAACAATGCGGCCGCGGTCACCGAGGTGTTTTCTTCAGCGAGCGAGTAGACGAAGTATCCATCTTGCAAACACTGCAGCGTGTAAGCTACTACAGCAAGCAAGAGGAACAAATGTCATTGCGTCCCTTTGCGTTCTTGAAACTTCTTTGACTAGATTTTATTTTGTGAACCTTTGACTTTCATGTCACAGTTTTTTGTATCACAAAATTGTGTTGCATTCCTAATACTAACACAACTAAACCCTGTGGTGACGCACAGGCTCAGAGGTAGAGTAGTTACGCTTCTTAGAAGGAGCTTTACTAAGAAGGTTGCAGCGAGAGTTGGAAAAAGCAGCATTGTTGCCAAATCGTAACCTGATCAGCTGCCATAGTGGGTCAGTCAGCAAAGAAAAACAAGAAATAAATATAAATAAAGCAGTCTGATCAAGTGTAATTGTATTTACTGGTAGTTGAGGGGAGGAAACTTACATAACATTCTATTATCATAGAGAACATTATCTCAGCACCAATTTAATAACCACCAGATGAAAATCTACTGTATTTCCTGTAAATACTCAGAAACCATTTTGTTTTGACAAAGCTGGTATTGAGATGTCCTGCTCTATACCTTATACTGCTTTCATCAGCCCTTGAATAGGATGCTTTTTCTATGTCTCCTCAGCATGTGTTGTTGTAAATAAAAGGTTGTCCTTGTTGTGTGCAGGCACTGACACTGTCAGCTCTGCTACCATGGAGGCTAATCAAAGCCACCCAACAGGAAGCTCCCAGTCATTTCTGTCAGGACACCATGATGGGCCAGTTTATGAGGTGGCCCTACAGAACAGCTCCACCAACCATAGCTCCCAGTTTGCAGACGTGGCTTTGCTGCAGATTTTCCAACCCCTGATCATTCCCTTCTACGTGCTTGTGGTAGCGGTGGGAGTGTTTGGAAATTACCTCCTGCTTTACGTCATCTGTCGATCGCACAAGATGCACAACGTCACCAACTTCTTCATTGGGAACTTGGCCTTTTCTGACATGCTCATGTGTGTCACCTGTGTCCCTTTCACTCTGGCCTACGCCTTCAACCCTCACGGCTGGGTCTTTGGCCGCTCCATGTGCTACCTGGTGTTCCTCATCCAACCTGTCACTGTTTATGTTTCAGTCTTCACTCTCACTGCTATTGCTGTGGATAGGTGAGTACATTGGTCTAAATTCACAGATTCATTGATCTTTTGGTTTTAGAAATGTATAAATTGATTTTAGCTTCATGTTTAAACTGCACATGTATACACAACATAGACATACTTAGTGGAAATGTGAGAAATGCACATAAAAGAAAATACGGCTATGAAGAAGCCGATTTATGGCTCAGAGGCAGCATTAAGATAAAATAAGACAACTTTTATTGTCCCACAAAAAGGAAATTTGCAGTGTTTCAGCAGCGGTAGATAAATAAACAGCATAATAAAAATAAAAAAATTAAAATGGAAGATATATACACACACATGGAACTGTACTCAGTACAGAGAGAAAGAGGCAAGACAATGGTGCAAGAAGGACATTTAGAATAACTAAGAATAAGCTGCACTTCTTGTAATTAAATTATCTGATATAATTATTGAGATTGATAGATTTTTTTATGAATGTGACAGAATGAAAAAAGTGGAATTTCTTATTTAATTTTTATTGAATCAACTTTTATTTTACCAGAACGTATGCTGCAATAAAATCTCTTCTTAGTGAAAGACAATGTCCAGAGACTAAAGAGCAACACAAATAAACATATATATATATATATATATATATATATATATATATATATATATATATATTATGTGTTCATTATTCAGTATAATGATCATTTGGTTCAATGGCTCTTTGGGTTAGTTTCAAGTCCCCATGGGCTCTTTTTCAGCTCGGTGTTATTTGCTTTTATTAGTCTTTTAGTTGGTAATATGTTTTGTTAGTATCTTGCTTGTAGTTGGGTTTTATATGTCAGTAATGGATCTGTCTTGTCAGTCTGTTCATGTGAGAGATTGAATAGTCCCACACATTTACTATAGTGGTAATTATAGCTTTCATCTCTACCGCAGGAGTGTTTGAAGTTACACTGAGTTAGATTTTTGTTCCTACTTTGACTTTGATCAGTTTTGGTCTTTTTCCTTGGCTTATTTATTTATTTATTTATTAATATTAAAGATAGATTTCTGTGCATACACGACACCTGCCTCCTTTTCACTCCTGTAAATCAGGAGTCCTCTTGACATTCACTTCCCTGACAATTACCAAGCATATGATTAAATATGCTTTGCTTTGCTTTTGGGTCCGTCTGTCATTTTAAGATAATGTTCCAAAGGAAATGGAAATGCTGATGATTTAAAAAAAAAAAATCCACTGTAACAATACTTGAAAATCCTGCAACTGAGAAAAACCATCCATGACTTATTGTGTACATTCATTTGATTATGAAGTAGATACGCAGAGATTGATTAGTGAGTGCACTTTTAATGATGACCACATTGGCAGTTAAAGGAATTCACTCATGCTAATTAATTTAATAAATAAAGTCTGTAATTTACATAATGTAAAAAAGGCTTTTCACATAAACCAGTAATGACAACTGAATTAGCTTATGTGTGTAGCCGTGCATTAAATCATAAATGGTAACATTTTGAATATCACACTTTTACTATATGTAACTAGGCCACAATACTGCATACAGTATCGAATGTACAGTAGTAGCTGCATCTTACTTTGTGCTAAAAATTGATTCCTTTTACCTTTTATTTGCTGATACTTTTGAAGTACACATGTATGTGTACTTCAAAATAATCAATATTCATATTAATTTCTAATGATTAATATACCTTCCCAGTAATAATGTAATCTATTTCAAATAAGGTCCATGAGGACACCAGAATTTTTCATTGAATCCACTTTATTTCATTTTTTTATCCAAAATGTGAGGAAAACACTAATGAAGGGATTCAATTCCCTGCAGACGTACAATAGAGTTGAGGTGAGACACGTGTTACTGACTGGATAAAACTATGTTTACATATATTTTAGTAGTTTTAGATGGTAAACTAACATCTTCTTGGCGAGCTTCCAAGGAGAAATGTCCAATTGTAGCATGTTACATAAAACTCATATCAGAACTTCTAGGTTAAGTATTTTCATCTGTGATATATGGTTCGCTTTTCAAAAAAAAAGAAAACAACCTATCATGTGGTAAGAATAGATTGGATGCCCTACATGACAAGTGGCCTTTGAGGTACCAAAGAGCCCTGCATGCATGCATGCGCTGCCGTAAGACTCTTGAGTTTAGTAAAATCATCTTGGTAGACAAAAAAAACAATCACTTTCCTTCTATTCTTCTGGACTCAGCCCAAAGAAAGCCAAGATCAAACAACGCTACCTGTTGAAAGGAGACTTTAAATTTTAATACGTTTTCTTC
The DNA here is from genome assembly GCF_900634775.1 of Gouania willdenowi. Lineage (NCBI taxonomy): Eukaryota > Metazoa > Chordata > Actinopteri > Blenniiformes > Gobiesocidae > Gouania > Gouania willdenowi. The sequence goes on from NC_041055.1 coordinate 20,869,291, forward strand.
CTTCTTCCCCCCACTGTTTCATAATTCATAGTTGGAGGTTACAATCAAAACTCTTAATTTATCTTCAAAGTGACGTTTAGTTCTTTTTGTCTTCCACTAAAATGATAAAAGATCCTGATGAAAAGCATGAATGCAACACAGAGCCAATCCTTCGGGGGTAAATGGTCACTGCAGTTGATGAGTTCACTAATTAATGAGTGAATAATCATGCAGTGCATAATCACCAGAGGTGAAGTGCTCACGTTACTGTATTTGAGTAGCTTTTATGGGTACTTACTTGTACTTAAGTACGTTTTAAAAGAAGTAATTTGCTACATTTCTGCATCCAACCGTTACTGAGTAAATTATGTTTTATTTTGAAATAATCAACGGACATTGTGAAACTACAAAAAATGAAATAACCAGACAATCAAATGCATCCTCATAGCCGATCGATCAGATTAAGTGTAATGCATGGTGCCAAAACAGCATTGAATGGAGGTTTTCTCAGTTTTAGAGTTCATAAATGTACAGTAGCTATACTTAGAGCCTGAGAATTGTTATTATTTTGAATTGAATTCATTGGTGTTGTTTTACTCATAAAATAATTTTACATTTTGACAAACCTTTTATTTTATACAGATACCTTTGCGGAAAATTAATTAAGTTCCAATTGTGCAAGATTTGGTTTCTTCCTTTTTAATTTTATACATGAGATGTTTACTGTATGCAAGGGAACCGTGGCAAGATTTATTACCAACAATAAACGTGGGGGGTGAAAGTAACTCGTAACTTTTACTTTAAAGGTCCAATGTCATGCTATTTTCACCCATCTCCATTTGTTCTAAGAACCCCAAAAACATAGCATTTGAGGTTTATTTTCCCAAACTCGCCTGTTTTATAGAGTTTTAACCTATGAAATGTCACTTTCTGAGCAACTCCACACAAACAGGCTGATTTGTGTCCTGCTTATGCGCATTCATGAGTGGGCGTGTCTATAAACGGGACACGCATGGTGACTTAGGGCCAGAGGACGGCCCGCCCACCCACCCACCCACTCCGTAGCCGAGCTCATGCTGCTTTATAAACACGGAGCGTGGGGCGTTCACCGGTACATACATAGACTGTAGAAAATACGTACATAGCACTGCGCGAAGGACGCTGAAATGCTCACCTTCGTGGGCGTGTCTGTTTACATGCCAATCCTGGCAGAGAGCTTCCTGGAGGCGCGGCTTCTCCAGCTCAGTGCCGCGTCAAATTCGTCAGCAAAGTGGGAACGTGTCATCAAATTGGAGCGAGGTGTTTGGGCTCACCCTGCAGTAAGAAAGGAGCAAATCATCCTCTAACTAACGATTGAGGGAATCAATGAAAAAAATACTTTGGGCATGTGTATGAAGCCCATATAGCACTTTATGATGTTTAAAGCACAGAAAAGTTAATTTAGCTTAACATGAGCCATTTAAATACTATTTAATTAAGCTACTTTTTATTTTATTTATGACTTACTTGTACTCAGTACTTCTACTTGAGTAGAATATATCAGTACTCTTCACAACTCTGATAACACGATGGTTCTTCTTACACAGGTATTATGCTACGGTTCACCCTCTGAAGAAACGGACCTCGGTGGGCACCTGTGCGGCCGTCCTCGCTGGGATCTGGCTGCTGTCCTGTGCTCTGGTGGCTCCGGCCGTGGTCCACACCTACCATGTTGAGTTCAAAGACGAGGGCTTCACCATCTGTGAGGAGTTCTGGTTGGGTCAGGAGAAGGAAAGACGGGCCTATGCTTACAGCACCCTGTTGGTCACTTATGTCCTTCCGCTTTCTGCTGTTGTTGTATCCTACCTCTGCATCGCTGTTAAACTAAAGAAATGCGTCGCTCCGGGAAACAGGACGCAGAACCAGACCGGAGCTCACCAGGCTCGGAAAAGAAAGATTTTTCGTTTAGTTGCGCTGTTGGTGATTGCCTTCGCCGTGTGCTGGCTGCCTATTCATGTATTCAATGTGCTGAGGGACATTGACATTAACCTTATTAATAAGCGTTACTTCTTACTCATCCAGTTGCTGTGCCACCTGTGCGCCATGAGCTCATCGTGCTGTAACCCGTTTCTCTACGCATGGCTGCACGACCGCTTCCGCGCCGAGTTACGGAAGATGTTTAAGTGTCGTCGTCGCATCAGCGCGCCATCTAATCATTGTGCTGCTAGCGTGGTCCTATAAACAGTACCAAGACGGACTTGAAGAGAAATAAGGTTTCTGATTTGTTGCCCAAGAGCAGGGGTGGCAAAAGTAAAAGTAAACAAATTATTTAGGCTATTGAAGTAAAAGCACTTAAACTTGCTTAAAAAGAAAAGTACTGGCTCACCTTCTTCACAAAGTAAAAGTAAAAAAGTACATGTTCAAAGATTTGTTTAAAGGGATCCCAGACTGTTTTTACGAGTTTGGCCTAAAACCTAAAATCACATGTAAAGTAGAGACGTATTTAAAAGACAATTAAATGAATATGGTATATAATACTAGTAATGTTTTTGTGCACTAAAAGTGGCCGAGTACAGCAGAAATGTAATATCTCGAAGACTGATGTCAAGTCACGTGTCTTTCTTCTCTGGCAAAAAAACACAAGAAATCCGGTCAAGAAGTAAAAACCCTTCATAAAGAAACTTTTTCACTTTAGTGCTAACTTTGCATTCTACTACGGGATTCTTAAGTTCAAGTCACATGATCATTTGTCAACAGATTGTTTGAGATTGATTCAAAAACAATCTCGCAAGTGACAATATCAATTGTTGGTGAGTGAATTCTCCCATTTTTCGAAAGAAATACTGTATTGATCTATGAGGCCTACTACACTGTCTATCTTTTATAGAAAATGCCTATTATCATCCCGAGAAGCTTTGAGGTAAAAAGTTAAAAAAATAAACAATCAATGAATAGTCAAAATCAATAGCACATGTTCTGTTAAATAATTTAAACTCCAAATATTTACACCACAGTCTAATGTAAGGAGTTAAAATGATACCCAGTCAGTCACATAAATGCACTTTAGATCAGTGGTTCTCAAACTTATTCTGTATTTGGAGGAGCTGATTTATCGACGACAACTGAATTAGTTAATAATTTACACACTGATTCATGTGTTCGGTCATTTCTTTCTTTCTTTCTCCTGCGGGCCAAATTGGATGCTCAAAAGGGCCGGATTTCGCCCTCTGGCCTTGAGTTTGACGCATATGCTCTAAAGCAGTGGTTCTCAAACTTATTTGGTTCAGGTGCCACATTTAGGGCGACCGTGGCTCAGGTGGTAGAGGGTCGTCTTCTGATCGAGTCCGAGTATGTGCATCCCTCCTGGGTAGAGTAAGAACTGCGCCCACTCGAGGCGAAAACAAAATTGCAGTGCAAAAAAAGTGCAAAAGTCCAAAAATGCGGTTTGTTTTCGGCTAGGGGCCGAATTGCTCCCGCTGGAGGCCGCGGACGTTTGGTGCGCTTCAGCAGCAGGGTCGGTTTTATGCTAATGATAGCTCCGTTACCTAACGACTATGATTTCTGACCCGCCCATTAAATCCTGAACACAGAAATGTGAAACAGTTTGTGAACTTGGCTGCACAATTACATTCTACATACATGGTTGAATGGCTTTTATTTTAAGGAATACATTTATGACCTATTTAATGTGTTTAGAAGAAAATGTCAGAATTTGCTTTACGCTGCCTTTCTTTTCAGCTTTCATTTGTTAATTTTCCACTGTCTCTGTCTCAAATACCCCCTGTAGTGCCGTAGGGGTACACGTACCTCCATTTGATTCCAGTTTTTATCGTTCATCTTCCGTCTAACGTGGGACCAAGACTGAGCCTTGTTTCAGTTTTTGTATGCTGTTTGTCTTTTCACTTTATTATTCAGTATATTTCCCTTGTATTTTGTGTGTTTTTGTGTGTTCGTTGGTATTATTTAAATTATTCCATCTCAGTGTGTGTGTTTTTGGTTGTTTCTTATGTCGTTTTGTATGTTTCTCTGTTATTTTTGTGTGTTTTCTAGTGATCTTGTGTATTTTTCTTTCATTTAGTGTGCATTTTTAGTCGTTTTGTGTGTTGCTGGTAATGTTAAGTATTTTTTCTCTGTAAGTGCGTGTGTTTTTGTTGTCATTTTCATTCATTTTAAACTAAAAAGTAAACACTGTAAAATCCCATATTTTTAATGCTTTCATTTGTTAATTTTCCGCTCTCTCAAGTAGTGCCATTGTGTACCTCCAGAGGTACACGTACCCCCCATTTCACACTGCTTTAGATGATAGGTCTAAAGCTGAATCATTAAACTTTGTTACTAATTTGTGTTAGAAATAGCTTTAGAGTTATTTATATTACTTTTCAGCCTTTAAGATGCTCATTACTTGTGTTGCATGACAACGAGCGCCTAAAGACGCACTTAATGACTCCGGAGACAATGTTAAAAGTGAGAGAAAGCACAGCGCTGCACCTTTGTTCAACAGTTGCAACTATGTGTCACAGTATATAGGAAGAGCTGCATGCTGCACGAAAACAGTATATTTAGGATTCAATTAATAATACATTTGGGCTTTGACTGCTGTGTTTGATTATAAAATCCAAATAGAACAGATTGAACATGATGTTGCTATCACAAAATCACAAGATTATTTATATTTTGGCAACATAATCCATTTTTTTGTTTCTCCATCAGTGCAGAAGTGAAAACTCATGTCGTCTTGGTTCCTTGTGAATTAAAACGAACTCACTAATTGTTTCCCAAGGCTTTCATTTGCAAAATAAAAAAAAGAAAATAGCAGTTTGTCAGTTGTGTGTGCTCTTCTATTTTCTAATGCTTTTTAGTGGCTTAACAAAACATTCATTGTTTTGGTTGTATTACAGCTGTAAAACTCATTTGTGTGCTGTGAGATGAACATTTTGCAACAATTACAAAAACTAACAATTTGAAATTATATGCAAAAATGTGCTTTTATTTTGGTGTGGTTCGACCAAAGGATATGCTGTTTGTTGTTTTAATTATGTATCCTAACACCAGTGTGCTTTGGTGGCTACTACATACTGTCAGTGTTGTGTTGGAACATTGTCAATAAAATGTTTAAAAATGGTCTCAGAGATCAAAAACAAGAGCAATGTGTGACAGCATCCATCCCTCCATCCGACCTGAGAGCGACGATGTATGACGTTACTAATTAAATGAGAAAGCAGAAGTGTTGGCATATTAAATAGTTTGGCTTACACCGATGAAGTAATTGTGATAATTTATTAGTTCCACTAAACCAAGTCAGCAGCCCTGGTGCCTGTGTGACAGCTTTTTCTAAATTTTTTTTGCCTTGAATGGCTTTAATTTCTAAAGATAGACTGGTTTCCATTCCACCCAGTAAACCGATACACAGCAGCAGCCTTAAAAGGGACCAAAAAGTCAAAGCATTTGCGTATCGGAGTAAGAACGACTTTGTAGAAATAAACATTGCAACATGTCCTTGGTTTAAAGTCAACGTCTGTAAAGTAGTTGCTGATACTAAAAGTTAGTAGTAGGGAGTGAATGTCGTCTAGTTTGCCCATTCTGTAAATACAGAAAGAAACAGTTGTTGTTAAATTATCATAACCTTTATTTTAAAAGGTTAGGAAAGTAAAAAATAATACAAAATAAACTATGAACAGCAAGAAACAAGAACAGAAAAGTTAATTCATTTTAATTAAAACTGGAGCATACTCTAAATAAGATCCTGCAATAAAGCAGTTATGTAATAAGTAACTAAACCAAATCACAGAAAAGTCAAACTGATCTATTTTCAGGTCCCTAATGAGGACAAAACCATCTGTGATGAAGCAAACTCTTGCACTTCTTGTGGAGTCCGTATGTAGGAGTCGATTTCACTGTCAGATATTTCTTCATCTCCCGTCACGTCTTTGAGCTGCGGCGACTGAACTCTGCGTTTCTTACAGTGAATCACACACGGAGGAGCAAACAGTTCTCTCTTACCCCAGTTTAATATCGGCTCCTCCTTCCTCTGACCTTCCCTGTGCTCTGAGAGCGTGGATGGGCCACTGTCCACATCTCCTGACTGCTCCTTCCTTTGAAACCTTGATTGAGACTCTTCCACTGAGGCTGTGGGATGTATGGGAACTATGGGGGTGCTTTCCACAGATGAAGGACCCTCCACACTGCTGGTGTGACCCTCCGTCATCAAAGTGTTTTCATGGTTCCTTAGAGCCTTTCTCAACAGGGTGTTTCTGTACTGCAGAATATCTTCAATGTGCTGGACGATGCTATGTGCTGACACTGCGTCTTTGACCCAGGGGAGTTCTCTGCCAAGCTTACACAGCATTTCCTTCATCTCAGCTATTCTCTTCAAGGCGGGCTTCTCCAGTTTCACTTTGGTGAGCAGACAGAATTTGTTCAAAGAGAGACCGAGGCGCAACTTTGACGGCTTAAGGGACTGCCAGGCTAAATATGTCGCTGCCATCATGATGGGAGCTGGTTTACGGCCCGTTACGATCCAGGAAGCTGCCGCCATCTCCGCCAGGGCCGCGGCTCTTTTCGTCAGGTCCTTTAAATTCTCCGCGAGCTCTTCAGAAACCTCGAGCAAGCTAATTTTGTAGCTGTCAAATGAATTAAAAAAAAAAAAAAAAAACAATTCAGAAATGAAATCCAAAACTAAACTTTTAAGGTTTTTTCACAGGATGTTAAAAAACAGAATTATTTGGATCATTCAAAGTGTCATGTTTTTAAATCAACAGCAACACAAACATTAAAATACCAGATATGCACCAGCTTGTCCTGAGTATCATTGACATAGGTCTGAGCAGAGGTGAAAGTAATGGATTACAAGTACTCACATTACTGTTACTGAGTTACTTTTAAGGGTAATTTTTTAGGTATATTTCTAAATCATTAATTGTACGTGTACTTAAGTACATTTTAAAAGTATTAAAGTAATTCATTACATTTCTACATCAATATTATTTTTTGTTTTAAAATGATCAACAGACATTGCCAAACTACAAAAAAATGAAATAACTGACCAGACAACAATCAAATGAATCATCACATCATAGCTGACCAACCAGATTAAACGTAATGCACGGCATCAAAAAAACTGCATTTAATGTTGGTTATTTTCTCAGTTTTGTAGCTATACTTAGAGCCTGGAAATGTTTTTATTTTGCATGGAATTAATTGGTGTTATTTTATTTAAAAAAAATAAATAAATAATGAAATAAATAAAATAAATATTAAAAATAAGATTTTGTCTCTTCATTTTATACATGAGATGTTTACTGTATGCAAGGGAACAATGGAAAGTTGTATTACCAAAAATAAACGTGGGGGTGAAAGTAACTAGAAACTTTTACTTTGAGTACTATTTAATTGAGTTACTTTTTACTTGTACTTGAGTATTTTATGTACGACTTACTTGTACTTTACTTGAGTACAATTTCAATCAAGTAACAGTACTACTCGAGCAGGATATATCAGTACTCTTTACACCTCTGGGTATGAGTATGTTTTGGCAATTGTTTTTTTTTTTGCTCAAAAACGATATTGAACAGAAAAAAAAGAGCAGTTATTTAATTAGCATTTTCAAAAAATAAAATTGAAATTCAAGCTATTTTCCTTTATCCGGTGTCATGTACTGAGTGCGTATTGTACTGAGATTATTTAAGCACATGCGTACTACCAGAAAATAAATTTTTGCTTAAAAAATTAATAATTCATTCACTCAGTACGTGACACCGGGTTGAGGAGGTATAAAAAAAAACATTAAAAAGTGGTTCATTTTCATTTTCTAAAAACCAAAAAATCAAACATTAGAAGACAAAAAAAAAGGCCCAATCTTTTCATATGGTGCAACAGGAAGTTGCTGTTTTCAAAGTAAGAGCGCGTTTGAGGACCGGGCGAAAGAATTTCGGCGCTTCAGTGTGACAGAAGTTGATGGACAAGGGAAAAAAAACGTGTTTTTATTTCTGTCTTATAGAGTTACATTTCTTTGATTTTAGAAACAGAAAGTGAAAATCAACGGGTTTTTACAGTTTTGTTTATCCCTTTTCAACCCTGATGAAGAAAAACGCCTTGAATTTCAATCGTAATTATTTGAATTTGAAAATGAAAATCAAATGAACTCATTTTTGATTTTTTTAATATCCTTTTTTGAATAGAAAATCCAGTGACTAATTTGGATCCAATCCAATCTTTATGTTTTTAGAAACGGAAAAGAAAAATCAACCGTTTTTGTTTTGTTTATCCCTTCTTGACCCTGATAAAGAAAAACACCTTAAAGTTCGATCTAATTTTTTCAATTTTAAAATAAAAATCAAACATTTACTTATTTTTTGTTTTCTAATATTATTTTTCGAATAGAAAATCCAATGACAAAATCATACACTGAGCAACACAAAAATCATGACACCGTTTGTGCGTTTTCCACTCACTCATTAATGTGTGTCTCCATCACATCGTTGATGCTGAAGATCGGAGCCTCAATGCTAAGGATCTTGAGCATCTCTTGATAAATCCTTCCCACCTCTATCATGTCGGCATCCACCAGGTAACCAATGGTTGCCATGGTAATGGGCCAGTTGTGCAGCCTGCAGCTTACGAGCACGCAGCATCCCGCCAGGATGTGTTTCTTGTGAAGGCTCACATTGATGAAATGTTGGTGTTGGTAGGCCTGGTTGTAATAAGCCTGTGACATATCCCCGATGTCAGCGTGCACCCTGAGAATCTGACATATGGCTCTCACGCGCTGCACACCTACGAAAAGGAAAGTGAAAGGTGTAAATAGCATGTGTAGCATTGTGAAGTGCAGTTCCTTCAATAAGCAGAGCTCACCTTTTATGAGGTTATTACACTGCTTTTTGGACACAGCTGTGGATCTGCTGAAACTGATAACTGCAGAAAAAAGAACAGAGCTAATACAATACTTAATCATGCATTTTATGAATAATCAACATACAGTTTCATTAAATTATAGCTGTTGCCAAAGCATTTTAATAGTAACACATATTAGTATCTATTTTGTGGTGAAGTAATCACACCTCGGACGTATTTAAATTTGAAGCAATCAGAATGTTATGACCTTTGTATGAATAAAATAAAAAGAAATGTGTTAAATTGAGCCTTTAATTTGACGTCAGAATTACAGGCAGGCTAACAAATTACTGTATATAATTAATAGTTGTAAACATTACCATTTTCCAATTACAGAGGTTCATTTAACACGGCATGGAAACAGTAATCAACATCAATCATTATTAAAAAAAAAAAAGAAGCAGCTTAATGTTAAATATTTCATGTTTATTTCTCCCCACTGGAGCTGATGCATGTTCATGTGGAATTATAGGTTTTTTTCTTAAGAATTTTATTTTTTCATAAGAATAATATTCATCTTTATTAGCAAGCTACCGTTCTATGAAACAAAAGTCACACTCATAATTACATGTATCATCTCCAAGAATAAGGTGACCACAGTTGAAACTATAACATCACAGATCACATGGTGTTTTTCAGAGGCAATTTCCTGTCTTTGGGTAGTAGTTGTTACCTGTAAGCTATTTTATATACATCATTTTATCAACTCTGAAAAGCTACGTTTTAGGAACAATATCGTCTATTTTTTTTTTTTTTTTTTTTTTTTGTGCTGGAAGGTCTACTGCGGGGTATTAGTGGATTGATAGTGTAACGATGCATTTTGTCTCCCAAAAACTCAATATTGTCATATCTCATCGTCACTTTATGTTAGGTGAATATGTAGGAAGCGTAGATTTAGAAAATTATATATTTGTAATTTTTCAATGCACAAGTTGTTTCAAGTATTATAATTTTAAACAACTTAATAATGAAAAAAAACAAAAAAAACAATTTAAATAAACTACTATGCACACTGCTAATGTTAACCCCCCCCCCAAAAAAATAAATAAAATAAAAATAAAATAAAATAAATAATACTAATAATACTAAAGGCTTATTTTTCTTAATTTATAAGGTTTTAAACCTTTTGTTTTCGGTCGGCACACCTTATATTGGACACCTTGTTTAAAATACATAAGACTGGAAACACTTTCCACTGATTCACCTCGTTTTAAAGGGATAATCTGTGAGGTCGTGTGTTTACTCTGGAGCTTACCGGAACCTTCCAGCGGGTCTGCAGCCAGGAGCCCCTCCGACACTACGGAGCCGCAGTCCACACACACCATCTGGGCCTGGGAGTACAGGGCATCGTCCACTATGTTGGAAGAGCCGCAGTCCGGACACACCAACCCTGCTGTGGCCATGGTCTAGGACTACTGACCGCTGACCACCGACACACCGGAAGCAGTCCGTTTAAAAACAAACAGAGGTGACCAAACTGTCCACGAGTGTTTTCTCTTTTCTTCTTAAACCTGATCAAGATAATAGACGAAATTCTTAAGAGGTTCGTTCCAAAAAATCATTTATTACATTTTGACCTACTTGGAAATATTTTTTTGTCTTCCAAATCAGCCCAGTTGTTCAGAAACTAAACCAAACGAGCAGCGCTGCATAAATACAGCTGGTCAAAGCAGTGTCGTCTCAAAGGTTTCCGGGTAGATGCAACGAAAGGCAATGTAAACGTTCCGCTTAGTTTTTTCACAGCGCTGCAGTTCTTCTTCTTCTAATGGTTTCCGGCAGGCTGTGCACTAAAAGAAGTGTAAAACTGCCCTCTTCTGTTCAATGGAAACACTCCACTTTAGATTCTCAAATAGAGGTTAGTAGAGAGAAGATAGTCAATGTGTTCTAGGCCAGGGGTCTGCAACCTGCGGCTCTGGAGCCTCATGTGGCTCGTTGACTCTTTTGAAATGGCTCCCTATAGCTTTAAAAAAAAAAAACCCTATTGAAATAAAGAGTTGTTATTTTCCAACAGAGGCTATTATTGATTAATGACAAATAAAATCAAGATATAACAATTTGTTAACCTAAAAATAAATCACATTGTGCAATGACTCAGCACCTTCCTACTTCACTTCCTGCAACATCTACAGACCATCTACTTTCCTGCACCTGTGGCTAACCTTAAGTTTTAAATCCATGGTAAGATAACTAAACCAACAAAAACACTATTCTGGAAGAAAATAGAGATTTTAATTGTGTGGGGACAGATTCATTTAACCACCAATGTGCAGGTTAAATATGCATGTTTTATGTGTGGCAAGAAATGAGAAATTAGCATGTGTTGATCACATGATCATGTGTTATCAAACTTCAAGTTACTTTTTGTAGCCCTTTAAATACATTAACTAAAAATAATCTTCTTTATATAACATTGTGTTCATGTAAACTGAGATGTGTAAGAATTTGAAGATGCAAGATACTGTTTGTTATTTCTTGATGTTAATTTATTTCATTTTATTTTAATCTGTTTTAAGGTTGCCATTTACATGATCAATATAAATCAAATCATGAAATCAAACATTATTCTATGTCATTTTAACTGTATAGAATTTCATTCACTGTATTGTCTTCATTGAGAAGGTTTTTTTTCTGGCTCCAGGAGGACTTTAATCCAGGTGAGATGAGGCAAAATGGCTCCTTTGAGAGTAAAGGTTGCAGATCCCTGTTCTAGGCGAAAACATCGATTTTATTGAAAACACTGTAAGCCCAAGGGTTAAGGGCTAATGGACACAGGATAATAAAACATGTGAAATAGTCTCAAACTGACCACAATGCCCCAGTCCTAATCTGGTTATTTTAAACTACGGTTCTTATTTATTTTACTCTGTGAAGATGTTAAGACAACCCTCAGAATAATGTGTTTGTAAAATACGACCCCTGAAACGTAAAGTTTGGAGAGAGCAAATAAGTAAAACTCATCTTGTTGCACTCTTTTTTTTTTTTTTTTTAGATAATTTTATAAATTATATTAGCAACAGTGTAAAACAAATATGCATGAATGAATGTCATTTTATTGATACATGAATCCACTGTTAGTTCAATATAATATTAAAATTAATGATTCTAATTTTTTTTATAACTTTGTTGTTATAAAGTAAAGCCACACCATGGAAAAAAAGGTTCACATTTCATAATAAAACCACAGAATGTTTGTAATGGCAGTGAAGAGTAGGAAGATTTGTGTTTGTGCCGCTAGGCGTCGCTGTTCATAAACCTGGAGCCTTTGCTTTCTAAAAACCTAACTTTTATCATTTTGTAAATTTGAGTTTGCAATACAATTACAAGATATAAAAACAACCTAAACATATATGGAAATTTTTGTTTCTTTTTTCCAAATATCAAAATAAATCACATTTCCATGATTTAATTCTATCCATAATTGGGGTGCTCCCACTTCACTTCCAATACGACACCGATTATGCAGCCTTGAATATTGGCCAATACTGATATCAGCATGAGTCATAGATACTTTTACTTATTTTGTAGTGTGGGATGTTAAAAAAGGCTTGATCAAGTGATGTCACTCAAACAGAGAACAATAGTCAGCAACAGTCGGTATGAAAAAAACTGACCCATTTATTATTAACCAATGGGTCACATAACATTTTTTTTTTTACCTTAAACATCAGAATATTCTACATTAGAATAAAGTAAATAATAAAATAAATTAGAAGACCCTGAAAAATAACCTCAAAATCAATAAAAAAAAACAAATTCTACAGTTCTTGTAAATGCTCATTTTATTAAGTAAAACTCCAAGCAGCAACGAATGTACAGTATACAGTGTAAATCTTTGTAGCAGTGGAGGCTGATTAAAGTGCTTTACAAATGGTAAGAAATATCGTGTAAACGTTTGACATTTGAGATCAAATAAATCGACAGAACTAGTGCATAATTTGACAATACAATAATCAGTTATCAAACATACAAAAGGTCATGATTTCAGTATTATACATTGATTAGGTGATCTCCGTCTCCAGTGAAGTCTATATACATTTAGTTGTTGAAGATACACCAGGTTGGCACTGATATCAATACAAAACAAGAAATGGCAGAAGTAGGTTTTTTTTTCCATATATATATATATATATTGGCATTTTAATTCTTTATTAATCTTCATTTTATTTACCTAACAAAGAAATCTCAACAACACACTAAAATAAAAAAAGCCCTGTGGGGATAAACATAAACCTTTTTTTTGTTCCATTCAGATTTGAATAAAGCTAGGTAGCTTTCTTCATGGAGCTTAGTGACATTAAAATACTTGGCTGCTCTTCTATGACCCTCACCAGTATCTTGTCAATATACTGTTCCAGCTCCGATATCTTCTTATCGTTCTCTGAGAGCTTGTGCTCCTGTTTAAGCACCAGAGAGATCAGCTCCTCCCGGGTCAGCTGGGAGTATGGCCCTTTTGGTCCAGTGCCCTTTTCCTGCCACAATCACAAATCATAGAAATTTCTTCTTCAAAAACTACACATTTAACTCATTGAGTGCCATTCACGTCTATGGACGAGAATTGTGTTTTTCGGCTGGGGTTGCTAGAAGACAGTGTGACGAAGCTCTCTGGTGAATATCTAACTTGTACAATGATGTAGTGACCAACTGGTGACATGTAGGTGGCAGCAGCGCACCTTTGGATGAGAGATCACCCGTGATGGACAGAGCTCAGAGGAAGAGGAAAATAGTTTACGAGACAGAAAATGGCACTACGAGAGATGATGCTGAAGCTCCCAGCAGCTCACACTCGACCAGAGCGTGTGTGAAACCTAAGTCGACTACTGAGAGTGTCGCGATGGTGAGATAAAACAATCAAAAAAACGAGGAAAGCGCTGACACTCTGCATGTCCAGGAGGAGGAGGAAGTTGCATGTGTGGAGAATGGCGGGGGGGGGGAGAGACTAGATAGCATAATAATAACAATGATGCCATCAAAAGCCAGGTCTCAGTGTTGTTTTAGTAGTTTTATAGGCGGAAACCAATGTTCAGGTGTCACTAAAGTGAAACTTGCCTCTATTCAACTGCGGATCATGGATACGAAACAAGCGTGAAACAAAATTCTTTTTTTCTGATGAAAATAGAGATTTTAATCGTTCATAATTCAGATTGTCATAGTACAAAATATTCTGTGGGTCTTTAAAAATGAGTCAAAATGCTCTAAAATGGCTGGCACTGAGTGGGTAGAAATTTTTAAAATGGCTGGCACTCAAAGAGTTAAATCAGAAAAAAAAGAACTACTAAAGAAACAATCAGTGTTGTCCGTGGAAAGAATTTCAAACAAAAGCTACCCCCAAGTTGGTGTCAAAAAAAAGATATGGCGTACCTTTGTTTTGTCTTCAATGAGGATTCCTACAGGTTTGCTATCACTTTCTCCTTGAACACGTGACACCTGTTGTTGCTCCACTGGATTTAGAGGTTTTACAGGTTGAAGCCTGCATTGACAAGAAGAAATGTAATAGTTTTTGGTGCAGGGTGACAGGATATCAAGATACAAGAGCACATTGTATCCACAAACATAACTACTCAGCATACCAGTAGAACATGAGTGACACCTCTTATCAACACCAAGTCCAATGTGATCCATTATATGTCGACTGAGGTGAATACATGAATGAAACACTTTAATTCATATGTCTACTTTATGTAATTATATTTTATCATTAAGTTATTACTTAAATCTATAATTACATATAAGGGACAAAATATGATTTTTATAGAGCGTTTGAATAAAAACAAAACTCAAATACTTGTTCCCACTACTCTTGAAATACATAATACTAAAACAATGTAGTTTAGTTATGTTCTAGGTTATATTATTATTTGAAATTACTTTTGTTGTAATTAGCGCTATATACATAAAGTTGAATTAAATTGAATATGTACTTTCTTTATAAATCTACTTATTCAGGGAGGTGCTACTGCACCCACTATATATTTACAGGCATAAGTTCCTGTGTGAGAAAAAAGATTTAGTTGCTAATCAATACTGAGAGCATTTTTTCTAGAGAAAATTATTTAGGTAGTAATATTGACTTCTATTAAATAAATGTAAGCTTTTCAATATTATAACATTAAACAGTAAGTTAATTTAAAGCCTATAACTTTATAAGAATTCAGCCTACTATATATACCAGAGCTTCCCAATCGTGACCCAATTTTGATATCACAAATGTCCGGCGACCCCAGAGACATTTTTTTTTTCTTCTAGAATTAGTTTTTGATCATGTTTATTAAAGTGGTACAAATACAGTATAGACAGAATTAGTGCACAAAGTGACAAGTGCACCACCTAAGATATTTTTATACTGCATTTTATTTGAACTAGATTTATATTTGAGAAAGTTTAAGTTTAGGATACAGTTATTTGAGATTTATTGTGTGATGAGTATTAGAAAAAAAATGAGATGATAGACATTTGTTTTTAGTACATTTATCATAGGAGATGCTAACAGAAAGCTAACACAAGAGGAAGGGTAATTTTTATTAGGTTATTCATTTCAGGCTCAGTAATTGCAATTAATTGTAATTTAGTAATTGAGAATGTAATTGTAATTTAGTAATTGAGAATGTAATTGTAACTGACTTTGAGGATTAAAAAATAATTGTATTTTAATTGTAATTGGAAAAAATGCTGGTCACTGTAATTGTAATTGAACATGGGTAAATGAAAATATAATTGTAACCCTGCTGTTGACAGACTGTTAAGATGCATTTATTAAACATGGTGTCACCTGCGTGAAGCCATTGGAGGAGCGTCCTTTTTAGCTCCAGCCTCCACACTGTCCTGATCTTTGATTGGTTGGGTCTTCTCACTGTGTTTCTGCACATCAGGACCCACAGTGGTACCCTTCCCGTCTGGAGTCTGGTTAGCAGGTTTCTCCCTCTCAGGGGGTCCTGTAGTGTTTTGGCTGACAGACACGTTCACCGCGGTGTCACGTGATGCTGGAGGTGCAGGGGCACGGGCCGCCTTTACAGATTTCATTCTGGGCTGTGAGGTTGCATCGTTAACAGCGGTTTGTGATGCAGTAGGAGGCCAACAGACCGCAACCGCCGCATCGACCTCAGCTGTGAGCTCATCTTCATCATCTTCAAATGGATTGAGGCAGTGAACAACCAGACTTTGATTTAAGTCTTTGTGGGAGGTTTGTGGCTGCTCCTCTTCAGAGGGAGGTCTGGAGGGGGCGAGACGTTTAGCAGGTTTGGTTGAGTCTTTTGCTTCTTTGGTGGCAGCGACTGCCATTGTGCTCTTGATATGTTTTGATTCTACGGGAGTTTGTGGACTCCTGCTCAGGGGGGTGATGAAGTTCACTGAGCGCTGTGGGTGAACACTGACAGTTCTGCCATCTTTGCTTATGCTTTGTTTGTTATTGTGAACAGGGGGTTGTGGTGATGCATCCTGATCTCCTTTGTCAGCTGGATGACTTCCTGGTGGTTGAGGAGCTAGACGTTTCTCCCTTTGAAAACCAATCAAGCTTTTACCGTCAGTGGGGACAGAAAACCGAGACCTGGAAAAGACACGCACGACAGCATTTACACTACATGGTACAATTGTTGAAAATTACAATTTGGATGGGTTCTGTATTGTAATGATTAAGCATTAAGATTCTTAACAAATAAAAGTCATATATGAATAAACATCTTGCTTTTTAAAGGAACTCTTGCAAAATTTGCATAGAATAAAACAAATTTGTAAGAGAAAAAGTATTGTGGGACAGTTAAGATAGTTATCTAGCTAAACAACACATATTGTTACGGTGGTGTGTAGGAGCACCTTTGCTGAGCAGCTTCCTCTCTGGCTGTGTTAATGGTTGGTTCAGAGCAGCTGGAAGATTCCTCACAGGGATCAGACAAGAAGTCTTCATCAAATGGATTAGTGGACCTGGATTCAGCAGGATTTTTGTTCTCAATCTTTTTTTGTTCTGATTTTCTTTCAACTTCCTTTCTCACCTTCTCCTCTTTCCTCATTTTCTCCTCTTGTTTTCTTATGGCCATTTTCTCTTCCTCTCTCCTGACTCTCTCCTCTTTTCTCATCCTCTCCTCCTTCTCTTGTCTCACCCTCTCCTCCTCCTCTTGTCTCACCCTCTCCTCCTCCTCTTGTCTCATTTCATCTGCTTGTTGTCTTCTTGCCTTTTCCTCTTCCGTTCTCTTGACCCTCTCAGCTTCTTCCTTTCTCACCCTCTCCTCCTCTTTTCTCATTTTCTGCTCTTGTTTTTTCCTTGCATCTTCCTCTTCTTCCTTTCTCACCCTCTCCTCTTCCTCTTTTCTCATTTCCATCACTTTTCTCCTTGCATTTTCCTCTTCCTCGAACCTCTCTTCTTCCACTTTTCTCATTTCATCTGCTTGTTGTCTTCTTGCCTTTTCCTCTTCCGCTCTCTTGACCCTCTCAGCTTCTTCCTTTCTCATCGTCTCCTCTTCTTCTTTTTTCACCCTCTCCTCCTCCTCTTTTCTCATCTTCTGCTCTTGTTTTCTCCTTGCATCTTCCTCTTCTTCCTTTCTCACCCTCTCCTCTTCCTCTTTTCTCATTTCCATCGCTTTTCTCCTTGCATTTTCCTCATCCTCTCTCTTGAACCTCTCTTCTTTTCTCACCCTCTCTTCTTCCACTTTTCTCATTTCATCTGCTTGTTGTCTTCTTGCCTTTTCCTCTTCCGCTCTCTTGACCCTCTCAGCTTCTTCCTTTCTCATCGTCTCTTCTTCTTTTCTCACCCTCTCCTCCACCTCTTTTCTAACCCTCTCCTCTTCCTCTTTTCTAACCCTCTCCTCTTCCTCTTTTCTCATTTTCTGCTCTTGTTTTCTCCTTGCATCTTCCTCTTCTTTTCTCACCCTCTCCTCCTCCTCCTCTTTTCTCATTTTCTGCTCTTGTTTTCTCCTTGCATCTTCCTCTTCTTCCTTTCTCACCCTCTCCTCTTCCTCTTTTCTCATTTCCATCGCTTTTCTCCTTGCATTTTCCTCATCCTCTCTCTTGAACCTCTCTTCTTTTCTCACCCTCTCTTCTTCCACTTTTCTCATTTCATCTGCTTGTTGTCTTCTTGCCTTTTCCTCTTCCGCTCTCTTGACCCTCTCAGCTTCTTCCTTTCTCATCGTCTCTTCTTCTTTTCTCACCCTCTCCTCCACCTCTTTTCTAACCCTCTCCTCTTCCTCTTTTCTAACCCTCTCCTCTTCCTCTTTTCTCATTTTCTGCTCTTGTTTTCTCCTTGCATCTTCCTCTTCTTTTCTCACCCTCTCCTCCTCCTCCTCTTTTCTCATTTTCTGCTCTTGTTTTCTCCTTGCATCTTCCTCTTCTTCCTTTCTCACCCTCTCCTCTTCCTCTTTTCTCATTTCCATCGCTTTTCTCCTTGCATTTTCCTCATCCTCTCTCTTGAACCTCTCTTCTTTTCTCACCCTCTCTTCTTCCACTTTTCTCATTTCATCTGCTTGTTGTCTTCTTGCCTTTTCCTCTTCCGCTCTCTTGACCCTCTCAGCTTCTTCCTTTCTCATCATCTCTTCTTCTTTTCTCACCCTCTCCTCCTCCTCTTTTCTAACACTCTCCTCTTCCTCTTTTCTAATCCTCTCCTCTTCCTCTTTTCTAATCCTCTCCTCTTCCTCTTTTCTAACCCTCTCCTCTTCCTCTTTTCTAACCCTCTCCTCTTCCTCTTTTCTCATTTTTTGCTCTTGTTTTCTCCTTGCATCTTCCTCTTCTTCTTTTCTCACCCTCTCCTCTTCCACTTTTCTCATTTCCTCTGCTTGTTGTCTTCTTCCCTTTTCCTCTTCCTCTCTCTTGACCCTCTCAGCTTCTTCTTTTCTTACCCTCTCTTCTTCTTCCTTTCTCATCCTCTTCTCCTCCTCTTTTCTCATTTCCTCTGCTTGTCGTCTCCTTGCCTTTTCCTCTTCCTCTCTCTTGACCTTCTCCTCCTCTTTTCGAACCCTCTCCTCTTCTTCCTTTCTCATCCTCTCCTTGTCCTCTGTCTTTACCCTCACTTCTTCCTCTCTTTTCCTTTGCTGTTCCTGCTCATTTTTTCTCCTTTCCTCTTCCAATCGTTTAATTTCATCTGTTATTCTGTCATGGCTCTTTGCTTCAAGCTGGCTTCTCTCCTCTTCTTTCTTCTTAAGTCTCTCTTCTTCTTCCGTTTGAAAGTTTTTTTCTTCAGCTCTTCTTCTGTCTTTCTGTTTTTGCTGTTCCTTGTAAATTCCTTCTTGGTTTGTTTCTTCATCATTGTTGCTGCTGCTTTCTTCCTCTTCAATTTTAGCTGTTTCGTTTTCTTTTACTGCTTTATGAACATTTTCTTGCCAAGCATGTTCTTCCTCTTTTTTGTCCTGCTCCATCCAGGCTGTGTGCTTCCTTGCTGATTTCAATAGATCAACAGAGGCCAAAGAGTTTTCCGGGATATCATCCATTGATCCATGACCTGAACTCATCAGACTAAAGTTAGAGCCACTGCTTGGGGCTCGAGGTGGCTCTTCACAGTATATATGACTGCCATTGATACACAAGGTACTCTGCTGCACAGGGACCTGCTTTGAATGTCCAAAGGATAAATCTTTCCCATCCGAGCTGCCCGAGCGCTTATGTATCTTGAACTTAAACTTCTTTTTACCTGAATGGACATAATTCAGAAGATCATTGCCAGGCAAATGTTACAGAAATAATTCACAAGTGAAATACTGACCACTAGAAGAATCCGTGTTTAGACCAGATGACTGACTGCTGCTAAGTGAAGAGTTCTTTGCAGGTAGAACCAACATGGACTGAGACATGTTCTTCTGTAGATTAGTCTTTGTAGAAAACAAAGACTTTATCTTTTGTTTTTTATTTTTCTTGTTTGCAGGCATCTCACCATCCCCATAATCGTCCTCCTCACTATCCGTGAGAACCTGAGAGAACGATGGCACGCCACTAGATGAAGAATCAGAGTCTTTATTCTTGCTACGGACTTTGTCTTTCAACTTGCTTAGGCGAGAGCGGGATTTGCCGGCAGCAGAAATATCAAACATGCTTGAAGTCATGTTGTTCCTTGTGAACTTAATGTCTAGTAAAACTTCTCCTCTGTCTTTGTCAGGTTTACCAGCCTTGTCCAGCAACTTGAACCATCTGTTGGAGAGGGAAAGCAGGTTGATATTCAACCAACTTGAAAATTCTGTCAACATCCTTGACATTCCTTTTTAAAGTACAAACTAGATTAATTCAGCAGGATGTAGAACGCATTCACAAAGATTCTCTCTTACATATTCAACAGACTGTTCTCTACAAATTTATTTTCCAAAATGTGCAGAATTTTAATCTTACTCAGGACTGAGTCTATCACAAGTCTAAAAACAGGCACACACAATCCTACAGTCCACTTAAACCATAGTACATGGAGGACACACGCAACCTGAAATAAAACCAGAAAGTTCTTCACAAACAAGCCAAGATGACAAAGGCTGACAAAAACAATCTTCCAACCTCCCTTTATTGGCCGTTTACTTCCCATTTACTTCCCATATACCTGTAGTGTATTTCAATATAAAGAATGTAATAAATTTGGAAAAAAAATGGCCTGTAATTTAAGGGGTGAACTATTTTTATATTAAAAATTCAGACCAATGATGGAAACCTAACAATAGTGGCCAGAAAAGCGGAAAATTTAGCCGATAACTGTTGTTACCTTTAGGATAAAGAACAGCTGAGCACTGGTGCAGCTAAAACTGACCAGCTAACCACTGTCACATTTGAGATGCTCTTACTGGCCTTCATCTCTGTATGCTACAGCATGCCTAACACACATGGGACCTATACAAACATGGTGTACAGAGTGGAGCTACTCTCAATTTACTCTGTGAGTACAATTTCTCTACTCTATTATATTATATTGTAATAGCTGGTCCTTTCTTATTGACTTTACAAAACATGGGTTTTACATAGTGGTGGTGGTGGAGAGATGGGGTGAGGCGTTGTCCTTGTACAAGCAGACAGCTTTATAGAATTTTAATAGTCCACTTTGCAATGATCCATTCTAGGAAAGCTATAACATTTATCTGTTAGACGTCAAACAATTGAAAGAGAGAGACAAGAGAGATTTCATTTAAAGAGGATCAACCTGCCTTCCATAAAAGTTAGGAAAATATTCTGTTTTTAAAGCTTAGTCTGAGAACAAACTATGAGAAAGCAAGATGATGCAAAAATAAAAGCACTATAATACTTAATAAAAAAAGATTAACAAAAAAAGTGACATTTTTCATGGGATCATTGGGAGTCAGCTTTGACTATTACTTTACTAAGAGTAGAGTACCAGAAGGAACAGAACAATTTAAAAGGAACAGCAAAAAAAGATCTGTCAGCATTTGGAAAGTGCTTATCAGCAGAAATCAGAGGTCAGTTTACCAGTGAGCAAACAACTGCGACTTAAATCGGAATTCCTGAGGAAATGAGTAAAAGGCGATGTGCATGTGTGTCCTCCGTTGCTCCTGTAACAGCACTTATATATAATAAAGGAAGTAAATTTGAAGTCACCCGCCTCCTCCTCTTCACCATCCTCCTCACTCAGGAATGCTTCAGATGTGGTTAAAACTAATGAAGGGTGTAGAAGCCCCCCCTTTTTGTGGAATTATTGGAATAGTTGGACAAAGCCATGCCCTCTGGCCTCCAACAGGCTGATCAATAATAACAGATGTAGTCACAAGAAGCCTATTATTCATTTTATCTAATAACTATGATAAACTATACATCTGTTGTTTTTTCCTTTTCAAAATATTATGTTGATTTTGCGAAACCAATAAAGTGTATCGTATCTTATCATGAACTGGGTGTAATTTCACACCCCCATAGTAGCCAAATAGCAGAGCAAGGTTTTAGTGTAACCACATAAACAGTGATGCAGAAAATGTACAATCACAATACTAAGGCATTGCGTGAGAGTTGAGTTAGGACAGAGGAAGTTGCAACAGTGTTTAGGAAGGTGATATCCTTGTTTTGTGTTTTGCCTTGCAATGATTGGGTAACATGTTTTTGAATTTCTCTCACAGCTTTTTGACAGAACAGAGTGCTACACTGCACTAGACCATGACACATGGAGTATTTTAGTTTACTTATTTTCTGCAGACACACATCCTTCCTTGTCAAGTCCGAACTGCTGATAAGACAATACCCGTGGTGGCTCAAGTCTGTTTTATCTCAGAGCACAGCTGTGAGTGGGAGAAAAAAGGAGTGGGGAAAAACAACTCAGGGTTGAATGAAATAAAATCTAAGGCTCAAAACTGTTAATGCTACAGAGAAAAACAGAGTTTGTGGGACTAGTGGAACAAAAGAAAACCAGTATGTGTCTGTTTTTACAAAGAAACAAGGTGACTTCTCAGAAAGACAAATTGTTGGAGATGAAGACTGATAAATGCATTCAGATTAGAGGTCGACCAATATTTTTTTTTTTTATATATACATTTATTTATTTTTATTTAGCACTTTAGAGTAGCCATTAAAGGAAAAAAAAAAAGAACATAAAAAATGTATGAAGTATGAATATACAACAAAAAAAAGTAATTATAACATGTGCGGAGAGAATAGGCTTACAAACCACTTTTCAGGTTACTGTTTTATTGTATATTTTTAAAATATTTTGTGAACTTAATTACTTGATACTTTAAGTTAAGAATAATTTAAACCGACTACTTGCACATTGTACATTGTATATTGTTGTCGTGCTTTACTGCTATTTACCCGTCCTGTACTTTTTGTTTTACTTAGTTGTGTACGGGTATATTTAAAGTTCTATTGGTGTATTTAATTCAATTTCTAATATATACATTTATATCATACGAGTGTTTCAATTGTCTTTCATAAACAATGTACTTTAAAAAAAAACCAAGTATATCGGCCTCAAATATCGGCTTCCAAAATTGGCTTTAGATATCGGCCATCGGCTGATTTATTCATTTATTCAATTAAATCGGTATCTGCATTGGCCTTTGAAAATCCCATATCGACGACCTGTAATTCAGATTCTTGAAAAGTTCTTATATCATATTCAAAAAATACAGAAGAGTAAAGCTCACACAAAAATAAAATCATCAACATGCTGTAAGCAACAGACGTATGTTTCCGTAGTGGTCAGTAATTAAATTAGTTTCAATTAGAGATGATTTTAGCTATCATCAAGTATTTGACATCGGCCAATAGCACGGCTGCTTAATTGGTCGGACTACGATATATACAGTAGCTGATATATTCTGAACCTCGGAGGTAGTAGCGCCAAGAGCGCGCACGGAACCATAACGACAGAAAAACAGACCTGTTACTCCTCGACCTCTCACAATGCACCATTTCTTTAAAATGAGAGACCGTTCTGAATCAATGACATATTCTGTGTATTATTTTTACATGCTTAAAGAACACAATCATGTTACCCCTTGTGCCTCATTTTCTGCTGCGAATCAATGACATATTCTGTCCAAAATGGCAGCTCTCCATAGTATAAAATCATTCTAAAAGTCCTATTTGTGTTTTTTTTTTTTTTTTTTTTTTTTTAAAAAAAAAAAAAAAGGTGCACATATTTTGTTTATGGGTAATACATTTAAACTCATTTTTTGTTATATACATTTCCACTACAGGTACTCTTTAAGGTCCTTTATTTTAATGTTAGAGCGTTTAGCTTTTTTGTCTTGAATCATAGTTTAGGTATTCAAATAATGTGTGTTCATCTACAGTTTGTATTGTGTATGTCATTGCTCTTATTTTGTTTATGGGATATATATATATATAATATATATATATATTTGACGTAGCCCTAAAAATTCCATATTGGTCGTGCTCTACTTTCTATGCCTTTCCATTAGTTTTTGACACATTTAGGAAGTTGTGAAAACTTTCTGAAGGGTGAAAATAAGGGACGCTTTATTGTAGCCCTATTATTAATCAGCCTCTCCCCCCCAAAAAAAAACATCAGCCTAGTGTCATGTATGCAATTTAATTGCCATCCATCCATTTTTTGACACGCTTGCTCTTTTTTTTTTTTTTTTAAGGTCTCGGGGTCTGCTGGTGCCTGTCTCTAGCACTCATTGGACGTTAGTTTTTTTTTTTTAATATATTCCGATATAATAAACGAAACTGCTCAGTGCCATGCTTTCCTTTTTTCAGACAGTAAACTTGGTTCAAACAATGAGGAAGAAATAACTCCCTTAAAGAAGTAGGTTGCAATACAGTTGCAGGAGAAATTCTGCAGCTGAGTCCAAACCTGGTCCAAGAGGTACGCAAACATGCAGGTTATCTTCCTGTTCAAACACACACAAAACCTTAGAAGTGCAGACCTAGAGTGTATTTGGGAGTACGCAAATTGCGTGATCAAGCAGTGACCAAAATAAAGTATGTCAAAAGATACAAAAAAAGTGGCTCTTATTCGATGAAACAAACATTTCATGGAAGTTAAAGAAAAAACTGCTCAAATGTCTTATAATGTGTAATACTTAATAAAGCAAAACCTAGTGTGTTGACTGAGTTCAATTCCAGATCTCAAAGTAAGATCTTAATCTTTAGTTTTTGTCCAAATACAATTTTGTAGTTTCAAAATTACTCGTGTAAGAGACCTGTCCACAAAAAGAGTAAACGAGGGGTAAAAATAGCTTAGCTTTGCTGAGTTTAACGCCACATATTTTCAAACAGAGGAGCTGTTGTACGAGACGTTCCTGGCACTTGCTACGCTATTTGTCAGGACCATGTACCACCGAAACGGCCTCGCTCAGAAAAACTGACCTTGCTCGGCTGTTGCCATCCTTACTATTTGTTTTCCGTTGATAAAACGCTCAGGAATGTGAGGCCGATGGTGGACTGAGACCTCAGACGCAGCACGCTTTCACAAGCTCGAGGAAAAATCAACATGAACCAGGCTGAACGTGTACCCAACGCCAGTCTGTGATCCAGCTCTGAGCAACACAACAAATTATGGTTACCATGGCCTATATCATCTCCCCATGATGTCATTTTTACCATAGAGCTGTGGCAGCAGAAAAAAAAACTGCTACTTTCCAGTTGGTTGACAGCTGCTCTTTGAAAAGATGACGGACATAAATATGGTTTTCCATTCAATTGAAGATAAGCTATAATGGCTGATGACACCTCTTCAGTGTTGTGGCAGCAATGATCAAAGACAGACGACAAAAAATGGATAAACTAACCATCAGGAGGGCCATAAACCAACATTGATGTTTGATATTTGAACTGGAGCAGCAGTCAGCTTTTCCTGTGCAATGCTAGCCACGTGTCGAGGGACCAAAACAATTCAGAACAGCTTAGTATGAAAAAAAAAAAAAAGACTTTCCATTCTTACTGAGCTTCACTGTGGATGGATTAGTCCTGATATCAAATTTCCCCATGTAAAACCTTATTCAGACTCTAACCTTCTTCTTAGACTAAAGAATTTTCTGCTTAAAGGCAAAAGTATAATCCTAAATAATGAGACTTTACAGTTGTAGCAGCCAGGCCTGTAACCTGAGGAATGCATTACTACTGTAAAGTAGAAGGAGATGAGAATGACAGTGTGAAGTTACCTGTTGTTTTCTTCAGTGTAGTTTGCCTTCTTTTCATCTTTTCATTTTTTTTGTTTGTTCTTTTGAGTGGAAAACAATTCAAAGATATTGAACCTCTCAAGTATTTGATCTTGGCATAGTTGGGGCCTCCAATTTTCTGGGTTCGCAAAAAAACAGAATTCACGTTCTGAATTGGAAAAACCAATCTGACACAGAAAACGCAATCTTACCTAATTATTTGTTTCTCTCTATTTAAAATTGAGTTTTCGTCGGCTATTTTTATTATTATTTTTTATCAATTAAAAAAATAACGCAAATGATAACTATACAAAAATATACTCGTTAATGAATGAAAATTCAACTATAATGTTCCCATGGGACACAATCTAAATCAGAACCAAGTTTTTTTTTTTGAAAAGTATCCAATCAAAAACTACCCTACTTTGCTAGCGTGGAAGGCGGGACAAGCCGGTATAACATAATCCATTATAAGACGTAATCTAACCGTGTTTGTGGACTTAAAATGGCTCATGTTGTCTTATAACCAGTCTGATAGGCAGTAAAGTCACCAAAATAGGGAAAGATGATGAAACGGAAAGAAAACAGAAAAATGTAATGTAAACCCTGAAATAGAATTTCGGAAATTTTTAAACGAATAATCCGAGGCCCTACTTGGTCAAGGTCTGCTTTAAAGGGAATAAAGCCCTAAACTGCACTGAAGAAAAAGGGAAACATTCATGATCCACCAAATAGAGTTTGATTACAGGCGTGTTTCTAATCATTAGTCGCACAATTGGTCAAATATTTACCAAGAATTTTAAAACTATGTAGTTGACATAGTAGAAAAAAAAAATACATAGAAGTTTACTGAAACAAGTTTTAAAGAAGAACCATCAATAGTGCTGCTGAAATTGGCTTGGAATGTGTAAGTGAGTGGGTTAGTTGTGTGAATGGTTGTTGGTCTACATGGGTTGGACCTGGCATCAAGTTGATGGTGTGTAGACTGCCTTAGGTGAGCAGAAAATAAGAATCCTTGCAAACTTAGGAGCAGAAATAAGCAAGTATAGAAAATGGGTGAGTGAAATTATTTAAGTGAAGACAAACTTTAGAAGGGTTTAGATAAGAAAATGTCTATTTGTACGGTTGCTGCACGGACAACCCCCGGTGCTATTGGTATGATTACCGAAGTACATGTATGTAGCATTTTAAGGTTAGGGTTAGGATTAGGTTTAGGGTAAGGCTTAGTCTTAGTCACACGACCTACACTGGCCAATGACTGACCTATCATGTGACCTAAACTGGCCAAATAAGGACGCTGTGTACGGATAGAATGTCACCATAGGATAGCCACTGCCTTTAGATAACCAAATTACAACTAAAAACAAAAGACAATTTAGGCATTGGAATTCTTCCACCCAAAACTACCTTATGTGACAAACGCAGCATTAGGATTTGAATTTTTACTTTATTATTTCACTATTTAAGATGCTCCTTCCATTGGCATCAAATTAAGGGTTTCATGTCCTGCTCAAGGACACTTCAACACATAAACCACTAGTGTAACTGGGGGTAAAACTCTTGATCTAAAAACCACCTTTCTCCTCTTTAGCTTTCCCACATGACCACAAAGGCTTAGTTAGCAACCCCTTCACCACATAATACCCACACTCACAATGTCCTTATTAAAATGCAATAAATATGCCATTTCTTTGCACATTTCTGTTGTACGAGAGGAATAAGACCAAATAGTTGACAAAAAGCAATTTTTGAGAAATGCATTTCCAGGGATTTCTGAAGGCTGCTAACAGGAAAACCTCCTTTAGAGTTTATGAAATAATTAAAGTTTGAAATATAACTTGGTGACATGCTTAAGTAGATTATTACCATTATACTTACAGGAGTAAAGGGTAAATCTGACCACACGTTTCAATCCTATGTGAGTGACATATGTTGAATCCCATAGTATTATTGTAGGTTTAAATTAGTTACCTGAGCTGACTCCATTTACTCTTCAAACTATAGTTACCTTTCATTTAGCATTTCTCTCTTTTTCTGCCTAAATCTGTCCACTAAGTCGAACTGTGGCTGCTGTGTGATGACTTACTGGGTCTTGGGGCGGTCCTGGTCCTCACTGAGCTGCAGCAGGTTGATGACAGCCTGTCCCAGCTGCTTGTCTGGACCCACCAGGGCTCGGTGCAGGACGTGGACATGCAGTGTCCCCACACCCCCTCCACCTGCGCCCTGGGCCAGCGGCGGCAGGTCGAAGGTGGCCTCTTCCGTCCACACCGGAGCCACGGTTTTCTCCACCACCGACGTTTGGTACTTCTCCCTGCCCACTCGCATGACCGCGTAGGCATCGTTGGTGCCGCTCTTCCCCTTCGCCCGGAGGCCTCTGGCTTGGAGAACCGTTACCTGGACGCTGGTGGGACACCACAGCTGCTCTGACAGGGACATGGCAGCTCCACCTGTGTCTGGAACGGAACTGTAACGGGAGGACTCGGTGGTGTCCAGACTGAGGTTCCCTTACACCACACACTGAAGCTAGTGAACTTCACTCTGAGCTTCTCTGAACTTCACGCAGGAGCAGCTGATAGGGCGTGGTTACACTGGTGGGCGGGGCCAGAGATGGCACGCCCTTTCGATCAGCGATGGACAATTTTTTTTTTTAATTTCAATTCAATTCAATTTAACTCTATTTATCTAGCACCACTTATATTAATAGTCATCTCTTAGCCTTTATCAAATATTAATTACTTAAAAAAATATACATGAACATGCATCAGCAACAGCAGGGGCCACAAAAATGTGATTGTCTAATCCAAGGCCCACAGATCAACATTCACGTTAGCATTAAAAAATGAACACAAGCAAGAACAAAAGTTTGGTGTATGTTGTTTTCTTTTGTATTTTTCAATATTATTTATGTTTTTAGATTTATTTTGTGTATTTCTGTCATTTTGTGTGGATTTCTTTTTCTTCTTTTTTTTTTTTTTGCATAATCTTGTGTGTAATGTTTTGTATTTCTGTTGTCTTTTTGTATATATTTTTGGTATGTTTTTGAAAAAAAAAAATATATATATATATATTGTAATATCTTCAACAACCCTGACTCCATGCGCTTCTGTGTCTCTGTATCAAGAATGTTTAGCTGTGAAACATGAGATTTCTGCTTTAGACATTCTGTCACATGGGAAGAGAGCCGGTTACCTGCCATTCCACACCTGATAGGGTCAATGAGGCTCGATTAAGTTTCACCTGCAGCTCCTGTTTGAAAAGTAATGAGATTGTAGTACGTCATGGATTTCACTCTCCCTGCAAGAACACTGTACATCCTTTGTAATAGTCTTTTTTTTTTTTTTTTAAATTTAACATTTTGGCTTCAGTTCATTTGGCAACATCCCACTGCATTTGTGTAACTCCACAGTCTATCTGAGCCTTGACGGGATTGAATTTGTAAAAGAAAATCCTTTTATTTAAGCCTAATAATATTGTCTGATCAGAGTCAAACAAAATAAGGCAGTTTTTCACAAAACATGGTTCAAATAATGCTTTATTTGGATATCAAATCCATAAAATCCCCTACATTTATAGGCTCACCAGGGACCGCAATACAAACAGGTTGACACTGTTTGCTGTCGATATCTGACCTTACCTTCCCTGGTTCAGTATCCCGCCGGCTGAAGACACATATAGATCCTTCATCCAATTAGTGAATGAACTCATGTTGCTCTGCCTGCAGTGTCTGAATGAGATCCAACATCATAGATTGTCTACATCTTGTAAAATAAGTCATTAAAAAGATCCTTGGAAAATGTTGAAATTCTCAAAACATCATAATTCAAGCAGATATTCAGGTTTATTATTATTATTATTATTATTATTATTATTATTATTATTATTATTTTTAATGCATTTTTTAAACTGCTATTATTACTATTATGATGATTATTTAATTCAGTATACTACACAATGCATACAGCCAAAAAAATGAGGTTACAGATGTTGATTTGATCATAAACATTTGAGGCCAGTTAATTTATTATGCTTTTGTAAGTTTTCTCCTCTATGTTAGGAAGCAACAGATCCAAACAAATGTGTGAAATTCTGTGGATGTCATTGACATCATTCAAACAAGAGATTGACAGCACAGGCCTGGTCCATGTGGAGGTATTCCTGTTTGTGACCGCTGAAGTCATTTGTGTAAAGACGAATACATCGTCTTTATTGTCGTTTTGCTGACTCCTCGCTATCGTAATCCACCTCTGAAATTACATCCTTAATCTGTCTGATTCCACTTTGGTCCACTGTTGCCAAGTAGGACTTTGCTGTAAAGTTTCTGCTGCTCTTCTTTGAACGCTTCCTTTACTTTAGCTCGTTTCAGGCTTCCATCCCTGACAAAACAGATCAGCATGAAAAAGATTCATGACTAAACAGAAATTAAAGGTAGAGCATATTCCCAACATTATAAAAAAAAAAAAGATACATTGTTGACATCCAACTATCAAATCAAAGGTAACGGTTACAATGTGAACCGAACTTTCACCTTTTTATTTCATTTTTATTCATATATTTGGACAAGAAGGGACAAGAAAGGAAAAACAAAAAGGAACAAAACTACTTTCTGTGCACAAGGAAACCCCAACAGAGAAAACAATTCATGTATACTTATAATATGTTTGCTCAAAAAGGAATGGGAAGAAGAAAGACTTATTGAATCCCACCGCCATTTAACTATACAATTATATATATACAAGCAAATACTAAATAGAATAGGAAAAACTGACAAACTAATAATCAGAGAATACAGTGCAAAATATCAACAATGGTAATACATTCACAGATAAAGACTTTAATAAATAAAGGCAACACGTAAAATAATTTCAGCTCCTGATGGAATCACAGTTAAACAAACAAAGAGGAAAAAAAGAGGATTGAGCTCATTTATGCCTGACCATGGTTTACAGTAGAATGACTAAGGACAGTGTTCATTTTGATTTAGGTTTAGATTTAGTCTTAGTTTTTAGACTAAAATGCAAATTAATGTGAGTAAAAAGGTATTTATCAGGACTATTTTAGTCATTGTCTAGTTTTAGTCGGTTAAATGACACCGACTATAGTCAGTTGACTAAATCTGTAACAGTTATAATATAGTAAATTAAAAAATAAAGCTTAACATTTTGCATGTTTTAAAAGATTTGATTACCATTGATCAACCCGATATTGGATGACATTAATATTTGTAAATACACAAAGAGATTTGATGTGATCACAATGAGCCGTCATACATCTAGGGGTGGTCCCGATCCGATATCGATATCGGTCTGATATCAGCCTGAACACGAATATCGGATTCAAATTTCCAGATTTATCAATTTTATTCCCCCACCCCCCCACCCCCCAATTCATTTTTTATTTATTTTATTCAATTGTAGAATACTGTAGATATTATGTTGAAGGTTAAAATTTATGTAACCAATTGGTTAATATAAATAAATGGGTCAGTTTTTCTCATACCTACTGTTGCTGACAAAATAAGTAATTATTATTTTTTTATTAAAGAAAAAAAAAAGGATGTATGATTCATGATGATATCGGATCAATATCCGTATAGACCGATACGCAAGGCTGCAAAATCGGTATCATATCGGAAATAAAAAAGTTGTATCGGGACATACATACGCAACCAATCAGCTTTATTTTTTTTACTATCTTTTTTCTTTTTAATCCTATTGGATCACTTATCAGCAAATGTAGTTTTGATTGGATATTTTCCAAAAAAAAAGAAACTTTGGATTGGATTTGTGACTTCAAAATAATGTAGTCAACACTGATCAGTATGATGTTTGAACACAACTGGGACTCACCAAATGAGATCCACTAATCCTCCCTTAGCAGCGATGGCTGCCTTCACTCTGTTTGCAAACTGTACTGCATCCTCACCTTCCTGTCAACAACAATAACAGCAGCATGCGTGAGAATAATTGAAATTGACTGCAGTCATTGGAAATATTGTAGAATAAAAGCATCACCTTTCTGTTCATAGGAGGCAGGTACCAAACACTGCACACAATGGCCCAGCTACTCATCATCCTCAGCAGGTAACTCACCAGGCCGAACTTACTGCTGTTCCAGAAAGCGTCTCCAAAACGAGGGTCATACTGTAGTCATAAATAAAAGCTTGCAGGTTTTGAATCGTCACCGCGTGAAATTTGACTGATATTTATACCTTAATAGATACTGGGTAGATAGTACAGCCAATTTCAAAGCTGCCTTTTCTGAACATCATCACAGACGTGTTGTTAACACACGTACCTGCAGATAAAACAAAGTAACAGACTTTAAGACTGAATAGTATAGTTACTGTATATAATCTGATTCCGATGATGTAAAAAAAATTGAAATCACACCCTCGGGGAAGACAAGGATAGGCTGTTTGGTTTTATCAGCAACATGATCAGTGAGCCTGAAAACACACCAGAAACATGAATAGCATTGGTTTACACTAGGGATGCACCGATACCACTTTTTCTCCAAGCCATACAATACCAATACTTGAGTATGTGTACTTGCCAATCCAATACCGATACCAATACTTATACCACAAACACAAATAACTATTAAGCAAAATGCAATGAATTGGAAGATAGATTATATTTTCTTCTCTGTTTGTTATAACAAATGTTTACATATTAGATCAAAAATAATTTGAAAAAATTAGTCATCATTAAGGACTTAATAATGCCTTATTCTGCACTTAATGGCAGTCTCGCAGTCCAAACAGGGTTAGGATTAGGTTTAGGGTTAGCGTTAGGGTCAGGATTAGGATTAACCCTAACCCTAACCCTAGCCCTAGCCCTAGCATGTTCAGATCATAATTCATACAGTATACAACAACTTCCTTACTTCCTACTAATAAGTGATAATTCTGAGGTTATTGAGGGAAAACTCTTAGTTAATGGCTTACTGTACAATAAGGCCATGCAGAATAAGGAATTAATTACTTAATAATGACTAATAAAGAGTCAATATGTTACTAATTTGCATGTTAATAAGCAACTAATTAATGTTAATAGGTGTTCCCTAAACTTAAGTGTTACCAAAACGGTAACTTTTTAAAAAATTATGTTTTCTGTGAAAATAGGTCTCCCTGGCAGCCATTCTCAAAAAATAAAGCAGAAATGATGTAGGCCACCATTCAGAACCACTGGATGCAGAGGGTATCGGTTCCTCGTATCGGTGAATTTTGACAAGTACGAGTATATTGGTGCAGTATCGGACCGATACCAAATACATCGGTGGATTTTAGGTTTAATTTGCATTTAATTATATTCTGGTGTAAACTGTAAGAAACTTACACTAAAATATTTATGTGTCTGTTTCAAAACAAAGAAATTGACTTTTCTGCGTAGTTTAGGTCTCCTTCCTTATGTCTTTGTTGGTTAACATTGGCACATTTAAGAGTAATTCACTCATGGTATTAATAAACAAAAGTACATTATAGATAATTTTTGTCATTGTAGGTGTAAACGTTAAATACGTTCCAAAAATATCAACTAATGGAAAAATATAGTGCAATTGTAAATCTTAAAAAAAAAAAAAAAAAAAACTTTGCCAAATTTGAGCATAACTTAGCATCATGAACGAATGAATACATAAATAAATAAAATGCATGAAATGTTACCTTTTGGCCACCAGGTGTCGGTCTTTGACTTCTGCTCTGTCAAACCAGATGTGAGGAGATGATCTGACCATTGCTCGTTGAATGAGTCCAAATAAACCTCCATGTAGCTGACCAACCTGTAGTAAAGAAGGTTTCCTTTCAATTCATCTGAACACACACAGCAAAGCTCCTCTTCACTGTGAGCGAAAGAGGAGTTCAACTACAGGTGAACAAACAGCTCTGTGTCCCTCTACCATAGAGTAGCAGCCATCATTGGCCAAGATGATGACATCAATAGGTGTTGTGTGATTGGCCACACAGATGCCATCATTCTTTGGTTTGTTTTCTCTGGAATTAAACAAAGCATTGACATCATTATTCACACTCTGTGCTCTCATCAGGACCGGCTTTAGGTCATTTGGTGCCCTAGGCAAAAGTGGACTTTTGACGCTAACCCCCCCCATGAATGAATATAAATAGATAAAGTTTTATTATTTATTTTAAATATCGAGACAAAGCAATGCAGTTCTGTGACATAACAAACAATTGAAAGAAAATACAACCTATCTTAAAATTTTGAATAATGCGCTATAATACACCTACAGGTATAGTGCAAAAGTTAAAAGAAAAATTACAAAAATGGTGCAACGTCCAAAAGCAATGCAAAACAGCACAATTAAATACAATAGAAAAGTTTCTGCACAAGGAAATTTCTACTTTCCTGTTTGGTTTTACGAGTCAGTAACACAAATCTTAAAACTAAAGAACACAATGTGCAAAACAACACAATGGAATTATATAGAATAGAACAAGAATTAACATACAAAGGGGCATAAGATTAGCAGGTATAGTTACAGATTTAAAAAAAAAAAAAATGAAGGGGTGCAAATTGGTGCCCCTCCAGCAGATAGCGCCCTAGACAGCCGCCTGTGTTGCCTGTTGGGAAGGCCGGCCCCGCTTCTCATTTCATTTATGTTAATGTGTGATTCAAAGGTGGTTAGAACACGTGTGTCTTCATACCTGTGATGGTAGGTGATGATCACTGAAAGAGCTCTAACACAGAAGCCATAACCCATTAGATGAACCTTGTCACTCAAATAGGCTTTTAACCTATGGACAATGAAAAGAAGAAAGGAGTATAATTTTTTGTTGTCATCATTATGTGTACGCACAATATTTTCTCTGGATTTAATAAAAAAAATATGCAGTTACTGGCTCGTGGACTAGGTTGTTGCTTCTATATTCATATATTTTCATCTGCTGTAATATTTTACCTGGCAAGAACAGGACTAAAAGCAAACAAAGTCAGGATAACTAAACATGCGTTAGACTAATCTGTCGTAAATGTTAATATACCAGTTCCAACTCATTTTTGTTGACTATAATACAATAACTTTACAATCAATTCACTGAAACTATAGATTACACCTAAACACAATTTCGATGAGTAAAATATTTTAATCAGAAAACTCAAAATGAAGTCTAAAATTAAATCAACAGGCTTTGATCAGTGCCACCCAATATGTATGTGAGTCTGGGGATCTGAACCAAAACCCTCCAGTTGATAGCTAGGGTTAGTTTTTTGAAAACCATTGTTCCAACACTACAGATCCAAAATGTAACACCAATAGCAAAGAAACGTTTGTGCATTTGGATCTATTGCAAATCATGATGTCCATAACTTTTTTCAAAAGCCATACAACTTATTGTACATATCTCCTCCCATATTTTTTGCTCACTGATACCAACCTTGCTAGAGGGGTCAGCTTCAGTCTGTCCCACACAGATTATTGATTTATCAAAAATTAAGCATACAATGCATCAAAATGTTTCACTCTAAAAACAGTGGTGTAAATATGTACTTGCAATTTGTTTTGAATGTTCATTAAAAAAAAAACAAAAAAAAAAAAACTTGATGTTTGGTTTCGTGATGTTTGGAAAACATCAAAATTTTAGCATTTTGAATTTTGTTTTGCTAATAAACGTTTTTGTCTTATGAGCCCATAAATCATTGTTAAATAGATAGATTCAATATGAGTATTTTGGGAATTTTGTCTTAATTGAATTTTTGACAGCTGTGAATTCGACCTTTAAGCTCTAACAGCAGCTGTCTTGCACACAGGTGACTGGCTTAATCAGTTAGTGAAGCTACAGGTGACATATGTGCTAATTAGCTCAGTGGCATAGAAGATGTTCCATCATGAAATAGTTGTGGATTAATTATATATTGGCAGTTGCTATTCGTACGATTGCCCAATATATTGACATTCTATCCGTACGCAGCGCCCCTCATTGGCCAGTTTAGGTCACGTGATAGGTCAGTCATTGGCCAAATTTAGGTCACGTGACTAAGACTAAACTTACCCTAAACTTAACCCTAACCCACCAACCTCTTAGATCTCCTTTAAATATGAAATAGAGATAGAAAAAAAAAAAAAAACAATACAAAAATAATAAAACTCCAACACACCACAAGCAAAGATGGCCATCCAAAACTGAACCCGGCCAATCAGCAAAAAAACAAAGGACCATGACAACTTGACCCCCCAAAAAACTGATTAAAACCTTCCAAACTCTAATTTCTAAACATACAGAACTCCTAAAGCCTATTACATATAGCACGCCAACCTTTTAGAACGCCTCTGAATAAATAACAGAGTAAAAAAACAATAAAAGTATGAAAATTCCAACACACCATAAGTGAAGATGATCATTCAAAATGGAGCCAGCCAATCGGGATGCAGGAAAATAAAGGATTATGGGAACTTGACCAATAAAGGTGTAAAAACCCTGCAAATTCCACCCTTTAATTATACATAACTCTTAAACATTTTATATTTAATACACAAACCTCTCAGAACTCCTCCACATAAGAACATGGGAAGAAACAACAAAAATACATTAAAAATGGAGCACAACCAATCATTACGCAGTAAAACCTCTTCATACTCCACCTTTTAATCACACATAACTCCTAAAACATCTTAGATTCAAGATACAAAACATTTAAGGACTCTTCCAAATAAGAAATAGAGAGAAAAAAAACTATAAAAATATAAAAATTCCCCCAAAAAAAAAAACACCTTGAGTGAACAAGACTACCCCAGGATTGACCTCCCAACTGAATCTAACACAAAATCACGCAGAGGAAGACTGAAGCATTGCAAAAGAAATCTTAGTTAGCCAAATAAAGTTTTACCCCAAATGTTTGTTTCAAAAATCACTTTCAAGAACCACCTCCAGCTGCAAGAAAACTGGACCAGAAACCAGAGGAAGACCCCAGCACCAACCAGGAAGAGACAGCAGCCTCCCAATGGGACCACCTCCAGCTGGAAGAAAGCTCTACCTGGGACCGACCCCAGCTTGAGAGGATCAACCAACTCTGCAGTCTGATTGACTTGACTGAGGCTTGATACCTAACGGTGACAACTAAGGCCTTAGTCAATCAGAGAGTGAGTATACGGCCCCCCTGGTTCCGACTCTAGGACAGCACTCAGGGTGTGGTGGTCTCGAGCTACAGGACCTTAATCGAAGCTCAATTTTCTACGAGGAGTAGCCTCACTCATACAACAGCTCATTCTGCACTACATACGTACTTATTTGGAAAACTACCCCCTAAAAAACAACCAATTGATCTCCTTCAAATTCTCCCCTTTTCCCTTCAAAACCCACACCACCCTGTAACCTAAATTAGGGGTTAGACCGAGGGTGCTCCGGGACCTAAACCCATCTTCACCAATTTTTCTTCACCGATTCCCTGGACCAACTAGTGACCAGGCCGTGAATCCAACTGGATGTCGGAAAAGGTAAACCCCTGACAATATTTAACTAAAAATCAGGTCATGGATGTTCTTTTCTAAAAAACTAAAATCATAACAGGCATAGGTGGACTTTCCACTTAAAATATCCCAGCCTCAGGAAAACCAGCAAGCTTCTGTTTTATTTGTACTTTATCTAGATCTACTATTAGCCCACAATCCTCAACCGATAACCTGAAAACCTCTTTTTATTTTCTTTAAAACTCAAAATAAATTCTGGGCTGATGAGCCAAAAACAGTAAAACTAGTAAAACTTTACCGAGCTTAGATTCAAAAGAAGACACTCCAAGTGCTGATCACCGTTGGCAGGGCCGCCTTCGAGAAGGGCGCGCAGTGATCAAAGCCCCAAAAAGTCCGTTGATCCGAAGGTCCACTACTGACGATGTGCCAAAGTAATCTAAAAAGAGAAAAAATATCCTACCTTAGGACTAACTGAAACATAATAACGTCTCAGTTTTGTTTTTAACAGTTCCTTCACCACGCTGTTGTCCTTGCACATTTTTCGTCTTAAACAGGATGGCATCCGACGCAGAATACACTGATTTTTCAAAAGTTAATAAGACACGTCTTTAACCTAATAAAATGCACCACCACCTCTCGGTTCTGCAATGTGCAGAAGAAAAATACGTTACCCCAAAATTCATCCATGATCTGCAACAATACCTGGATAATTACATCAGACCAGCCTTCCCAAACAACAACGCATATTTACTCTTTTCTGGAAACAGCAAAAATTGGTCCCATACTACCAAAATTATCCTAAAGGACCACTACACCACTCCTTCAGGATCGACAAAGCCTTCCACTGGATAAAGGGGAAAAGGCTTGGACAGTGGCCTTATGCTGGGTCTACAAATCCTACCCAAATTGTCACCCAGACACCCTCAACAAAGCCTGTGAAACACTACTAGAACTCCGTAGAGTCGTCCATACGGCAATCGTACGAATAGACACTTTGTGTTTTGTGATTTATTGACTAATCTATGCAGCTGTATTGTTCCTTTAATGAACTAGAAGAAGTTTTAAACATATGAAGTCAGTGAAATAGAGCATTGCCTCTTGTGCCAGAAATTGTGAGTTTAAACCTCAACAATTGCTTACTATAACCTAAATTTGTCTGGCCCAGAACATTGATGTGCAGTAGCTATAATTCATGGCTTGTTTTCACACACAAAATGCATTTTGTAAACACACCTGCCATTGGGTAGAAAGCCCACAAAGGTGGTTAGGATTAGAAACAGAATGATTCCAGTGACTGCAAGTGTGACCCTGTAATAAACGAATAGACAAGATCAAGCATCCCCATGATTGATCAGTCTGATTAACATGAATTTGGTTCTTGCTTCTTTTCCCTCTCAAGTTGACCATTCTGACCTGACTGGCATCAGGACTCCGTAACGTATGAAAAGTCCAATTCCCCAAAGGACGGAGAGTGTGAGACTTATGTGACTGAAGTTGTAGTTGCTCCGAGTCAGCAGGTTCCAGCTCTCCAGCTCCTGGGCCGAAAAGCGTTTGGTCACCTCGTCATCCACGATGCTCTCCATGCCTTTCCGACTGAAATAAAAGACGTCCGTCATCCTAAACTCCACCTCAGAGCACAGACCACTGGCCGAGTCCCTAAGCCCCTGGATCTCCTGCTGCAGAGACAGTGGTGGCTCCTTGGCAATAATACCTGAGCAAGAACAATGACAGGTTTACACTACCTGCTTTGGTCTTTGAGCACCTGAAACTAACATTTTGATGTTTGTTTACCATTTGTGTAGGGTTTGTAGAGTTGGAGATTATTCTGTTTTGCTCTCAACTCCATTCGTAAGGTTGCCCACTAATGAGAACATGAGGACAGAAAGAAGATTTAGAGATACCAAGAGCCATTTTGCTTGGCTGCTGTTTTGATACACCTTCTGTTGTTACTGGTTTTAATTACAAAGGTGAGTCTGGGTCTTGAATTTTTGTTTTATAACATAAAACATTGATTAATGACGTAAAATACAGCTAACCAAGTATGTCACATCATTTTCCAAGTAAGGTTTTTGTTGAATAATGAATTAATTAAATTGCAAACTAGACTACAATCTTACCTCAAATATCTTAAGTAATGTATTCAGGTAGAAGCTGTGAATCCCAAAAGACACTCTAAGAGCAGCAGGCACAATTATGAACGCGAGAAGTAGAACCAGCCACATGGCAACACACGGCAGCTTGTTCACAGCTCTAGCACGAACCAATCCATGAACACCAGGAAGAAGAAAAGCTAGCTCTTTCTTCAATGAGGGTGAAGCATCATCTCTGCATCTGACAAACACAAATCCAAAAATTAGAATTCGATATTCAAAGCACAAAAAGAAAAATCATTATTATTTTTTTTTCGGTGACTGCTTTAAATTACCACTAAAGATGATGTAGTTACCTTTTATTGGGTTTTTTTTTTTTTTTTTGTTGCATTGTTTATTCAGCCCTGTAACAATGACCTGCTCACACTGCCATCGTCATAAAAACTTAAATAGTTCAACGCAAGCTCCCAGTCAATGTGTGAATGCAATGAAGACTAATAGGATGAAGGGTACACACACAAAAAAAATCACGTACCAAAAATAAATAAATAAAAATAAACTAGGAAAAGTGTCATATTAATAATAACATTGAGTCATAATTATGAGATATTATCTCATAATTATGACTCAGTATCTGATAATTATGGCTTAAGAATATTATTTTACTTTTCCTAGTTGTTTTTCTACTAGTGGGAATGGACTACCATGCATGAACTGTAAATATGAAGCTATGACAAAAAGGCACAAAAAGCTTCTTAAAAAAAAAACTAAAATTTGAGCAAAATAATACAAATATGAAATTGCAACAGTAAACATAGCAACTATGAACTTAGCACTGCAACAAAAATGCATGTGCATGAGCGTCATGCATCATTGTGCAGCTTGTATTGGCTATATATCTTAATTATTTGTTTTAGTACCATTATTAGTAATCACACACATTCCCAATGTGCACACAGAGACAGAAGCAGCTCTTGTTTGTATCTTAAGATGAGTTTGATTCCTGTACTCACCTACAGGCGCACTCTGAATTGAAAGGTGAGCAGCTGGTGCTCCAGCTGGACTGTTAGGTCTGAACTACAGGGACCTCTGACTTTAAACAACACAAAGAAGTCCCAAAGGAGGTATCAATGCCACAGATGGCCAATGAGGTTTGTATCCCTGCAGAGTGGGCTGGACCGCCACAGTAAATCTGATTAGTGGATTCACCACTAATTAGTGCTCAGTGTTGTGAGTTCAACATAGAAATGTGTCTATATAAAGAAGACAGTGTAGGTGTTATTGATATTTTTCTAATAAATCAGAATAATCGAAGATTACAACATCGAAAATGGGGGAAGTCTTTTTTCCCCTTGTTGTATGTTTTATTATTACTAGTGTAGTGCCCATAGGAAGTATGTCTATAGAAAAGTGGGAGGTTAAGTAGCTTTTACATGGGAGCTTTAATTCAGAGTAAGAATTAAATCCTCTTTAATTGACCTTGTAAATGTAATTCTGGATCACACATGATGCATTTTTTTTTATTATTATTACTCACCTTAATTCCAAATGTTGCTTACTGAGGACACCTGCTGGTCAAAATTTGCGTGGCTTTTTTTTTTTTTTTTTTTTTAGGATATTAGACCCACTTTAGTTGTTTTTAAAAGCCATGACTACACGTCAACAATAAGTTGTTCTGCAAAGCTGCATTTAATACATATCTTTTAATAATTATGAACGGTATCATTGCAGTCCAAACAAATCCAATGTTGCACACCGTTGATCCAAGCAGCAGCCGTGTTGAAAGTCTCAGCTCTGTCTGTCCCTGGACCGCAGAGATATTTGAGCCATACACAGACAGAGATTCCTTGCATTTATAGATAAATAACAATGTAATTATTACTCTAAAGGTAGTTGCAATTTAGGAACCTCTACAGCACGTGTGAGAAACTCGAGGCCCGGGGGCCAAATGCGGCCCTTTAGACCATCTAATTCAGGCTACGGGAAAATTAAAAAGACCGAAAAAAACATGAATAACTGTGTAAATTATTTCAGCACTTTAAAGACACAAATTCAATGAAACTCCACAATATTTGGAGGATCGCAATTTTCCTATGCTTTTATCACATGACTGCAGTCATTTTACACCTGAAATTGATCAAAGGACTCAATTTTCCTAAAATTATTACAGGGACGGATATCTGTCACTTATTGCTTGGATATTGTTGGCTCCTTACATTGCTTATATATCATTTCTATGTCAAATTGCAAACTTAAAGGAAATTATAATTGAAATTGTTTGGTTTTCCGCCTTAAATCTGTGGCCCACTTAAGATCAGACTACTTTATATTTGGCCTCTGAACTCAAATGAGTTTGACACCCCTGCTCTACAGAATTTATGATTGAAGTTAAGTATCGTTAAAACTACTCTTAAAGCCCTTTTTTTTTGTCATTGGTATGAATTTAAATATTGGAAATTTAAAACCCAAAATACTCAGCTCAGCGAAAACCTGCAAAACACAGAGACTGCAAACAGTGAAGGCATCAAAAATTCAGATGTAATATGTGGATTAGAGCCAATTTTGATGGAAAAAATAATTTTGGGAAAATCAAGAATACTGTTGAAATGTCAAGATTAAAGTGAAAAAGACAAGATTAAAGTGAAAAATTTGAAAATGAACTCAAAATACAATATGGTGATAAAAGTCAAAGCTTTACCAATGAAGTCAAATCTAGGGAAACTGACGAGGGCCAATTCACTATACGTATGATAACAAACAGCAGATTGTGGTCGTCTGCAAAATGCTGTGCATTGATGAGTGCATTAAACTATACTCACAAAGTTGGGTTTAATACCAGATATTCTTTCTCTTTTAGCTCATAAACACAGTGTTGTAATTTTTTTAAGTTTTTGGCAATATCTCTCTCAAAGTCCTTAATCTGTTCAGAAGGAAAAACTAGTCAAGTTTGGAAGAGGTGGAGCAGTCCTGTCTGTGGCTATTGAGGAGCTATGGAAACAGATTAGGGCCAGTTTTGATAGACTATTGTCGTATTTGGTGAATTGGCCCTCGTCCGTTTCCCTAGATTTGACTTCATTAGCAAACCTTCGACTTTCATCAGGATTGTATTTTGAGTTTATTTTGGAAATTTCGACTTTAATCTTGTCTTTTCGACTTCAATCTCAACATTTTTTTCGATTTTATTCTTGACATTTCAACTTTTTGATTTGCCCAATATTATTTTTTATTCAAAATTGTTGCTACAAAACTGTCAAATCAAATAAATCACACATCAATGTGTTCTTGCCAAGTTGGAATTCTCCTGAACTACCACTAGGGGGAGTTCAAGAACTACAAGCAGTTTGCAGGAGGCATGGAAAGGCTGCCTTCAACCAATCAGAGCCAGCCTTACTCTCCTTAGATTACCTGTTGGTTTAGGTCAGTGGTTCCCAAAGTTCTCACAGTCCTGTACCCCTTCAGACATTTAATCTGAAGCCATGTACCCCCTACTCCTGCACCCTTAAAAAAACACAAGAATTTAATGTCATAAACAATGTAGCCCTACAGTGAATTTCACCTATCCTGTTGAGGATTAATATTTAACAATAATATCTAAAATATTTGCATTTCCTGAAGAAAATGCAAGTGAGGATGCAGATGTTGGCCTGTGTCGCACTGCACTGCATTAGCAGTAACCGAGCAATAGCATTAACCTAGCATTATCCGTAACATTAGCATAGCAATAGCATTATTATTGACCTAGTATGAGCATTGACCTAGCAATGCCAACAACCTAGCATTACCGAGCATTAACATTAACTACTCTATTTATATTCTAGTTTACAATGTTGTCATTGTTTTTAATTTTTTATTCCCATACCCCCTATGACAATTTGCGTACCCCTGGGGGTACCCGTACCCCACTTTGGGAACCTAGGGCTTAGGGCACGTTATTGTTTTGCATCCTTTGTACAAGTCGAGACAGTATCCTGGTCTTTCTGGTGACATTAAATAACTATAACTAACTAAAATATAGGTAAAAACCAGTAAATGACTTTGTTTCTTTTAATTATTTAATTTGTCACAAAATTTCAGCAAATCCTGAAATTGAAATTATTTAAAGCAATAGTAGAATTATTATTATTTTTTTTTAAGTGACCATTTTGCTTTCATTTTATGTTTTGTCGTTATGAATGTTATTTTTTCTTATTTTCCCTGCATGTGTTATGTTCAACTGAACACGTTCCTCATGAAAACAAAAATATCGTTAAAAAATAAGATGTTCTTCAGAATCACACGCCGCACTCTCGTTGAAACAGAAACATTTTTATTTGATATGTTTTGCTACAAATTGCATTTTCGTCATAACATGCATAGTTTCACACGGATTGAGGCGTACAATACCAACCTAAGATTTCCCTTTTAAAAATCTGATTTATCGTACCTCCTATGATTTAAACGTTTAGTGCATCCGTCCCTATAACAAGAGGACATTTCAAGCATTTGTTTGAGTCTTACACACAGCATTTTTCAATAAAACAGTAGATTAATATTTTTGTAAACTTTCTTTGGCTCTTCAGATAAAGAGGCTCAAACTGCCCTTGGACAAATATTATATGAGAAGATAAATACATTGGTATAGACAAGATAAAAGGTTCAAAGTAAAACTCAAAACAACAATTAAGAAAATATCATATCTCTAACTAACAGATTAACACATTTAAACCATCCTGCTTGTTCCATAACTCAGTATTCAGGCAGGGTGCAAAAACCTACATGTAAATAAAAAGCCCTATCACATGAGCAAAATGTTCTTCTTTGCAGGCAAAATAGTTAGTTGTAATGCACATAAAAATCACAGCAAAATAGTCATATTGTTATAACTTAATGTTACACATAATAACCAAACAAAACAGTCTGTCCTTATTGGGGATTTACCCACAAATGTATATAGAGCAAAAACATGAAGAGGAACACCAACAACACACGCAAAGCACAAACAAATTTGACAAGATCACATGAAAAGTTTCTATATTGCCTTTTGTACTTGTGCTCAGTTTATTCTCAGCATTAAAGTTACTGTGCCTCTTTCTTTTTTTTTGGTTGTTTGCAGCGGTCCTTAGAACATTTTTTCTTTGTGCTACGTGTTTTCACATCACCGTGTGTGAGAGGAAAAAAAAGCTCAAGTATCATCAATTATAATTATATTATAAGTAATAAACGCAGCCCCGGGATTTTTTTGTTGTTGTTTTTCTTGTTATTTCTTTTAGAAAAAAACAGCATTTGTAAAAGAGTAGCTTCTGGCTACGTCAGTGTGGCAGTTGCAGGGTAGGACTGATATGTTTTTCTTCATTGTGCATTGACAGATTCCTTAAGGTTTCCAAGCCGAGGTTTCCGGTGCTGTAGCGGCCGAGCTCGCTCATCGGGACATCATGCGCACAAATTCTGTAAATAAAGGAAAAAGTTGAAATTTTCTTCTCACTCAAGACACCCTACTGTATAATCATGAACTACATCAATATGCATGTATTAAATCACAAAGGCTGTACATC
This sequence comes from Gouania willdenowi, assembly GCF_900634775.1. Lineage (NCBI taxonomy): Eukaryota > Metazoa > Chordata > Actinopteri > Blenniiformes > Gobiesocidae > Gouania > Gouania willdenowi. The sequence goes on from NC_041055.1 coordinate 20,913,700, forward strand.
ATACAACAAGTTGTGTGTTAATTGTCGTTTGGTGCTGCAACGTTTAAGAACTTAACATTGTCCCTAAATTTACAACATTTTAGAACATTTTGTACCGTCATAAAATAAACTCTACAACTAACGATGATATATAGTAGTAAAGCAGCAATTTCTATAACATGGGGTGTTGTTTTGATTTTAATCTCTTGGTACTGTATTTACAATGTTATATGATTAATGAACTGTGAAGCTGTTTTTAGTATATTCAGTGCACTTTAAGTCAGTCTGCCCAGCCCACATTGTGTTATTAAGGACTGCTCAAACATTACTCATGCACTCGTCTAATTAAAACAGTTAATGCTATGTACTGTACATGTTTGTAATTGTGGTATCGTAAAAAGTACATGTGATCCAACATTTGTATTATATACATTTTCCACCAAAAAAACAGATTTTTTGTAAACCTCTTTGTGTTTGGTTTGAAAGTGGGATTAGATAGTTAAAAAAATATTTGGTCAAAATTATGGAAGCTATTGAGCATTTTTTAGCCGAATGTCGATCGACTGTCCAATATCAAACTAATTTGTCACGATTCGGCTTCCGTGTCCGTACATTCCATCCATCCATTTTCAGACCCGCCTGTTCCTGTTTTTCAGAGGTGCAGGGGTCCGCCGTTGCCTATCTCCGGCTCACACAGGGCACCAGTCCGTCGCAGGGCAACACACAGACACACAACCGCTCACACGGCAATTTAGAGACTCCAATCAACCTTAAAGTCAAGTTTTTTGGTTGGCGGGAGGAAGCCGGAGTACCCAGAGGAAACCCACGCAGCATGAGGAGAACATGCAAACTCTACACAGAAAAGATCCGATTGTGAGCTGTGAGGGGGACGTGCTATCCACTAAGTCTAAAACCATCAACATGTTGTATTCATCAATTCCAGTGCTTGAAATTGCCAGTAGTTTGTATTTCTGTCATTTACCATGCACGTATTTTGGGTTACTGTGACTTCGATCCGATCCCACAATGCAGTGTGGCTGAGATGTCATAATGGTTATATTGTACATGCAAAGGAACAGGAATTTGTGGGATGAGCAGCAGAGCTCAGTATGAGGGCTTTTACCCTTGAAAAATGGTCAAATCTTCTCAGCCAATGGCAGGCTTGGATTCATTTAAAGCACTTACAAGCACAAAAAAGCTTATTAGGCAACAAAATCACAAGCGTTGCCAGGCAACAGTCGGCCATTTCCAAGAAAACCGGAAGGCTTTAGTGACGTACACACTGTACCGTGGCCTCAGTAAACAGTTTATACATACTGATCATAGCAAGTTCATTACAGATTATTTTGTGACGTGGGTGGAAATCTTTTGAAACCAAAAAAATTAGGCAGAATTCACGTTCCAGCCAGAATGTGAATCTCTGGGGTCTCACATGTATCGTTATGCAAAAAAAAAAAAAATTGTGCCACATTTTTATATATCATAGAGCAGGGGTTCTCAACTGGTCTCACCCTGGGACCCACATTTTGTCATAGTCATCAATCGCAACCCACTTTTTTTTTTTTTTTTTTTTTTGGAATTCAATCAACCAAATTTAGTTTTTCAAAAATAGATCTTGAAAAAACATATATAATCTTTTTTTTTTTTTTTTTTTTTTTTTTTAAACAAATCTATATATTTTCCTGTGCAACATGAATTTCATAGCATGCCTGTCAAAAGAAAAGTTTATTTCAAAATAAAAGACAAGTCCAACATGAGACATTAAATAAGCCATTTATTTATTTTTAACCAGCTGTCCGCGACCCACCCAGTACAGGTCTGCGACCCACTTTTGGGTCCCAGCCCACCAGTTGAGAATAGAGTAATGCAAGACTTGACCTCTATTATAAGCCTGTAGCTGACAAAAACATTGTATGCTCATAGATTGGTGCAGAGCTACAGATTAATTGTTCTTATTTACAAGTTAAAAGAACGTTTTGGGGGGTTTTCTTCATAACCTGGATCCATAAAATAAAAGATTCAATTTTTGAACTGGAGCAGTGATTAAAGTGCTATTTAGTCGCATATGATTAATTCCTTTTCAGTAAGAACGAATAATGTTGGTGAATTTAGCAAGATTGGCATTCTACACATTAGTTGTTTATCCGTTTTTCCTGTAACGTCTCTTAATCAAATATGGCTTTAACATCTCCACTGATGACCTACATTCAGGCTGTAGAAGGGTAAACTATGTTTGTGCATCTGACATCAGAAATACATTAGAATATTTTCTTCCCTGGAAGCCTGAATGTACTGTATCTTCTGCTCGGCGGGTTAATCTATGAGGTGAGTTAATCCCTATGACACATAGATAATCTGACAGACAGACCTGTCTCTTCATCTCCTCACCTCACAAGCAGTGGGGGGGGGGGGGGGGGGGGGGATTTAGATCTACACATGTTGACATATCTACTTAGATCCAAAATAATGTACCTTCAAAGTCCACGTGTCCATCTCCGTTGAGGTCGATGTCTCGTAGGATGTCTTCTAGATCTCTGTGGCCAACCTAGAGATGAAGGGTTAAAGGGCCCATGTTAAGCTAAATTAACTTTTCTGTGCTTTAAACATCATAAAGTGCTATATGGCCTTCATACACAAGCCCAAAGTGTTTTTTTTCATTGATTCCCTCAATGGTTAGTTAGAGGATGATTTGCTCCTTTCTTACTGCAGGGTGAGCCCAAACACCTCGCTCCAATTTTGATGACGCGTTCCCACTTTGATGACGAATGTGACGCGGCACTGAGCTGGAGAAGCCGCGCCTCCAGGAAGCTCTCTGCCGTGATTGACATGTAAACAGACACGCCCACGAATATGTGCATTGAGCATGAGCTCGGCTACGGAGTGGGTGGGAGGAGGGCGTCAGTGTCCCGCCTATAAACACGCCCACTCATGAATATGCATAAGTAGGCCGCAAATCAGCGCGTTTGTGTAGAATTTCTCAGAAAGTAGAAATAGTAATTTATTTCGGTCATTATAAACATTTAGATCACATGTCACATGTTTTCAGAGATCTTGTACATTACAATAAAAAAAGAAAAAAAAACATGTACTTTAATAAAACATGTATTTTAAGAGCTAAATTGATTCCTGACCAAAGGGGTTTAGGCTAAAGTCAAGACTGCCTAACCCCATTTACAACTGTGACACTATTACCAAAGATGGCACATAATACAGTTACTGTAATACCAACGATGTTAACACATAAGCACAAAACTTGAGCCTTTAAGTGACTTCTCAGAGGCTAAAACTCTGGAAAACGCGAAATTGGGAAAATAAACCTCAAATGCAATGTTCTTGGGATTCTTAGAACAAATGGAGATGGGTGAAAAACAGAATGACAGTGGGACCTTTAAATAGGAACACTGGTGAAACAGAGTGTAGCGAGAGTGATGGATGGATGAAGACAGTCTTTATACCTGTTGTCCCAACAGCTTTTTCATTGCTTCTCTGAGCTCTGCTGTGCTGATCTGTCCATCACCATTAGTGTCAAACTAAGAAGACAAAGGAGTGCTTTGATGTTCGAACACAAAGACCCATCAGTGATACTCTCTTTCCCCCTAAAAAGCGTGATGGTCTTTACCTCTTTGAATGCATCCCTCAGCTCCTTCACCCCAATCATATCAGCTGTTTCAGCCAGAAGCTTTGGTCCCATTAGCTCAACAAAGTCTTCAAAGTCAACGTGTCCTCCTACTGGGGAAAAAAAAAAAATTGCTGTGAACCTTCACAGATGCCAAAAAAAGAAGAATCACACAATTCAATGTTGCTCTTTCAGTTTTAGTTACAGTTCATGTTGATCTGCTGACTCAGCTCGATTAGCTCCATCTCGGTTGGCATGTAACCCATGGTTCTCATGCAGTTGCCCAGGTCTTTACAGCCAATAAAGCCATCTTTGTCCTTGTCAAACTCCTTGAACGCCTCGCGAAGCTCTGGGGACAAACACCACAGTAGCTGGATATGTGATCAATGTGCTTACTGTCTATAAAAAGCCTTATTTCTAGTTGTGTTTGTATTGACATACCATCCATTTCCTCAGGCCTCAACTCTCGGTCCTGTGAGGGACACCAAAACAAGGTTAACTTCCAATCTTATTTCATAATCTATGTTAATATAAACATGCGATCAAACAGAATTCTCCATACAACGCAATGCTGCAAATGACAAAATATATCATGATGCTCTACAGGTTCAGAAGTCTTTGGGTTTCTTTACAGCTAGAGAGGAAAACGCTGCAAAGAAAAGATGGATTTTAGGGCAGTTAAGATGATATGTTTGTTTTTCCAAGCAAGAATCTGAGCTTTAAATCTGCGGCTTAGTTGTGCTACTGTTAAACTGAATAACTGTAAAGCATTTGAACAAAGCTAGATGTAAATCCATAATACGACACACATTAACAGTTCATTTAATTACAGAGACTCAGCTTCAACCATTTGGATAGGACATTGGAGACTTTTCCACAACAATACTGTTTTATCATCCTAGGTAAAAAAAAAAAAAAAACTTGGACTTAAGACAGAGACAAAGAAAAAAAATACTATTCCGCAGACACTAAAACCCTTATTCAGCATCCATTGGATTAGCATCTTCATGCATAAATAGACAAACACAAAAACAGATTCATCCAGTAGTTTTGGGATTTCACACAAACTACCAATGTAAGAAGGTTTTTGAGACATTTCACTCAGCCCCGCCCCTCTTTCCCACATGCAGCGAGTGCTACACCTGGCACAACGCAGGAAGGTGGCGACCGCAGTCAGAATGAGAGTTGGTGTGTTCTGTGTTGTGTGCTACTCTTTCTTATCAAGCATGCACGTGATATTTTCTGGACTTACGTACAGCCTGTCGGCTCTCAGCGAAGCCCTTGCGTAGAAAGATGCATGCAGGCCCCAACACGTTGTGCATGTTGGCTCCGTTCTGGGCCAGGGCCACTAGTGGCTCAAGATTGGCCCCCCCAGATCCCCCCTCCTCACAGGACTGCACTGCTTTGTAGTTCTTCTTCTGGTCCTGGAGCAGCATCCAGGGTGGGGTGGGGGCAGATGTGGGAGCAGAGGCAAAGACAGGGGTAGAGACTGTGACTCATTTTGTTGTCGTCAACAAGGAGCCAACACGGAGACATGAGGGAGGCCTGCGGGGGTTCAAAGGAGGACCAGAGGTGACTGACAAATGTCGGTCAGTCGTAGAACGGTGAGCACGTCACGTCAGTCAAAGAGGCACGAGGTGTCAAAGCATGACAGAGCAACTGATGCCATCTATGAACGTATCCCGAGTCACCATCCTGCATGGTTCGATCTACATAATGATGGTTTACTAATCACTTTACAACGCCTAACCCAACCAAAAGAATCTCTTCAATATGCCATAGATTTCTTACTAAACAGAAAGTGAAACTATGGAACTACTTCTTAACACACGCTAATATTTGCTACAAGCCATTCTTGCTATGTAACTTTAATTTTACAATATTACAAACAAGTTGCAGGTATGTGTTTGTGCTCTTATTATGAAAGGTCAAAAGGGGATCTAGTTTTGTATAGTTCTTTAGTCTGTAAACATGTAAGTAATCAATTTAACCTAATTATCTTAAAGAGACTTTTTTTTATTTATATAGAGAGAAGACATAAAAAAAAAAAAAGATTTTGTTGTTCACAGTGGAGAACAAAATAAACTTTGAACTTTTGTGTTTTTATATCTTTTAATTTATTATTGTCCATTAAAGACATTCTTGATCAATTTTATTTAACCTTTTTAAATAATCACTTTTAATTCAAATGTGGGTTGAGTTCACGTTTTCACTGATATAATATGGTTTAGGATTTAAGGAGTCGGAGGATTTCTGGTCATTATTTTCCCAAAGCTATGATGCCTGAGTAATTGCAGTTATTGTCCAAATAACTGCATTATTTAGGTGAAAGAAAAATAAAATGAAGTTCATTATAAATTATATTTACATAAATGTGTTTGTATTAAGTGTCTCATGTGGATTTATATATAAATTCACGTAAATGTCTATTCAACAATACAAATGAACGACCTTGTAATCAACATAAAATCCAAACCTATTTTATCCACTTGAGACTTTTCATTTAGGGACAATTGCTCATTGTGTTTTCTAAGAGGACGTCAACTCAGCCGTTTAAAAATAAAAGCCAATTAGCCGATCGACCAAAGGGCAGATGTTGCTCTCCTATTCTAAACCCTGGTTAATGAGAAAGCCACAGGTTAATCAAAATGAGATAATTACAGCTTGGCCATGAAAAAAAGGCTGTTTCTGAATAAACTCTGCACTATCAGCCTGATCCAGGAGACAAACTGCCCTTTTGAACAATGGTTTCTGCTCCAGCTGAAAATCTTGGTCAAGCTCGGATGCACAATAAACTCAAAATGATCTATATAAAGTTCCTCCAATCAAAGACTTTTGCGCAAAGTAGCTTTGATTTGTTGAAAATGAACAAAAGCGCTTTCTGCAGCTTTAATACTCCACAATAATATTAACCCACCACCACACTCCATACGCCCCTTATTCAAAACATGACATTTGCAAAAATCTATAATAAAGAAACATAGGACTGGGCAAAAAAAAAAATCAATTTAATCGATTTATCGATTTTGTAGATAAAAACAATTTTTATCTTACAAATTTGAGTAAAAAAATAACAATAATAATAATTTTTTTATTTTAATATTTTTTTTCACCAGTTTTTTCGGACTTCTTCACGTTCCGTCCTTGTGGGTTACCGTAGCGCTATGTGAGCCAGCCCCCTCTTTGTTTACATTTATTTACCCTTTGAGTAGGCTGTATGTGTGTCACAGGCATGTTTCATTTTTTATTCGCACTGTACAGAGATGCTAAGGAAAGAGTTATTTTTTTTTATTTGTAATGTTATGTTATAAAATATGTATTTATCTGATTTCTTAATCAGAAAATTTGCTGTTGCACTTTTGCTTAAACCTGGGTTAAAACTTGTAATTTTTGAACGACAGAGCCTTTACTTTTTATTTTGGGATTGTTTTATGCATTTTAACTCTTGAGGACAATCACAGCAATAAAGTTACACTTTTGACAATATATCTGATGTCTGCAGTCATTTTTAAGAGCACTGAAGAAAAAAAAAAAATTGAAAATGTTATCAAAACTTGAATTTCTCTTTAAAAAATTCGAGATTTTTTTTTCTAGGCAAAATCGCCCAGCCCTAAAGAAACATATGTACCGTGCACTCTTCTGCTGAAAGCAAACATACGCATCATTTCATTCTCTACAAATGACCTTCACGCTCCATCTGCTACAACGACAGTCCTAATGCCAGTTCATTCCCACAGTTCTGGCCGCAGGAACGGATGCCCACTGGGTAATCTGACCTAGTGATGCATGGAAGAGGCTGTCCGTGGCCTTGTCGTGCCAGAAAGGTACTTTGATGGCATGAGCTTGCAGTTATATAACAAAAAAGAAATAAAAAAAAAAACAGTGTAAAAATTGTAAGTTGTGTCACAGACCAAACTCGAGCAACAACTTCTACATCCCTCCAATTCCATTTTAGCACAGATGGCATCAACAGTTGCTTATCATATTGAGACTCCTCAAGGATATGCAGCTGCTGATCTGAAGAAGGAAAATTCTATTTGCGGGACAGTCTCTCTTCTACACTGATGGTTCATTCATGCATGCACTGATTCAAAGAGGACAGCAGATGCAAGGGCTTGTAAAGTGGATGCACCAATACACTTAAAGTCCCAAAGCCTGCGATATATAAAGGTGAAAGCATGCCTGTTGAGAAAGTTTCCACTGACTGACCAATTTGGTCCCTTAGGTGCGGGTTCAACAGGGCAGTATCCTCCACTGGCTTGGGAAGGTGGGATTCATGTATGCTGGCTGTATTAAAAGGTTGGTGGTCATAAATAACTATGAGCAGGTCAACCTCCGACCTTTATGTGCCTTGCCGTAATGAGCCAAGAGAGAAATTGAATTTCCCAGTGTCCATAATGTGGTTTAGGTGGACACACACAAATGAAAACATCAATGTATATAAATGTTTTTCATCCATTTTAAAGAGCAAATCTCCTTCGAAACAAAACTGACAATCAACAGGAAACTATCAGAAGGGTTTTTGTTCTGGTGTCAAGGAGGAGAAACAGGTGTAGGATAAGCATGCACCAAAGTCAGGAAATCCAGGGAAAGGCAAAGCACAGCAGAAAGAAAAACCTCAAAGCAGATCTTACCTTCTTGGTGAAAATTTTAAGCGACTTTACCGAGTTACCCATGGCAAAAATGTTTTCTCTTTAACTTTGTCTTTGTTAGTGTGCCTGTATCCAAGTGCACGTGTATGCATGTGTTTCCGCAAGTGTTTCCAGGCATGCATTGGAGTAAGAGTGATTAGAAAGGGAAAGGAGGTTCAGTGGGTCGCTGGCTAATGTGAGAGGACACTTGGGAAAAGGCAAGGAGAAGAGCATGGAGATCATCAGGAGAAACAGTGGGACAAGAAGGGAAAGGTGGAGGAGTATGCAGGGAGGACATCGGAGGGAAAGGACACTGAGACAAAGAAGGAGAATGCAAACAAGAGGTATACGGAGGAATCAGAATCACATAAAGATACGTAGGAAGAGGGAGCATGCATGGGATCACCGTGAGATGCAAGTGCCAGGAGTAAAAAAAAAAAAAAAACGCAAGATTGCTTATTCACTCTCTCCAGCAGTGTCTTTCCTCCCTCCCACCCCTCTTCCCTTTCCCTCTTTCTCTCCATGTATCCAACACTCCAGCTCTCCCTCCCTTTTCCCCCTCTTTTCCTCTCCCTTAGCTCAGCTCACTACTCCACACTTTCAGACAAGCTCTTGCGAATGTGACAGAAAAAAAACCCTCACTCGGACAAGCATATTACCTTCCCCTGAGCGAGACGCTGAAGACACTAATCCATACACACGCACGCACGCACACACACACAAACACACACACACAGAGAGAGATGCAAACTCTTGCACACACTCGATTAAACACACATGAATATGGGGCTGCAGAGCTAAAAATATAACACTCGCTTTTTCTCCCTTTAACTCCAACGCCAGCTTCCATCCCCCTTCTTTTTCACACACACACAAACACACACACTTAATGCTCAGATCAAAGCTAAAATGTGAACAAAAAAAGACACATGGATTCTGGAGAATGCAAAAGAAAGCACATAATAATGCAAACACACACACACACACACAAACTGTCTTAAAAAAGCTCTCTCAGCCTCATCTCGTGTATACACGTGCGCTCTGTTGTCGTCTTGCATAATGTCTGAAAATGCAAGTCGTTTTAAATATGGAACATTTCTAAAAACAGGATAACACACATTGGTACAGCAGTAGGCATAGAGTGGCAGGTTGTGTCTTAAAATATCAAAATAAATTAAATGATCATTCAAACGTATTCTTCACATTAACAGTGAAACATATGCACTTAATGGAGAAGGAAGATCAGCACACAACACGTACATGGTTTGATTGTCATGCTTTTATTTTGTTCCTTTGTATGATATTGTTAATGTTAAGTAAAATGCTGCAGTAGAAATGCTACTTTTAGCAAAATGCTATTCTACTTGTTTTAAAATGTGAAGCCAAATAATGACATCAATAACACAAAGATGACAAAGCCTAAAAGAGCTTTGAGATGAACGTACAACTTTCAAAGGATTTCACTTGACGTCGCATCATTTACATTGACGATTTTGGAAATCATTTGGAAAAGATTTGGATAATCTAAATGCGATTTCTTTCCTCAATATTGCAATTGCGATTTAATATGTGATTATTTTTTCAAGGGCCTCTTGTCATGTATTTTTCAATGAACACAAGCAATAAATCAATCTGTTTCTAGATAAACAATTTCATATTTATTTAAACTTTAACTAAATATAAAATATACATTTTAAAGCACAGATTACAACAATAAAGCAAACAAATCTGTGGCTTTACCTCTTCAACATATCTAACTTCACGTTTCACGAAACATGTGGACTGCACTTCTTAAACACTCTCTGAACATAACAGGACAGTCTATAAATAAATAAAATAAACAGATATACAGTATATATATAAAATGAAGATCACTAATATCCATTAATTTCAGTAACATCACACATACTAAAGTGCAGGAAAAGTAAGAACTAATATCTGCTTTAACCAATGGGATGGTTTTTAGGTAAATCAAACTCCCAACAAACTTAAAATAAATTATTAGTAAAACAAATAAAAAATAAAATAATTGCAGTCTGCGATTAGAAAATCGCAAATGCAATTAATCATTCAGCCTTAGTGTGAATGCACCTTGAGAAGTAAAAACCCTTCTATGCATCCATCTACGGGACTTTACTGTACATCTCATGATGCAATGCGTGAAAGTTTTCCGACAGTGTCCGTGTCGTTTACAGCGGAGATTAATAACTTTCAAGCGGCAATTTCACATTTTTACATGTTTTTTTCAAGCAAATTACTTATAAGGCCTATGGATTTATCTGTTTAAAAAGGTATCGCCATCAGTAGCTTTGAGGCAGAATCATTTTTTTCAAACAGGTCTTTTTATTCCTTGTCTAACCAGATCAGATGGGAGGTCTGTATTTGATCACTACATACTGTAGCAACAACTTCCACCCAATGCATAAAGCCTCCTCTTCATGCATTCATCTTCTTACCCGTTTGTAACTGTTTACGGTTATGGCGTTTTGCTGGTGTCTATCTCCAGCTGTCAACGAGCACCAGGCGGGGGGAACATCCAGAAGAGGACACAAAACCTAGACAGATGGAAATGTGACAGAAAATTCCCATCTACACCTAAAAATGATAGTATCATTGATAAATTAGCTAAATTAAAAAGAAAGTGTCTATTTGTATGGTTGCCGTACGAACAACCCCCGGTGCTATTGGTACGGTTACCGAAGTACACGTACGGAGCGTCTTAGGTTAAGGGTTAGGTTATAACCCAACATCGCAATCATTTTTAGTGTTAGGTTTAGGCTTAGTCACGTGACCTAAACTGACCAATGACTGACCTATCACGTGACCTAAACTGGCCAAATTGGGGCGCTGCGTACAGATCGAATGTCGATATATTGATACGCCAACTGTACGGATAGCCACAGTGTTGCCAATCATTGATTAGCCACTTGCTAACTGCTACTAACACTATCATGGCTGACGTTATGCCAACAACAAGTTACATTTACTCTTTTGAACTGAAAAAAAAAATCACAGTCCAAATTCATGGATCTTTCATACTTGGTGAGTGTTTTTCTGTTGTAAAATGGCACCAAAATAGAGAGTATTAATAAAAGTAGAGCGAACAGTGAAGCGTCCAGCACTAATATTCAGTACTTTACCACTTCCTGTCGACCTTGTCTGTGATTTTAAATGAACACAGCCCCAACCACCAAAGCTGTTTAAGGTTTTAGGCCCGTTCAGTATCTGCACATAGCTCGTCTGCATTGCTCTGGGAATGATTCATCCAGCCTCGCACCGGAGGCTCATTGTGAACTTCAGAACACATCAGACGTCAGACACAGGGGCCGTCAGCTCTCATAATGTCAGACCACAGCGTGCACGGGAACCGGATCCATCCTCCTCTTACAGAGTCCATTTCTCTTGTCACTCTAACACCTACAGTAACTCACTCAAGAATTCAGGATTGGCAAAACTTGTTTCCCATGCATGTTACACCATTATGCCATAATTATGTAATAGATTTTTGGGTAGGCTTATGAACATAGTTGTTTCGGGGTTTTGGCATTACTCAAAAGTCATGAATCCTTCAACCATTGTGCAATTAAGGAAAAAGAAGCAAATTGAGTTGATGTTTCATCCGCTGCCGATTCAAGGATCTGTGCGATGCAGAAGGAAGGAGATTGGCATAATTAATATTAATTATTACGTTATCTTCTTGATAATAAAAAGAAAAATGTAATTATTTCATCAAGAGGGACAATATTCTTCTCCAGAATATTTTTTTCTGAGCATTTTCTGTGCACATATTTACGTCATCAACATCTGTGTTAAAAAAAAAAAAAAAAAATGTGCACAAAGAAAGAGGACTTGCGTCATCTATTTCATGTGCAGACTAGAGACGTCACAGTTCTCCTTCTTTTCTTTTGGATCAATTTGGCTCAAGTTGTCTGACACCCTTCAGAATATATACTGGGATATTTATGGCTTATTTCCCTGCATGTTGGTCTGTGACTCATTCGCCCCGTGTCCTTGTTAAGCCTTGCACTGATTGTCTCCTTCAGTCGCATTGGTCTCCATAAACATTGAGCATATTCGTGCATGTTTGACACTTATGCTCAGTTGTTCGTCTGAAGAAAAAGGGTTTAAACAACAAATTAGGTTTTTCTACCTCCTGCTTTTCGGAGGCGCCGGCACAAAAATACCCAGCGTGTCTAAAAATAGCTTGATACACTGTAGACATGCTGGAGGCATATGGTGAGGTGAATACATTGAGGTTGCTCTATTTTATCTTTTATCTTCACTCATATACATCATTTTCCTCATCCTTTCCTGGGTGTCCTGAAGGTCAAGATAAAAAAAAATGGGATTGATGTGGATGCAAGGATAGATGGAGGAGTAGATGTATAGAGTGGCAGCATGTGCAGGAAAACTAATGGAGAAGGTGAGTGGTTAATCTGTGTTAGAGGACCTTTCCTCACATTGTCTCAGAGCTGTCAGTGTGGTGTGATTTGACAAGCGTTTCCTCTTATATAACAATTATCAGGTCTGCCAGCAAATCCAATGATTTTTATCCCCTCTGATTCATCCAATTTCAGCCTTTCTTCACTTTCCTTCCCCTGCTACATCGATGTGACACATTGTAGAATTTTCTCCATCCTCCCTTTTAGTTCAAGTTCAAAGCCAGTGGCAGAAATGATGCTTGCTCCCTCTGCTGGGTAAAAACCACATTACTCACAGATGTAAAGATGAAAGGAAAAAAATGAGGATTTCATCAGTCAGAATGTAACCACTTCAAAAGGAAACCAGTAGAGCATTTGCAGCGTTTCTTTGAGTGATTGTAAAAAAAAAGGTCATTCAAGGTCACATGAGCTTTCACCATCAACATTTTGACGCTCACGCTCTGTCTCATTTATCATATGGTATATCAATATGATGGACATTGTATGATTAAGAAATGGAGGTGGGATTATATCATTGAATTACAACAGTAGTCATGTCAAAGCGCTATCAAAATATACAAATCATGAGAAAAAAAAACCTTCCTTTTGAGCAGACATATTAATAAAATCATAAGTGCATATGGATCTTATCTACTATTTTGAACATCTCTGATTGTTTTTCGCTGTTGGATTTTACTTGTACACAAGATTTGTACTGTATTGTATTTTTTTTTCTTGTCTCTGCTTAAAAAAACAAAACGAATGAATGAATGAATGAATGAATGATTAATGATATGAAACTTGCATAATATACATTCAGTTATATGTAATGAGGACCAGGGTTTTAGTTTTTGTCAGTTTCTGTACGTTTGTTGTTTTGGTGGCATGTTTATGAAATGTGAGTGAGTTGTTTTAGTTTTTTTCTTCCTTTTTTTCCAAGACAAAACAACCTTACCTAAAACAAAAAAAAACAAGTACGCCCGCCTCCAATCTCTCATAATCAGGTCTTGGTGGTCTATTTTTAGCTTTTTAAGAACAACTTCAGCTGGGATTGTATACAGATCTTGGTGTTACATAATGAAAAGGGAATTGTTTATATGGTACAAAGTACATTAAACATGACGGTGCGGTCAAATGGATTACAGTAAAAATCATGACCTGGTGACATTCGGTTTTCACACATTCCCTATATACGGCGCACTCTCACACAAATGTTAATGTGTGCATCCAACTCGCCTTCACTTACAGAAATGTGTGCAGACACTGGTAAACTGCATCAGAAATGATTCATGTCTATGTTCTAACTGGAATTAATTGATTTTGAGGGCTCTAAAATTGACTAAAACCCATAAAAAACATTTCACAAAAGCCGTAAATTCAGCGCTTTCAGATTAAAAACACGAAAAGGTCCAAGGCCATTGCAGTCACGGTTGAAAAAAACAAAAACTTCATTCATTTTTGCCACAAAAGATGGAGTTTGGTCACACTTTTCCTTTCTTTTCTGAAATTGCATCATCAGCTGTGCGGGCGTTATGTAGTACACTGCTGCATGGATTTTTTTTGTCTCACTGGAAACCCTTAAGACTGATTGAAGCTTTGGCCTGGATTGAAAGGAGTTATTTCTGGAGCATATTAGAGCACAAGGAGGTAATTGTCTCGTCTTGAGCTGGTTATCAAAAGGATTGGAATGAAAGGAGGAAAAAGATGAAAGCAGCGTTAGACTGAACACTCTGAACCATTGCTATTGTACGTTTAAAAAAGTACAGGGACTGACAAAAACCTCTTTGTTATTATTATTATTATTATCATCAACATCTTCTGTACGGCTTGTGTTTATGTGAGTGGCCAGCGCTGGACCACTGAAGTATTTTCCACACAGGCTGAAATCTGATGCCATCATCGCTCCCAATGAAAGCACACTGTGGAAGTAATGGACACCAGATACATACAGGAGAAAGATTTCAACTATACATGCATTCATTTTTAATCCGCTGGGGCTGGAGGTGCAGACGTGTGCCATTTAACAGCCTGCAGCTTCACATGAGTACTGTATGTACAGTGCTCCCCGTGCTTAACTGACCAACCAAATCTCAGCAGTTTTCCATGTTTTGGAGTAAAATCCTGCTTTTACATGAATTAGAAAAAAAAAAACACACTTATTCTCCAAGTGATACAGTTTTTGGTCATTCTTTATTATCTAAATGTGGCAAATGCTTTATCACACCACCATCTTTATAAGAGTGTGTTCGGAATAGGATCTTTAAATATTCTTGTGAAATATAGCAATTTAAACCAAGTTAGATTGCAAATGAGATGGAGGCTCTACTGTACATCACATGGGTGTCAAACTCATTTTAGTTCAGGGGCCAAATACAGAGCAGTTTGATCTAAAGTGGGCCACAGATTTTAATTATGCAGGAAACGAGTAATTTCAACATTGCTGTGCCCTAGTTTACACTTATACGCATACATAAAAGACGAAATATCTCAGAAACCGACCATAGATATCAGTCCCAGGATCTTCACTTTAAATGTCCTTGATTTTGTGATGAACTTCCTTTTATTTAAGGCACATATTATGTCATAATTTGAGAAAGATTTTCAGTTTAACATTAAAAATGACTCCAATCGTGTGATAAAAGCACTGGGAAAACTGTGAGCTCCAGCAAATATTGCTGAGTTTCATTTACACAGTGATTCACGTTTTCTCTGTCATTTTTACTTTCTCCTGCGAGCCAAATTTGATGCACCAAAGGGCCCCCGGACCATGAGTTTGACATCTTGTGCTTTATATTCAGTTTTTTCCTGACCTTTTGAGGCAATGCCCTGTTTATGTCTCTGTTAAGATTTGGGCAACATTTCATTAACTCTGGATTTTTTGGGTTTTGTGCTAAAAGGTTAAAGCAGAGGTGCTATAATTAGATTAAAGTCCACTCCACGTTAAAGGTTTGATCCTCCTTACCTGTCCAAAGACAGACTTCACTATGGGATGCAGGCTGGAGTCACACTCAGAAGAAGCTGCGCTCTGTCTCTTGGACGCACGGCTGGAGGCGCGTTTGGCGGGTTTGATGATGGGTGGGCTGGTCCCAGGCTGGTCCGAGCTGAGGCTGGAGGTCGATGACCCCGTAGTGGCCCGCTCACCGGTCTCGAAGAAAAAAGCCGCTGCGTCCAGGTTTTTCGGGTAGGACGGGGTTGGAGAAGTTCTTCTGTCGGGTCGGTGTGACGGAGGCGGCTCGCTCACACAGGAGTCCGGGTGTTGATGGGTGGGTTTGGGTTTGGGCTGATGCCTGCTCCCCCTGTGCCCAGCAGCACCGTTCTGCTGCCGTTGGCTCTTCTGATGATCACCTGGATGTCTGGAGTCCGTGCGCCTGGGTTGGCACAGAGGTCTCCGCGCACTGGGCTCACAGTCCTCCCCGCCTCCAGCTGCGATGGGCTGATGTTGGCCGCGGTGGCTCCGGGGACCATGATCCGGACGCCTTTTCAGCAGAGAGGTGCTGGACTCGCTTTTAGGCAGAGACGAGCTCATGGTCCGTGGTCTGTCTGCCGACAGGCGCAGTGAGGATGAGGATGGAGGACGAAGGTCGCGCGTAAAAGAAGAGGAGGGTCTTCGCCACGTGCAGGTGTGCACCCCTCCAGCACAGTCTTCAGTTCAGTCCACACATCCACACTGTGCAGCAGCATCACCTGACACCTGGCTGTCAGTCACGTGATACACACACAGAGGAGGAGGAGCGCAGTTTGAATGAGAGCAGCGCGCCAAAAGTTCATTAAAACCCGCGTCACGTCACTCAGGATGGAATGAATGAGTGGCCTGATTATCTTTGCTCTATTTTTGATCATATATATATATATATATATATATATATATGAATATTGGATTTTAACACCTTTTTCTTTGACTGTTTTTTTTTTTTTTGATTGAAGCAAATGTCCAACATGGCCCAAAATACAAAAAAAAAAAAGATGACTTATCTCAAAACATATAGTTTCAATCAAATAATAATACTTCAAAGAAAAGAAGTGCTCAAATGCAATTTTCTAGGTATCAAATATTCATTCTTCAAGCTATTTTTTGATTTAATTTATTTTTTTCTTTTGGTTGGAAAGGTGTTTTTGTTGAAAAGATGATGTTTGATTGAAAATACCCTTTTTGATTGAAGCAACTGTTCCTTTGATTGAACTATAAAGTCACAAATGTAAATCCATAGATCACACAGAATGTTCCTTTGATAAATTTATGAGGAGTGCACCTAAAAGTGTCGGATTGCAACACAGGTTCTTTCTCATAATTTCCCATCGATTCACATTTTGAGGGGAACAGCTGAGCGGCTGCCATATTAGGTCAGTCAGGTTTACACAGGGAGAAAATGTGGATAGTTGAACTGGGATGTGATGGTTAAAGGAGCCAAGCAGTCAAATAATGGAGATTTGTGGAGATGCTTTGAAGGATGGAGTATTTAAAACAAATGCTGTTTGTTATATGATGCTACATCTCAATTCTGAAGGAATGTGCACACACCAAAACCTCTGAGTGGAATTTGCATCTGTGAGTTTCCTGAAGGCCATTTAAAACTTTGGTAGTGTATTTTTTTTTTTTGATGAATTTCCTGCAAACCAAGAACAATCAGGGGATGCATCGTAGGTTTTTCACCTGTGAAATTATAGGTTAATAAAGTTCCAACGGAATAATGCTGAAAACTACAGCCTCGTGCCAATCCTGAATTCATCCTCATCCCATTTGCACACCCGGGTCACAGAAATCCTCACAGCAGATTTCCACAGATGCAGTGCAGAAGTAAGTCATGATGTAGATATATATGCAGCCAATTAGGCATTCAACCTCTCACGAACAGTGTTTCAGTGCAAAGCAGAGAAACGAGCAGCTTTTGCCCTGTTCTCTCAGGGGGATTTTTGTTCTCTGACATCTGTGTCTCTGTCTTTTTCTGCTCCAGGGAGAGACAAACTACCTCATCTTTTCTCTGCTCTTCACCAACGGGCTACTTTAACTTCCCCTTTTTCCTCTTTGTGCCTGATACTAAACTCCATCACTCTGCACAGTTATTATCATGTGTTTTATTGTCTCACTCATCATTCTTCCTTCTTTTCTTCTTTGTTTGAGTCTATTTGTCTAGAAATGATGATCTATACCAGGGGTCTGCAACCTTTACTCTCAAAGGAGCCATTTTGTCTAATCTCACTTGGATTAAAGTCCTTCTGGAGCCGAATAAAATACCTTCTCAATGAAGACAATTCGGTGTATACATTTTTATACAGTTAAAATAATATCGAATAATTTCATGAATTATTGGATTTGAAGGGCTAGGAAATATACCTTGATTTGCTAATTTCTTGCAATTTATCAAGCGTGTACCTTAAGCCGGCATGTTCACAGTTAAATAAATCTGTCCCCACACAATGAAAATCTCTAATTTCTTCCAGAATAGTGTTTTTGTTGGTTTAGTTGTCTTACTAGGGAAGCTGTAGAAGTTACAGGAGGTGAAGTAAGAAGGTGGCAGAGTTATTGCACAATGTGATTTATTTTCAGGTGAACATTGTTTTTCCATAATTTTATTTGAAGTTAATGTCATTAATCATCAATACCATCTGTAAGAAATATTTCATTATTTTAATATTTTTTCAAAGCTATAGGGAGCCATTGCAAAAGAGTGAAAGAGCCACATGAGGCTCCAGAGCCGCAGGTTGCAGACCCCTGATCTATACTATTCTCTGTTTTGCTTTTTCACCCTTTCTCCCTTGGTAGCATCGGACGTTCAGGCCTCTGGGAGTAATATGGCCCTATGAAGACAAAAAAAGGGATGGAAATGAAAAAAATATACATATTTTATGCAGGTAAGGTGTGAAAATCAAACACTTGTATTGGAATGTGGTAACAACACATTAAAAGCACTTCATTAAATCAGGCTGTGATTTGACATCACTCTCACCACTGAAGCGCCACGCTAGACATCTCATGGGATTGAGATTCCCAAACTTGGATGGTACCGTAATTGGTGCAGAGCATAGACAGCTGCTGCCTAGTGTCCAAAAAGTCCAGACACTTAAAGGGAATATTGTCACATTCTAACAGTAAATGAGCAGCACAAGCTTAAAAAGAAATATTGTTTTCACCTGCAATGTGGGTTTAGATCAGGGGTCTGAAACTGTTACTTCACTGAATAGTCTGAAGGGTTACCAATTTGAAAAGCTTCTTAAATACCAACAATCACCATTTGGTCTTAAAAAACAAATGTTGACGGTTTCACTTTAATTAGAGGGTAATTTCCATTTTTAAATCTCTTTTAAAAACACGTCTTTTTGCTATGGCTTTTAACACATTTTCTTTTAAATACTGGTGTTTCACATTGTTGTACATCTGGATTTTATGTTTTATTGTGCAGCACTTTGGTCAAACCTTATTAGTTGTTAAATGTGCTCGATAAATGAAGTGAATTGGATTAAAAGACAACAAGGAAGGCGAGCAGTTACTTTAAAAGGACACTTTATTTCTCCTAATTTATGCAATCGTTTCATTTTCATCACATTTCCTAGAAAATTATCATCTTCATATATATTTTCCTAGCTACTAACAAACAGCTTTTAACTAATCGTACAACATGACATTTGTAAAATGCAACAATTATGTCGTATTTTGCAAAAATCCAGCTTGCGTTTTAAAAAATACATCTTATATATCATATTATGTCTAACATGCCACAACCCATACACCAAATCTGCAACACTTAAAAATATTTGACCCAATATTTCAGTGAAAATAAACAGTTAAATATGGTTAATTTGATACTAAAACTTTATCAGCAGTATTTAGCTTTACTAAGTACTAACTACTGTACATCTCACATATGTATTTATCTTTGTGAGTTTGTATCCTGGAAAGTAAATACATTTTTAAATGGAGCTCATTGGTGACTGGATCTCCTGAGGGGCCCTTCACATGGTCCACAGCAAAGAGTGCAGAAAGACCCTGTGCAACCCCCCCCCCAAAAAAAAAAAAAATAATTGGTTATTCAAGCTGAAACCCAAATGTATCAAATCTAGCTGCGTCTTAAGAGAGCAACATTTATTCATCAAACACTGTTTTGAAGGCATGGAGGACCAACGGAACTCATTAAAAGTGAATTTATGTATTTCTTTGCACTCCAAAAGTGAAGAGTTGTTAACTTATTTTGCATGGAGCTCTCTCTCTCTCTCTGTGACATTTATCTAACTCTGTCCCTTGGCACAGTTTAATATCACTGAAATATTAATAAGCAACCTCAATAATTTACCATAGAGCAGCTTGGGACCACATCACAGGAGAAAAGTACACTCATCTGCATCATCAAAAACATTTAGAGCAGTTAGTGTAATATTTACTTTGGGATAAAATCCAACTCGGAGATGTTTTAAAGTACAATGTCATAAAAATTTCATGTATTTAAAATGTTTACATTGCATTTTACTAGGGATGGTTGAAATTAGCTTTTTTGCAGATATTCAATACGGCGATATTGTCCAAAACAAAATATTCAATTTCCAACATACATAATACCAATAGTTACACAGATCCCTTCTCCACCAACATAATTTTAGGTCACATGGTATAATTCTCTATAGAAATAACAGGTTAAGGCACCTGTGTCAAACTCAAGGCCCGGGGGTCAAATCCGGCCCTTTAGACCGTCCATATCGGACCGCAGGAGAAAGTAAAAAAAAGACAGAAAAAACATTAATTATTGTGTAAATTCAGTTGTAAATATCTCAGCCATTCTAAATACACAAATTCAATGAAACTCCACAATATTTGGAGGATTGCAATTTTCCAATGCTTTTATCACATGACTGCAGTCATTTTAAATCTTAAATTGTTCAAAGGGCTCAATTTCCCTGAAATTATTTGTCATAATTTCCCAAAGTTAAATCAAAATTGGTCACAAAATCCATAAAATTTAGAAGAGAAAATCCTGCAGGGACTGATATCTGTCACTTATCTACTTTATGTATCATTTTACATCCAAGTGCAAACTTGAAATTGCTTGTTTTCCTGCCTAAAAACTGTGGCCCACGTAAGATCAAACTACTTTATATTTGGCCCCGGAACTCAAATGAGTTTAACACCCCTGGGCTATTTTTAATGTGATGTCCCGCTTGATTTTGATCAAAAATGAGCACCATCTGTGCAAAATAGGAACACTTATAATAAACATATTGTGTATTTATTTTTAATATGTTGTCTCAAACAACATCACACATCGGTTTCTCTTTATTGGTGGAAAAAAACAATACCAATGTCAGGTTTTATGACTGATATTGGCCAGTAATATCGCCCATCTCTACATTTTAATGCTGTCCATGAGCTTTTTCACACCCTGATGGTTATCTATTTATTGTCAGCTATTGCATTTAATATCTTCATAAGGCATTAAATGCAGCTTTACCATCCCTCAGATCTGCATTTTTTTTCTTCTTCAGATTATAATTTTTCCTCACGCAGTGTGTTTTCCTGCTCAGACATGCCAGCCCATTTACAGAGAGCATGTCATCGCATGTAAGAAGACATGATTAAATGCACCAATTAGGGCTGCATTGATGCCTTTCTATAGGATGAGCATCCAAGCACGCCTGCAATGTCATCATCTGCATAATGAGAGGAAAGAGTAAACAACCTGTGACAATCTGAGCAAAACAACGAATATGGTAAAGTAAAATAAGGTAATTTAGGATGGTTTGGTTTGTACCCGAAGGGTACAGACTGGTTTATTGTTATATACATAAAGTCACATTGCAGAAACTCAGAAACAATGCACTTGAATGGTTCTATTCTGTCTGCTTTGCTGCAGACAGACATGTGCACGAGTTCCTGTGCTCATGTCTATTCAGACCCCGCTGTATGAGGGAGGTGTTAATTCCTTTTGAAGCTTAAACTGCTTAATTTCCACCTACTCCAATAATCATTTCATCGCTGCGAATGGAGGCCTGGTGCACTTAGATCGTTGTTGCATTCAGCACTCACAGCAGGTGCAGAGCTGGCTTTGTGAACGTGGTGAATAACACAAGTGAAATAAAGACTTTTGCTATACTCAGCAGGAGGGTGTGGAACATACATCGCAAATCATTTGATATATTCAGAAATTTACATTATACATTTTTGCTTAGATGACAAGCAGTTGTTCAGGAGATCCCAGATCCCGTATACTGCTGTTGTGTCTCAGGGCAAAACATATATGCTCATATAAATATGGTTGTACGCTGTTTAGTGCAGATTGGCAGCCAAGCTTCGGTCAGATTTAACTAGACGTTGATTTATTATAGTCATGTCGTGGAATTGTTCTCGTGCTGCCTGTGAGGCTATTGTGGTGCCAATGCAATTTCTTTTAGATGTGTAGGCCTTCATGAATAATTTCAAGCAGCATATCCATGTGTTGAGTCACTGTTTGGTCTTTCAGGCCTGAGGTATGTGTTCTAAACGCAACAATAAACAGATGAACGGGTCAGCGTTCCTAACGAAGGGGTATTCAAGGAGGTTGGACTCTCTGGATTTGTCATAGCCACATGTTTTAGCAACAGCCGACAGAGAAGAGATAAAACTGCACCAGTAAAACATGAACTAAATCAAAGTAGCTGCAGTTTGCAGTGCAGTTACAGTATGAGAGGAAACAATACAGTGAATGTGATTTTGTTTTTACACATTATGACGTTTTGGTGATGTAGTTACTTGAAATATAATCTGAAGTGTTTTATTTTGAAAAGTAACTGGATATTTTATTGCGGAGTACATGCTTAATTTCCTGTTTTTAACTTAATTTGCCTTATGCTGATTAATGCGTCGTGCTCCGGTGTCCTGCGTATATCTGGCGGAGGGCACCAGACTGTCGCAGCTGGGAAGGAGCAGACATGGTGGAAATGAACACATAGTGGAAACCTATCAATGTAACACAGCGGAGCTGCATCCAGTGGAAATCGGGGGTCAGCGGAAATTGAGGGTCAACGGCCAAGCATCCCCTCTATAGTGGTAGCATTTTGGAGCATGGAGGATGGCCACAAGGTTTTTATTATTAATATGAACCTAACCACTAGGAAGGAGTGTCATGTTTTTTTCTGCAGCCTGTGCCTTCTCCTCGCCCTCCGCTGTCTTTTCTGTTCCCGGTGTGTTGACGCTGGAGCTGGCAGTTCCTGTTCGATGGTTCATTGCTCAACTAGTCTGGGACACTCTGATGGTCTATCCCTCCATTCTGTTCTGATCGTCCTTCTGTTCACTAACTCAAACCAGTCCAGGCAGATATCTGCCACCTCTGAACCTGGTTCTGCCGGAGATTTCCTCCTGTTATAAAAACAAAATAAGGGAGTTTTTTCTTCCCACTGTCGCTAAATGGTTGTTCATGTGGATCTTGTTGGGTTCTTTTTTTCTTTCTATGAATTTTATATTATTAAGCGCTTTGAGATGACTTTGTTGTATTCTACACTATATAAATAAAGTTGAATTGAATTGAATTATAAGTGTGGATATGAATATGAACTGGTTTTATTACTGTACCCACTTTGATGTGCTAAACAAGAGCCAGGGATGTAGGATTACACTAATAATAACTTTACTGATACAATGTTATACAATAGCTTTCATTAGCCGAAAAAAATAGTGAGTATTTACTGTAATGATTCATTTCAGAAAGGTTTTTTCTTCATTTTCTTTCACTAGCATTCATCACTCGCAAACACAGAAATAATAGGATAACAATGATGTTACAAGGTTTAAAGGTGATGTTTGTATTTACTATTTAGTGTATTCTGTCAATTACTGTCTAGCATTGTGAGTAACTTGTATTATGTTCCATAGACACACTTTGCACACATTTCTTTAGCATAAAATAACCTACACTCCTTTAAAAATGTGTTTTATGGCTATCAAGGGAAACCATATTAGCTGACTGTGACAGAGATAAGTTCAGAACTAGAAAGATTCTTAGAGCAGACAGATAATGAGCTGAAAGATTTGATTTGTTGAATTTGAAATAGGGATTGGACGAGACGTGCAATGTGAATATTAACTGTAATATTCACAGTAAATGGATCAAAGATGAGGGAATAATCCTCTGATGGTGGGCGTATAGTTAGTGACATAATTATATGTAGGTTTGTATTTATTTGGAAATAAATACAGTGAGTTTTTTCATTCTTTAGCAGGATACAAGCTGCCTCCACAAATATGATTGTTTCATTTTTTTATTTTATTTTTATTAGTTTGTTTTGGCAAATGTCATTATGATGATCAAACAGCACAATAAATTGCTAGTATTTATTTATTTTTTCATCCATTTTTGTACTTATATTGTCACAATACTTAAAGGTTATCATAGGGATTGACTGTCTTCTATGACAGCATACAGTGTACAGGAGCACTACTGAATAACCACACACTGTCTCCACCTTGTGTTGAAGAGTTGGAGGACTACCACAGTGCCCCACACACTAACAGGATTTCTGAAACATTACAAGTCTTTTAATGATTTTACTAAGAATAGAGATACAGCATTTGCAGTTGCAGGATTGTCAAATCAGTAATAAAATCAAGAGATCAATTCAATTTGGTTTCTTATTAAACTGAAGGTCAGTGAGGGCAATGGGATTTTAAAGGTTTTCGGGAGTTAAAGTACATGCAGCAGCTTAAGTTTTAAATCATCAACCTTAGACCAAATTTGGAATGATAAATGCTCCAAATTACTCTCACAATTTGATGTGGTTTAATGATAATTCTTGTGTTATTCTTCTTTTTTTTCCCATTACCTGTATGTATTGGACTTTGCAGATGTGTCTGAGCTTGCATGAATTTTCTTGAGGTTTCAGATTTCCTTAAAGTCCAAAATTGTGTGGATTGAGTGAAAGGATGCATGTGAATGAGTTTTTCTGTCTCTATGTGTTGGCAGTAGGGATGCACGATATTGGATTTCTGGCCCAACTCATTTGGTCCATAACTGATACTGATACTTTTTAGACATTTTTTGTACTTGATTTTATTTCACTTTTGAATTTTATATCGCTGTTTTTTATATATTTTTTATATTTTTATATATATTTATATTTATATTATATTTCATTTCATTACATTCCTAATGTCTATGGCAGTGTTTGTAGACCTTGGATTCACGACCCTGTAATTTCTAGAATTATATGCAAATTATAATTCTGAGCTGATAGATGTCAATATAGATGCTTATCTACTGTATGTATATTTTTTCCTTTGTGCATACTCAGAGCTCTGTTCCCCCAGTGTTGTGTTTTCCTCAGTAAAGTTCACAAATCATGTCTTGTTCTGACAAGAGATTTTCTCTCAATGTCTGACAATCTCATAACAAAGTCCTTGCAGGTGTCCTGACTGAAAAAAACACATATTTCCTCCCCCTCTGCTTTGTGATTAGCCAATAGCAGCTGTTCTGATCAGCTTTTTTTTTTCATTATTCTATAAGAAATATGTGCTGTTACTGTATGATTGCCACTTTTTGTGAGTTTATTCCAGAGCTCCACAAAATATCTTTTGGTCCATTTTTTGACTTTATTTCATCAGACATATAGTGTATGCTCGAAGATTTCCACAACAGCCCCATGTGGGGGTCACAAATAAAATGGGGTTGTCTGAATGTCTAGTAATTAGTAAAAATAAACAAATATCTGAATAACATTATATTGTTTTGAAAAGGTATTATTTGTTTTCAAATGAAAACAGCACACACAATATCAGACAACTGTATTTTATACTTTCTCAAGTATAAATCCACACTATAACAAACTTTAAAAAATTAAAAATAATTCCAGAAAAAATAATGCGGATCGACAGAAATTTGTGATATCAAAATGGGGTCACGATTCGTAATAGGTCTGGTCTATGGGTTGATCAAGGAACCAACCCCATTATTTTATTGTTTGATTATATTTTCGGAATGGCCCGATAAATCTACTATCAACCAATAACGATAATGGGCCAATAACATAGTGCAGTGGAACAGACTTGTCCTTTTCAGGGTGTATCTCGCCTTAATATTATCAAATGAGATGGGTATCCTGCTGCAGGATTAAGCAGACAGAAGATTAATAAAATTAATGACAACATTTCTTACCTATAAAGTTGTGCAAATACTCAATGAGTAGCAGGCTTAGGAATAAGGTCGATCAAAGGAAAGACTGGGGGGAAATTCATTGGAATATGGATGTACAACATGATTTGACGTGGACGCATGCAACAGAAGAAAGATTGCCACATAGTGTTGTGTGAGTTCTCTTTGCAGGTCACTGACACTCAGTTCACATCATCAGCAGATGGATGTTTGCTTGCTCACATGTTAAGATTCATTTGAGAAAGTTCAACAAAAATGAGTTAAAACCACTGACCCATAACTCCTTAAACCAGACCTTCAGCCCTCTGTCTAATTTCATGCAGCCCCCAAAGTAAAAGTACAAAATGACAGAGAAATACACAAAACAAGAACATATTATATATATATTATATATATATATATATAAAACACAAAGAATTCTAACATAGCAGGAAAATACAGTACAATACAAGAGAAAAACCCAGAAAACACTTGAAAAACACACAAAACTACTATCAAAAGCGACAACAGGAATACACAAAATTACTCATAAGAATATACAAAATTACAGAAAATGACAACAAAAGTACATGACGAGAAACATGTTTTTCTTTTCAAGAAAGGAGAAAAACATGAAAAATAACTCTGCACACCCACAGCACTAACAAAAAAGCAAAACAACAACAAAAAACACAAAATGACAGCACAAATATACAATGTGACTCCAAAAAACACATGTTTTACAGGAAAAACACACCAAAGGACAACAGAAATGCACAAAATGCCTCACAAGGAGCAAGACAACAACAATCATGCACAGAATGAGATAAAAACACACAAAATTACAGTATTCAAAATTACAGTCTTTCCTGTATTAATGCTCAGATCACTCATTATTATAATTGATGACAGGAATGTTGATCATGTGGCCCTTCTGATCAAACAAACACATTTTTGTGGCCCCACTGTGATAAAAGTCGCCTACTTTCACTTTAAACTATATACAAGAAGTGGTTGGTGTTTCCCCGTAAGTCATAAGACTCCCTGTCATTTGTTTTCAGATAGAGGAGGGGTAGCACGAGCAGATAAAACCCTCACTGAGCAAAGATGCAGATTAGTCTGTCAGTGTGTCTGCACTGCAGTGTGAACTTAAGTTACTATAGGCTATACTTCCACACAGAAGCTCAATGGCGAAACCCAGACCTTTTCTGATGGGATGCTTGATATTGGCTGGTGTTATCATAGCTGTGGCTCTCATCTGTGTGTGCATCACATCACTGATTGACAGCAACTGCCCTGAGGGAAGCTTCTCTAACGCTGCCGTAGCTGCAGACTCACTCATCTGCTCTGAGATTGGAAGGTAAGATTAACAGAAAACTTTATTGAGCTGAAATAAATAATAAAAAAATAAATTAAAAAAAAAAAACAGGTTTGAAAAAAGTTTAACAAATAGAACATTTTTTTAAAAAAAAACTTTTCGCAAATTATGCAGCCATGGAATTCAACTAGGGAACTGATTTATAATCAATATAAAATATTAGTAATAGTAATAAATGTGTGTGTGTGTGTGTGTGGGGGGGGGGGGGGGGGGGTACATGTTAAAAGTGAAGTGGGCAAATGAATGGTTTCCTTCATTTTTTGACAACATTTGACCAATATATTAACTCTGCATGCATGCCTGCTTTCTTAAATTCTGAAAAACATTTGAACATAAATCTCTTTAATTGAAATGATCTCTGAAATTCCCATCGACACAAAATAATGACTGAATAACTTTAAATTAGAATGTAAATATTTGTGTAACAAAAAACTAAGCAAATATTAAAAAAAAAAAAAAAAGTTTGGTTATTAAAAGAACATGTGAGAAAAACTTGGGCCATGTGGAGTCTTTGTTATTTTGGTTGTCCAATGAATTAATCAATAATTTAGCATTTTAATACATTGTGGCTAACCATTAAAATAGCAGAATATTTAATTATTTATTTGTACTCCTATAATATAAAGATAATAGGGACATTGTTTAAGAAAACTATAATAAATGTAATCCAATATTAGCTATACCAACACAATTTAAGGTAGATACACCAAGATTTCAAGATGATACATCAGCAAAAGTCACCTTATATTACATTATTCTTTTTGTGTTCAGTTAGGAATTAATTTAATATAGTTATTACTGTAGGTACAATAATATAAGTTTAGTTTTACTACTAAATGGTTTATATTAATATTAACAGTAAAGCAGAAAAGGTTTTGGGCATGTGGTGCTTTAGTGATATACAATCAATCTGCGTTAAACCATCAGAAATTGCTGTATTTACAGTATTCACTTTGTCTGGACCACATCTATAGGCTTCTTCTCCTGCTGTGAGGCAAAAAAGCTGAACATAGCAATATGATAAGCAGGTTAAGAGATTTAATGGGATGAAGAATACCGATAATACCCAGAGGACTGTTTCTCTCTACACTGATTCATTTATTACAGCTGCCTTGTTGTGTCAGGAAGTAAACAAATGTCTGAAACCATCAGAAGGACTTCTGTGTTACAGATAATGATCTTGTTGTTTCACCGAAACTCATTCAATGCATCGGCCTCCGTGTCTCTAAACGAAGACACTCACTTGATCACAGGAAGCATGTGAAGCACTTCCGTTCTTTGTGTTCTTTGTGCAGCGACCGTGCGTTTTCCTTGTCTGTGGCCAAACCTTTGCTAGGGGTTCATTTCCCAGGTCACAGTGAAGACAATGAAAATGCTCAGGTTGACATGACTGGGATGCACCGAGGCCTGTAAACCTGGTAATGGAACATTAAAGAACACCTCCTCACATTTGTTGACCATTAATTGCACACAAATATAACTTAGATCTCCAACCTGACCCCATGAAGGAATTTAAATGTGAAAACACACTCTGAAATGTAGAAAGATCATGTTAAAATGCACTGAATAGTGTTTATAATTGAAATAATGCACTTTTTTTTTTTTTACAATCTGTGTGAAAGTCAAATCAGTTTTAAAACAGAGAAAAAAGACAAACATCTGAATTTCATATGTAATTGATGGTTGGTCATTGGGCAGAAATGAATTAGATTAGATGAGTCTTTTTTTAGAAATAGGGACGACAGCAGAGTTGAGTCAACTACCTGAGAATTCTGCTTGTTCCCTAAAATTGAGGGAAACAGAACAGATTTAATGTAATGTTTGAATCAAGATAATCTCCATCCACTTAAATCAGATGTCCACACAAATACTTCACACTTTTCTGTTTCGGTTCCTAACCAGCAACCATTTTGGTGTCTGAAAAAGAGTTCAATCAATTTGAGGTTTTTCCACTTCAGTATAGTTCAGTGTACACAACTGATCTGCAGCCAACATCTAAATGAAAAGACCCATTCAATGCTCACCAAGACTATTCAGAATCAGGACTGTAACTTCAGTGTATTTATCAGAGTTGAAAAGAATAGAATGAAATATGATCGGCCACCTCAGACGTCCAGCTAAAACCAACAAAAATGCATCAGTGAGTTTCTGGAATGTTGCCTGAGATCCACTTTAAACACCAAAAAATCAGTTTCAACTTGTCCCATGGCAGCTGCAGATTAATCTCACACCCTGAACTAATGAACCCCATGGTTTTATGCATGCCGCCATTGAATCAGAAGCTCCACATTAGAGTCACTGGGTGGAAAAAGGTGAAATGTATAGTGTATCAGATATGGACTGATTGCATCTTTAGAGATTTCCAATAAATAGGTGTAAAAATGTTTTCCAGGAAGATGCTGCAGCAGGGAGGCTCAGCAGTAGATGGAGCCATTGCGGCACTTTTATGCACCTCTGTGGTGAACCCTCAGAGTATGGGGATTGGAGGAGGATCCATAGTCACTGTGAGAAGTGCAACTGGTAAGTGTTAACATCTGAGTTATCTGGAATATCATTTCATTCAACTTCATTTAGTTTCTTCCATCTCCAGTTGGCATGGGACACAGAAAATACAATTCTGACAACCACTTTTCTTTCCTAGAATTGTAAATATTAGGTCCTAGAAATTCACATCTGACTAAGCTTGTGATTTTTTTTTTAGGACATTATCAGGTCTACAACTTCAGAGAGACTGTCCCCCGGTCAGTCAAGGCCAACTTATTAAAAGAATGTCCAACTACCTTCAGCTTCTCCACAGGTAGGATTTTTATTTTCTTTTTCCAATAAACTGTATGCATGGGTTTCAGTAGTTGTTCTTGTTACATAACTTATGGTGACTAATGTATATATATATATATATATATATATATATATATATATATATATATATAGTGTAATATTGTGTAGGGTTTAAAGCAGGTGTAGCAGAAGGCCTATAATGTGCTTTTGTCGTGAAAGGATAGAGATGAAAGTTGGAGGTCTCTGCTGAACTTCTTTGTTTACTTAGTTGTGGTTCATAAAATATAATAATTCCACAGAAAGTTGCACCCACAACTAGGAAGTCGTAGTCCCTGGATTGATTAGTAAAATATTACTCATGTTCCTGTAATTTAGTTGCTTTTGTAGGTACTTTATATTTCCAAATCAGTCATTTTTCTTGTACTTAAGTTTGTTTTTTTTTTGTGAGTTTTATCCCCCACCACAAAATGTGGAAGGGGGATATAGGTTTGAGCTCCGTCCGTCCATCCGTCCGTCCGTGCGTCCGTCCATTCTCTCTGAATTAAAGGGGACAGCTTTTCTCAGAAACTGTTTAAGATAGGATAACCAAATTTGGTGTGGCTTCAGGGTATCAGTACCTTGATGGAGTTCGAAAATGAGAAGTACGCAAATATTTTTTCCGGAGTTATTGCCTTTTTTTTTTGCTTTGTTCTAGGTATCTTCAAAGGGGACAGCTTTTCTTTAAGATAGTTAGTAATTTTATATTCTGATGTGATAATATTTTAGGAAAAGGTTGTGAGTTATAATGACAACAAATCTGGCGGGGGGGGGGGGGGGGGGGGGGATGTGGATGACTATGTCTTCTTGTTTTATTTCCGTCATTTCTGATCAAAGCCCAGCCACTTTCTATGGTTCGGCTTGTGGTTTCTACCTATTAGGTTGTTACCCACATGACACAACTGGTATGTATTAGAGTTAATAAATGTATCTATCGTTAGAGCCTGAGAATTTTTTCATTTTGAATTAAATTCATTGGTGTAATTTTATTTAAAAACGAATTGTACATTTTGCCAAACCTTTTTTTATACAGATGCCTTTGTGGAAAAAAAATAAAGTATTTAGTTATGCAAGATTTGGCCTCTTCCTTTTTGAGTTTATACATGCGATGTTTACTGTATGCAAGGGAACCGTGGCAAGATTTATCACCAACAATGAACGTGAGGGGTAAAAGTAACAAGTAACTTTTACTTTGAGTACTATTTAATTGAGTTACTTTTTACTTGTACCTGAGTATTTTATGTATGACTTACTTGTACTTGTACTTGAGTAGGATATATCAGTACTTTTTACACTTCTGGTTGTAGGTTAGAAACACTTATCATGCACTTTTCATCCATAAACCTGTATCAAAGTGTCTGTTGATAGAAACATATCAATAGAATGGTCTAAGGCGCCGGACACAAGAATTCTTCCTTCCGCTGCCATGGGTTTGAATCCCGCTTTTGTCATATATATTTTTTCATTTTAACTGGTGGCAAATTTCACCTTTAAAAATACATATACCAAAAAAAATAAACATTTTTGGGTATTTCCTGGTTTAGGGTTAGGATTAGGGATAGCGGGGTAGCTAAAAATAAATATGAGCTAAAATAAAACTGATGGAACTTTAAGTCACGTGGGTCACCTATCACATCACTTAAACTGGCCAATGAGGGGCGATTTCCGTATCAATAGCCATGGCCTAAATGTATGAAAGTGTCTATTTGTACGGTTGCCGTACAGACAACCCCCGGTGCTATTGGTATGGTTACCAATGTACACGTACGTAGCGTCTTAGGGTTAGGGTTAGGGTCAGGGTTAGGGTCAGGGTTAGGGTTAGGTTTAGGGTAAAGGTTAGGTAACAACCAAACATCGCAACAATTTTTAGGGTTAGGGTTAAAGTTAGGGTTAAGTTTAGGGTAAGGTTTAATCTTAGTCACGGGACCTAAACTGACTAATGACCTACACTGGCCAAATAGGGGCGCTGCGTACGGATGGAATATCGGTATATTGATACGGCAACGGTACGGATAGCCACTGCTTATATGTATCCATACATCCATTAATCAGGGTTGGTTGGCGTTTGCACGTCTAATTATTACTGTATTTTTACTCTTGGTCAAACTGTTGTGAAATATTCAAAGGTTACTTAGTTTGTAATTTAAGGTGTTGACTTTTTTTTTTTACAATGTTACAATTTTAAGATGTTAAAAAAGCCATACACTGTTATAAATGCATGTATGAATTGAAGTCGATCATAATCTTGGCCTATCTTATAAGAAGTTTGAATCTTGTCCTCAGGCCCACAGTGGATCGGTGTTCCTGGAGAGCTGCGAGGCTACGAGACGCTTCACAAGCAGTACGGAAAGCTGCCCTGGGCCAAGCTGTTTGAGCCAACAGTTCAGATGGCCAGGGACGGCATTCCCCTCCCAGTCTATCTGACAAACTTCATGAAGGCTGACATTGTAAAAGACTATGTGGAAAAGTCCTCTTTGTGGTAAAGACTAACATCACTGCTTTGAGACACAACTCCGATACAATTACTCTAAACAAGTGTTTCTCAAATGGGGGTACGTGTACCACACAACACTACCGCACTACAGGGGGTACTTTAGAGAGAGAAAGAGAGTGGAAAATTAACAAATAAAGTGACCGGAAGTGATTAAAAACTATATGAATATATATATTCAGGCACTACTAAATCAGTGTTTTTCAACCTTGTGTTCGGGACCCCATGTGGGGTCGCCTGGAGTTTAAATGGGGCCTGAAATTTCTGAAAAATTGAAATAGATTTTTAAAAAAATTATTTAAAAATTATTATTTTTTTATTAAAAAGAAAAAAAACACATTCTTGTATTTCTTTATTTTCACTTTGTGAATTACTGTATAAATCTAGTTGAACTAAAATGCAATTACATTTTTCAAAAGCTAATTCGAGAAATAAAGTCGACAGAAATTCTTGATTTCAAAATGGGGTCACGATCCAAGAAAATGGTTGGGAACCACTGCACTAAATAATGTTCATTTCCACTTATTTACAAAATTAGATTTTTTTTTTAAATGTTTGTGATCGCTTGTTCATTCCATCATCAGGCTCTATAGTTGTTTTCAAATAGTTTTCTCAGCAAAACTTTGTAGTTGGACAAAGGGGGTGCATGGATTCAGAAATAAGAGAAACGGGGTACTTGGATTCAGAACTAAGAGAAACGGGGTACTTGGATTCAGAAATAAGAGAAACGGGGTACTTGGATTCAGAAATAAGAGAAACGGGGTACTTGGATTCAGAAATAAGAGAAACGGGGTACTTGGATTCAGAAATAAGAGAAACGGGGTACTTGAGCGAAAAAAAAGTTTGAGAACCACTGATCTAAACAAGCTTTATCAGATGTACAGCCTCAGATGTGAAGTATGAAGCCTCATTGTTAGTGCGCTAGGAGCTAATTTCATGCAACTTTTACGTACGCTGCTGGTTAACAATTGATTCTGACCATTTAACTCCCAAGTGTTGCATAAGGGTTTAGCCAGGCTGCCTCTGATCATATAACATCTCTGAGGAGTTTAGAAGCTTCATGTTTAAATAGTGAGGTTGAAATACATGTTTTCTTAAATCCAGGTTTATATATACCTCTGAGACAGTCACTAAACGAATCTGTCCACCTTTACTGATTTTCAGTGAATGCAGCACCAAACACCCCAATTAGAAGGTTCACATTAATCCAGGTCATTACACCTAATAAAAGTGTTGGTGCTGATTAGCCTTTTGTTTGTTTGATGGTGATGTCCCTTTGCAAAAAATACTTTATTCAAGTGTTCAACTACAAGTATACTTATTTTATACTAAAACTGAGGCAGTATACTTGAAGTTTACTTTTTATATACTATATTTTATACACTTAAAAAAGTATAGTGAAGTATACTTAGATTATACTGAAAAGTATAAAGAATAGTCTACATTAATACTTAAACTTACGCTTAAACTTTAATACTAAACCTTATACTTATTCTTAGCTCATAATAAAATAAAATGTGCACTAGAAGTATTTACCTAGTATACTAGTAGTATGTAGATGAGTATACTTGTATACTTAAAAGTGTACTTTTGTAAACTTAAAATTACCTTATAAAGGAAACTTAAAGTACACTTTTATGAACTAAATGTTCCAATTTAGTCCGAAGAAGTATTACATTAGTATACTTTCTAGTACGCTACAAGTGCATGGTCCATAGTATACTTGGTATACTTATACACAAGCATACTTAATAAAATGAACTTCAAATATACTACTTTTTGCTAAGGGGTATATAAATGGGTAATTGCTTCTCTCTGTTTCTGTCTTCAGTCTTCAGTACCGTACAGTATCTCCACATTTCAAAGGTGTCTCCACGATTGTTTACTCAGAAATAAATAATCACTAATTGTTCTTCGGCACATGCTGGTGCCCATCATGTATGCAGTGCCGTCACATGCACGTAGGCAGACAAACCAATTCACATTCCGATTCATTCTGCAATCAGGAGACTCATTAGCCCAACCACTGCATATTTATGGACTTTTAGAATAAAACTGGAGAACCAGCAGAAATCCCATGCAAGCACAGGGAAGAACATTGAAATTCATTCTGTTACAAATCTATTTTTATTCATTTATTTTTCGCTGTGGATGTGAAATTTAGGGGTCTTTTGCAAGACATAAAAAGGCCAAAAACTTGTCATTTATATTCGCCTCTACTTCTAACACATTTTCTGTTCCTTTGAAATGAGAAGCAGAGCTATTGAAGGCATCATTTTTTACAGTATTTGACAGTGGTGACTTGTTCCACTGGGGCCCACTTCCTGTTTGAGGTCAGACGTGTTGTTTATAATGCATAGTGCTTGATGAATTGATTGATTACAGCCTGTCCATTCATGGGGGGTTTCCAAATGTTGAACAAAAAAAGCGACTGAGAAAATGTGGTCATTGCCACTTTCATTGCCACCAACTGATGTAGCTTGTGAAATGTCAGTTTTTGGGAACACAGTTAATGTTAGAGAAATACAAAACATTGAATAAAAGGCGTAATTTGGTGTGACAGAAGCACATTTTCCCAATATTTTTCTGTTTATATTTGCATTTACAAGCTAAAACACTGGATCAAGTAGCACACGCAACAATAGTTTACACCAGGCTAATTAATAGTCCTGAACCATATATAATGTTTTTGTTCAGCTAAAAGCCTCTAAAGGTTCATCTAAGCCCCATTTTTCACACGCTGCTATATAAGGATGGGTCAGATTTTGTTTATTGTCAGACCTCGTAAGTCTTCCTTTCGCCCTCTCGCTGTTTTGCTGAGCGTGCGCTTCTCCTGTGTGTTTCCAGTGGAATTTTGTGCAACAAAAACAAAACCGTTCTGGGAAAAGGCGACACGCTGAAGTTCACTAAACTCGCAGAAACTTTGGAAGCCATCGCAATGAAAGGAGCTGATGAATTCTACGCCGGCAGGATAGGACACGATTTAGTGCACGACATTAAAGCTGCAGGTTGGTCAAATGTGAACGTAGATAATGTTCAGTGTGAACATAAATCTCCAAACTTGATCAAAAAAGCTGATGTAACCCTTTTTTTTAATGTGTTTTTCAGGTGGGGCATTGAACATGGAGGATCTGAAATCTTTCAAGGTTAAAGTAGAAAACACATGGGCTGTTCCACTGGGAGAAACCACAATCCACATCCCACCCCCGCCTGCTGGGGGCACCCTGCTCGCATTCATTCTTAAGATTATGCAAGGTTTGTAAACTGAGAAGAGCATTTAGGCCAAATAAGTCAACTACAGAGGTATAAAGAGTACTGATATTTCCTACCCAAGTAGAAGTACTGTTAGTTGATTGAGATTGTACTCACGTACAAGTACAAGTAAGTCATACGTAAAATACTCAAGTACAAGTAAAAAGTAGCTCAATTATATAGTACTCAAAGTAAAAGTTACTTGTTACTTTCACCCCCCACGTTTATTGTCGGTAATAAATCTTGGTACGGTGCTCTTGCGTACAGTAAACATCTCATGTATAAACTTAAAAAGGAAGAGACCAAATCTTAAACAATCAGAACTTACAATATCCGTTGATCACTTTAACCCTCCTGTTATCCTTGGGGTCAGTTTCACCCCATCGTATGTTTATCATCGTTGTTTTTGTTTCATATTACATGACTTTTCCCAATTTGATGGGAACAATTGATTAAGCATGAAATTATCACGATGATATTTTTTTCAATGTGCTGAAAGCATTTTGCACGCATTGGTGATCCTCTGGGGTCGCTTTGACCCCAAGCTGGTTATTCACTTTATACTCAGTTATTCACTTTATAGTGAATAACCCCAAATGTGTTACAAAAAAAGTAGATGAAAGTAAGTAAATAGATATGTTCATGAAAGGAAAAAGAGGGTCAACAACATAATTCACCCCAAATTAGAAAAGAGTTGGATGAAAGATTTTTAAGATCTACTAAAAATGAAAGTTTGACCTGATGGTGGCGCTACAGTAAAGGTCATATCATCACCACAACTATAAATGACCACTACTCTTGTGGTCATTAATGTTGTCAGTAAATTTGGGAAAATTTGGATGAAAACTATTCCAGATGAATTCATTACAATGTAAAAGTTTGTCCTGATGGTGGCGCTAGAGAAGAGGCCAAGGTTTCATTATTAAGGACTTATTTATGTATTCGACAAATACACAAAGTGTCTGACACAGTTTTCAAGAATTTTCTGAAAATAATTTTCTGGAGGTATTTTTTTGAAGGGTCAGATTGGCCCCTAAGGTTAAAATGTGTTAATAATCGGTTAAAAAAATAGAAATGTAGAAATACACTCAAAAAAGTACCCATAAAAGCAACTCAATTACAGTAACTTGAGTACTTTTAATCCGTTACTTTCACTTATAATCAACTGTAATACAAATATAATTCTAGTTCCTTAAAAAGATGCACATTTCACATCTAAATGACTGTTTTCTCTGCAGGTTTTGCATTGACTCCAAACTCTTTCGTTGGCGACCACAAAACTCAGACGTACCATCATTACATCGAAGCGGCCAAGTTTGCAAATGGTCAAAAGAGAAATATCCGGGATCCAGCTTTTCATTCTAAAAAGGTTGGCAAAACATCTGCTCCTATTTCATATTCCTATTCATATGTGGCACCTTGGCTGAATCACAGCAGATTACAGTATGTGGACACCAGCGTTTCCATTTTGTGATGAATTTAATCATTTTCACATCACTACACACTGTGGTTAAGAGTCCCGTAGACATATGGAAGAATACAATGATCATTTTACAAAGGATTACAATCTTTATTGATCCTTAGCACATCGGTCCCAAAATTTGAATTTGTCCCTTTAACTAAACCATAACTGAACTGAACTCCCACAACACGTCAGAAGATTGAAAAACTGCCAAAACCAACCTTGTGCATCAGCAATGTTAGTTAAAAAAAAAAAAAAGTAAAATACAATACAACAACAGACCTGATCTTTGTTTTTGTATTATTTTGCTGGTGAAATGGTAACAAAAAAAATTGCTTAATGTGATAGAAAACCTGCAGTATTAAAGCTCATTTTTGAATGCTTAGGTTGAGTAGCTTAAATTAGTGTATAAAAAAAACAAACCGTAATGAGTGGGATTTTCTAAAGACAGCTCTCTCTCTTTCTCTTTGTCTTTGATGAATTTAATTTGATGCTCTAATTTTGCTTTGAGCACAGACTATGACAACCTCTGCAACCTTTATGAGTTATTTATGCCTTAATATTTGAAGAGTTAATTTGCAGCGCAGGCAACTGTTTTAATAGATTTTCTGAAAATGTATTTTTTCATTCTATAGTTCTGGTTATATGAGTAAAATCAAAGTTGAGTGGCTGTGACCAATGGTATCAGCACTGAAAAGCCACTCCACTTGATTTTACTCATATCACCTGAACTAAATGATGAACTAATTTACTGAAAAGGCAAGAAAATGGTGTTCAGTCAGGATCACTTTAGTCAAATTGTTTTATTTAACATGCAGTTTAGCTGCCCCTCGCTCTTCCGTGAGCCACATGGAGAGGCATAAGCAGAGAGAGCGGTCAGCAGTAACAGAATCACAGACGTTAGATGCCAACTGAAGACACTGTTTAATTAGACAGAAGAGGAGGAGTTGGGGTGGGGGGTAAGTGGGTTGCAAGGCGTTTGCGGACAAAGCGCGCCGGAGTAGGCGTGTTGGCGTTGTTTAAATACAGCACCACTGACACCAACTCTAACCAATGGGAAGCATGGAACATGATCACCTGGATGATTAACTGAATTAGCGGATGGATGTCGTCAGTTGTTACAGCTACTGGCAGCTGAGGGGCTGGACTAGCTTGACTTCAGTGCCTGCCTGAACTAACGCGATGCTTTTGCAAAATAAATCTTCCTTTATGTAAAAAGTGACAAACATTATAATGTTTTTCAGAGTGTTGATCACCTGATTGATGCCTCCTTCACTAATCGCATCAGGAAGATGATTTCTCCAAACCGGACTCATGACAATTCCTACTACAAAAACATCAACCCATCGTCAGATCACTTTGGCACGACACACGTGTCTGTAATAGATAAAGACGGACTGTCCGTCTCTGCCACCAGCACCATAAACCAGCTGTAAGGAGACACATTGGCTGTGGGAATCCAACCCCTATTCTCATGTAATGTGTTTTTTTTAATTCCCTGAATGCTGTGTTTATTATGTGCAGCTTCGGAGGAGCTGTTTACTCCCCGCGAACAGGAATCATTCTCAACAACGAGCTGGCTGACTTCTGTGGGCGAGCTGACACATTAACAGCAGGTACAGTCGCTCACATTAGCTCAGACCAGCCGTGCAGTCATTAAGTCTGCAGTCCCTTATCTGCTCCGTAATTATGGCCTCCTGCAGGTGAACAGCCCCCGTCTTCAATGACACCGATGATAGTGGAGTGGACGTCTGGGGACTTCCTGGTGATTGGTGGGTCAGGAGGAAGTCTGATTACCACATCAGTGGCCTTGGTAACACAATAATTAAACTCTGGGGATTTCTCATTTATCTATGGGGCTCCAATTGTAAAGTTGCGCATGCTAAAATAAACAGTAGCTTTTTGCAACATTTAGCAAGAAACCATGTTTAAAAAACGTGTGATTTTTTTTTTATGTTACTTTTGACCAGATTTACAGCAATATTTGTGAAATTTGTGATATATTTATAAAAATATAATGTCAATGTAAAATCTAAATATAAAATCTAAATCTCAATGGTAAATCTAAATGTTTCATTTAAATATAAATGTTAAATCTAAATGACTTTATTTTGGTACTTCAGGTGAATGTACATATTAGCTAAATAATTAGTTTCACCCGTGACATTTAGATTAAACATTTAACATTTAGATTTAACATTTGACATTTAGATTTAACATTTAACATTTAGATTTAACATTTAACATTTAAATTTAACATTTAACATTGGACATCTAGATTTAGCATTTAGATTTAACATTTAACATTCATATTTAACATTTAACATTGAACATCTAGATTTAGCATTTAGATTTAACATTGAACATCTAGATTTAGCATTTAGATTTAACATTTAACTTTTAGATTTAACATTTAGCATTTAGATTTAACATTTAGATTTAAACATAACATTTAACATTTAATATTTACATTTAACATTCAGCATTTGGATTTAACATTTAGATTTAAACATAACATTGAAAATTTAACATTTACATTTAACATTCAGCATTTAGATTTAACATTTAGATTTAAACATAACATTTAACATTTAGATTTAAAATTTAACATTTAGATTTCACATTTTGCATTTTGTTTTAACATTTATAATTACACATAACATTTAACATTTAGATTTAACATTTAAAATTTAGATTTAACATTTATATTTAAATGTAACATTTAAAATTTAGATTTAACATTTTGATTTAACGTTGACATTATATTTTACGAGAAAAAAATGACAAATTTCACAAATATTACTGTAAATCTGGTCAAAATTCACGTACGTTTTTTAATTGTGCCTTGTTGCTAAATGTTGGGAAAAGTTGCTGTTTATTTTAGCATGTGCAACTTTACAATAGGCGCCCCATATTTATCTGCATCTTGCCTGTTTGTTTGCTCAACCAAGTCTCCCTTTGTTTTCTCCAGACTATAATCAATCACTTGTGGCTGGGAATGAACCTCAAAGATGCCATTAATGCTCCCATAGTGTTCATTGATTCGCTGAACAATGTGAACTTTGAGCCTGGCTTTGACAAGGTGCAGTATTTTATCAGCCCTATAATAAGATTCAAATCACATGTTTGAATAACCTTTTATTGATGTTGTCGGAAAGAGATTGAGTTTTAATTTGTGTATATCGTGGTTGAGGTCACTTATAATTGTAGTCATGTAGTTGATAAGTAATTACAATTATGCTGATAGAAAAAAGACCCAGATGCCCACAATAAAGATATGAATACCAATATTTTCAATGATCAGGAAGCCTAGCAAGGTAATCAAGAGATGAAAAACAAATGAGATGATAAACAGCTGATTTAAGACATGAGCCATTATCATAAGAGGTGCTAACAGAAAGCTAACACAAGAGGAAGGTTACCTTTTATAAGCTTTTTTTATTTTTATTAAAGGCTCAGTAATTGTTATTAAATGAATTTAAACTTTAGTAATTAGGAATGTAATTTGAATGGACTTTCAGGGGATAATAATAATTTAAATTTTATTTGTAATCGGAAAAAATGCCGCTCACCGTCATCGTAATTGAGTTGAAACATGTAATTGAGCCCAACTCTGGTGTGTATCATTATGTGTTTTATTTTCCTCAGTCGGTGATCGACAGCCTCA
The DNA here is from genome assembly GCF_900634775.1 of Gouania willdenowi. Lineage (NCBI taxonomy): Eukaryota > Metazoa > Chordata > Actinopteri > Blenniiformes > Gobiesocidae > Gouania > Gouania willdenowi. The sequence goes on from NC_041055.1 coordinate 20,954,493, forward strand.
GAGTTCTCGGACACAATCTTGGCAAATGGAAATTCTTTCTCAATGTGGTCAACGCGGTGAAGAAGGAGAAGAGCTGCATCGTGGCCGTCTCAGACAGTCGGAAAATGGGGGCATCGGCTGGATACTGACCACCAACAGAGCCCAACAGAACCTTTAAAAGCAGCACCAGACAGATCAAACAGGGGTTTCAATTTATTCTGGTGAAAGTTGGAAACACAATCCCACATGAAATGTCTGGTCTTTTGGAGATAATCCAGGTGTAAAATGAGCTGGACCTCATTTTCAGCCACTTTTCTACAAAGTCAATGACGTCATTTTTTTACTAAATCTCTCGCCCTGACTCCACATCTGGCCGCCACTGCAGACAAGTTCGAATTCACCCCCAATTGACACTGTTTATTGTTTTTTTTCATTTTTTTTTTACTAGAGGATGATTCATAAAGACTGTTGTTACAATGAGTCATCATCAAGCATTTTTCTAATTTAGGAATTCGTCACCAGCAAAAACAGGCAGCTTTCACTGTGACTCATCGCAATGTAAAGAAAGTTATGTTTGACATTTAAATGTGTTTTTCTACTACGTGCGTGTCAATGTGTTCTTGGCTTTGTTTTTTGTAACAAAGTAACCATATTATTTTTTTTTAAATACCCAGTGTGTGTATTGTCACAATAAAAACTTTGAGTCATTAATATTAAGTTTGTTATTATCCTCAGAAATCTTTAAGTTGAACAGTCCAGCACCTATAAAGCAGCTAAACAGCACATCTTTTAGCGTTCCTGTTGTGACCACCTGCAATATTTCACTTCATATTTTCCTATCTCCGAGCACGACAGAGATAGAGAAAAGCAATAATGACATCCATTTTACTCTGAAACTTGATAATTAATGATGATTTCTTAAGTGGACTCAACCATGTTTCCCTCCGAGGCACGAGATGTGAATTATGAGAAGATGCAAATATGGGTTTGGGTGAAGCACCAGTTGTGCTTTTGTTTTATGAGAAAAGAGTTCATCTGGATAAGACGTCAAACCTCATCCATTTATACACTCATTGTATAAATAACGAGCCTTTAAATCAGGCATTTTTTCATGTGTGCAATATATTCAGTTTGATTTTCGGAAAGAAACAGTCATTGGTGTTAAAAGTAAAGACATTTTATGAAAAAAAACAAAACAATGAAATAATAGAATGAAAAAAACAACAGCGTATCACTGCCTTCGCTCAAAGTCCAGTTTCAAACTCTTCCGCTAAAGAAGCCAATGCAGCACTGTTTAATTTTAACAAATGTATGTCAAAAACAAAATAATTGAATAATATGAATAGAATCAAAATTAGTATTGGACTAACTTCAGATATATTGGGTTTGTGAGGTCATAGAATGGCACTAAGAACTAAATTGACGTGTGAAATTTGGCTCTTGATAATAACAATAATTATTATTATATATATATATATATATATATACAATGATTACTATTGTAATACTGCTAATTAGTTGAAAAATTATTGATTAAAAACACATTTCCAAAGTTTCATCTCTTGTCCTGTATTAGCATTCTCGCACTGTCTCTGTATAGGCGTTAGCATGTAAAAGTTGAGCTTAAACGAGGAGTTTCCAGTTCAAAAACCCTTTTTGTTAAACTGGGTGAAATGGTCCTTCCAACCTGAGACATTGTTTATTATTAATATTTTTTTTAAAAATAATTAAACCTGGAAAACTGTATAAACTCTGACCAAACCCTGCCAACCGGTCCGAATGGCAGTGATTGGACAAAATAAATGACATAATTGTAAGTATTTTTTTTGTTGGTAATGCAGGTGCGAGCCTCACTATAAGTTTATTGAATTTATGTGTATCATTTATTTAACATTGACTCAAAATTGCAGACTGCACTAGTCTGTCAGGTAGAGTTTCCCAACCTTTTTGGGGTCATAACCCCATTTTGATATCACAATAGACATTTTTTTTTTCTAAAATTTGTTTTTGATCATGTTTATTAACGTGTTACCACCTCAGGTTTTTATTTTATTTGAGAGAGTATAAAAAACAGTTGTTTGATAGTCATTATGTGTGACGTGTTAATTTGGAAAAAAATAATAATAATTAAAAAAATATTAAAAAATTAAATTTGACCAATGAGTAGACATTTCAGGTGACCCCATTTTAATTCCAGGCAACCACAAGTATGTAAAAACACTGCTGTGACGTAATCTGATTATTGGTCACATTTTAATGAAGCTTCCTGTAAAATGTAACACAAAGTTTTGGTAACGTGTTTATTTCTGACTGTAATCAGCAGTATTAGATTCCAGGTGAAAAAACACAGCTTGATACTGAACTGTATTTTAGCACGAGTATGAAATCAAAAGGTATAAAGTCACTGGACAAATAAAGACGTCAACAGCATGCAGTGTTTCTGAGCACGTGTTTATTATTATTGGAAAAACATGCTGAACATTTAAATAAAACAGGAAGAAAATCTGCCTCTTTGAAATAAATACATATTACCCGTGAACGAGCTGCACACACTTTGTTCCCAAATAAGAACCATATGAACTGATTAGAAAGACATAATAAATTACAAGTTCACACATTGCTGCAACTGTGTAACTCCTTTACAAACCAGCTGAGAGAAGCAGAGCCCTGAGCAGAAACAGCTGTAATGTTAACAACAGACCCTGTTCGGCCATTGCAGGGAAAATCACTCAAAGTCATTACAGATGTATTATTCAGGGCTGTTGATCCCAAAGTTGATGCGGTGCTTTATCATTCCAACAGCCTCTGAATGTCAACAGTGTAGTTTTGTGATTATTTAATTTAAAACACAGTAAAATATGCTTCGGGGGGGATCTCACATCAGAGCAATAACATTCAGAAACAGCTTCACATCCCTCAATATTTACGTACAACACAGGTAAATGATTAGAGTATTTGTGTGTTTCTCATCCACTCTTCAAACGTACATGCAGTGCTTTTTAAATAACTCCCTGGAATAATGAGACGTCTAGAGATGACCATGTTTCTCAGTAAAGCACAGGAGCAGCCTGAGACAGGAGTTTGGGGTCTTTAATAACTTTCTAATCTCTCAGCTCGGGGGTCAAGGTTCACACAGCAACACAGTCTGCTGCTGTGCGTGTGTTTGTGTGTCTTTATGAGGTCAGTAACCTGCTGCATACGCCCATTTTCGAGGGTCAGACTCTGCAAGAAGTCCGCCTTCATAGCTAACCACGGCCTGCACCACGGCGCCTGTGGATTTTAGAAACTGGGTCTCGTGGTTCTTTTGTGCCAAACCATCAAGGACTGTCTGTGGAAACAGATTACATGTAATGATTAGATGATTTTTGGGTGGTTTCATTACAAAGACATATCTCTGTGTGTCAAATCCTACGCTGCAAACCTTCTCACACACTTGTGCTGTAACATTAGTCTTCTCTTGCATGCTGAAATACTTTGGTTGTGCTATTTACTCACCTGCTGTAGGGGATTTATTAATTTTGTGGCATAAATCAGTGCACAAGCAGGCCGCCCAAATTAGCTGGGTGAGCGAAAGCACAAGCCTAAATTATGCCGTTGAATTCGAGGTGCAATACAGCAGAAGTTGCAGTTTTCTTTCTGCTATAAGCATCACTGCAAAAACACTCGTTTATTGAATTTATTAATTTGCCTTAATGAATTTTTCTAACCATTTTTAAATTTCAAATATTTTAATGTATGATTTTTGGATATTCTTTCTTTTATTCATTTCACTCATTTGCAAAATAAACAGGCAATATCACTAAAATGTAAAATATTTCTTCAAACATAACAAGTGAAGTTTGTTTTGGTTTTTTCCTTAGAAATAAATCAATATTTTTTAAAAAAAAATAATATAGAGGAAAAATTTACATTTTGCCCACAAATCTTCTGGAAACATAACACTGTTAAATGGTAACTAAAGTCAGATTGGTATCGCCATTTGAATCAATAAAAAGAAGAAATAAAATTCAAGAAAAGAGAAGATATAACAAGATATTCCTGTACTTTCCCTCTGGCTTAAGGCAAGCTGTATTTCAGATAATATTGCAGGCAATAGGTCAAGAAGGCAACATTGGCTGCTTTTTAAAACGAGACCTAAATCACCCCCACAGCAGCATAATAAAATCATTTTAGACAATGCATCAAACAGCACTCAGGCAATGCACCCCTCTGTAAGAAAGTTGCCCAGTGAAAAAACTTAAACTAGAGACTTCATGATTGGAATAAAGAAGTAAAACAAAGTATTGATTATTTTACAGCCTTAAAAATGAAGCATTTGTTGCTATACTGGTGCTAAACTGTTCTACGTGTTGTTGTGGTATTAATCAATGTATTGATCCCTGAAGGGGACAATTATGAAGTGTGTTTTCGGTGCCAAACAGCGTGTTTGCTGGAGTTTTGGATGAAGGATCGATTCGCTGCCTACCACACCACTAGGCTATTAGTTACATGCACCTGCATTGTTAGCTGTTTGTGACACTCACTTTGTCAAAGTCGGGCTCTGCCACAGTAGTGTTGGGACTCAGCTGGTTGTGAAGTCTTGCATCCGACACAGCTTTCTTCAGGTCGTAGTCGAAGAACAGAGCATTCAGAATGACCTGGGATACAACAGATGAAGTTACAATCTCACTTTGCTTTAAATCTAAATAAAACTGATGTGGATATTCTCACCTGAGCAATAGAGGTAGTTATTTTTGTTCCTCCTGAACCTCCGACCACCATTTTAACTTTGTTATTCTTGTCGAAAAGGATAGCAGGACACATTGATGACATTGGTCTTTTACCTTTTAAAAGAAGATTGTGCATAAATATGTTAATAAAAAATACACTTTTGTCTTTTGCCGCATCTCGGAATCTAATCCTTTCATCATTTCATCTGGCATACCGGGCATCATCCTGAAGTGGGCCTGTCTTTTTTTTTGACAAGCAATTGGGGGCAGACATGGTAACAGATGATCAAAAATTGTTAAAAAAAATGGCAAATACGTGGCAAAGCAGTCAAAGTTGCCAAAAAATGGGCATATAAAGAGGAACCAGGTGGTATGTAATGGCAAAGGGTAGCTTTAATGGGCAAAATGTGGCAAACAATAGTAAAAAAAAAAGGGCAAAAATGTGGAACAAAAAAGTAAAATGTCGGGAAAAGTATTTATTGGGCAAACGTCAGCTCATTGGGATGAAAAGTGTCAAAAAAAAAGTTTAAAGAAAGGACAAAAATTTGATAAAAGGGTAAAAAAGAACTTGCAAAAATGGACAAAAAATAGGGAAAAAATGGGTCTTTAATGGCAAAAGGAAAAGGAACAAAGGGAGTTGTAAAATGGCCAAAGAAAATAGATAAAAAGGGGTAAAAAGTGTTCCCTCTTTTAAGATTTTCTGGGGGAATTATAATTAAAATGAAGACATAAAAAGCCACATGTTGACCATTACTGGCTTAACAGCTTCTACGTGGTGTTGCTGATAATGTAGTGGGCTAGTCTAGACAGAAAATGCCAGGGCTGAATTTTTGTCCCACTGTTTCAAAGTGATGCTTCAAAAACTTTAATTGTTAATGTAAAAGTATAACCCAACATTGAGTGCCAGGATAGAGAGGCTGATACTAGAGTGGATCTCATTAACTTTTCTACTCTGATGGCTCTTACGTGAGCAGTGAACTTCTGTGTAATCAAACCTGGCCTGATGAAGTTGTTGGGTGAAGGAGGAACACCAAAGCCATTTGTAATGAACGGGGAGCTGAAGTCGTCCATCTCGTTGTTGAGAATTATTCCAGTTGATCGGGACATGACTTTGGAGCCCAAACTGCAGGAAAAAACAAAAATCAATGACTATTTGAAGCATTGGGCTGTGGAGTAATGGTTAGTAATAAAGCCTTACTATTGGTTGATGGTGCTGGTGGCAGCTACAGCACTTCCATCTTCTGCTACTACAGAGAGGTGAGCTGTCCCATGGTTTTCAGGCAGGTAAAACTCAGGTTCATAGTAGTTTATGTGATGTGTGGTATTATCAGTGATCTTTTCCCGAAGACTGTCCGCGTAGAAACTTGAAGTCAGATTGTGTATCAGCTATTAAAAGGAAATGTTAAAATAATTTAGTTGATGACGAAACACTCTTTGGTAAAATTTTGTTTGTTATTGTACATTTTAAGACAAATGTGTTTACATTTACCAAAAAACTAGAGTTGACATGATTTATCACAATGAACACAATGAAGACAATGAACTTTAAAACCCACAAGCTGTCCTAAAGCTTTTTATAATCAATAAAACATAAATAAACTCAAACTACATTTAAAAAGCACATTTAAAACAATCAGAATTGAACAAAGTGCTTTACAGATTAAAGCAACGCAACTGGTACAAAAATGGAGAGAACTAAAATGAAAATAAGTAAAAGTCAAGATCACTTATGCTTGTTTGTGTATACTTCTATTTCCCAAATTCATTACAATTAGATGATTATGCGATTATGCAGTGAATTAAATCGAAATGGTTCAAATTTAATCAATTCAAATCAAATTCAAATCATGTCTAAGTGAATTGAACTCTTTGGAATCTATCCAAATTGATCAAAATCAAATCAACTGAACAGGAATCAATTCAAATCAAATGAAATATAACCAAATAAAAGCCAATCAAATCCAATCCAAATGAATAATTGAAATGCAGACTCATCAGTTAATGCTTTTCCCAAGATCTCGCTTGTTACGTGTAAAATAGTGTTCCACTGTAATCATTCATTTTGTTTCCAGTGTTTGTGTTGCCAGTTCAGAACAAAAAGGCCTTCTTACTGTCTTTACTGTACTTGAGAAATTGAAATACATTTGAATTTTGCTTTCACTTCTGGTTTGAAAATGTTTTCTAATCCTTCACTCGTTACGAAGGTAACGCATGCTCAAAGATAGATGAAAATGACACTGGGTGAAGGGATCTCATACTCACCAGCTTATTAATAATAGTATAAAAATGTTTTAAATTTGTCAAAGATTTGTAAGTCAACGACTAATCGTGGTCTCAGTTTATCGATTGGTTTTAAGAAAATAAAATGACCTTACATCTGTGATGTTGAGAAACGCCGGATCCCCAAGCAAGGTTCTCTTTGCATAAGCAAATCGATAAGCTTCTACAATACGATGGTAGGTTAGGATCTTTTTCTCAGTGCCGGCCACACTGTCTGAAGTTAGCTTATATCCTGTTAAAAAAAAAAAAAAAACAGAATGACATCATCATTATCATATGACCAAAATAATAATGGTTTGGATTTATTTTGCACTTTTTTCAAGGAGAGTCAAAGTGCGTACAGACACCATTATTCATTCACACCAGTCACTCACACAGTCATGCCGGTGGTGGTAGGCTATAATGTAGCTGCCCCGGGGCATACTGACAGAGGCGTGGCTCTGACCACCACCAACATTCATGCGCAATTCATACCCATCCATAGGAGGCAATGTGGGTAAAGTGCCTTGCCCAAGGACACAACAACAATGACTTGGATAGAGCGGGATTCAAACCCCCAACCCTTCGGCGACTGGACAACCCACTCCACCACTGAGCCACGGTCGCTCCCAAGTGACAAATGCAGATGAACTTTTTGGCCTAAAAGCCAAAGTAGCCATGCTAAGAGCTTGTATGAGACACGTGACAGATAGAAGTGTTCTGAGGAGTTCCAGCTGTTACGCAGGGACAGGATTGGAAAACGAAAAAAAAAATCTGCAGGATGGAAGTTCAAACCAGCCACTGAGACATGAGCTTCACATCGCACCACTGCTCAACTGTGTCCAATTAGAGGTAAATTGAGAAGATTAGTGTTGGTGTGTGAGTCGGTGGGAGTACAGTGAGTGGGTGGATTGTCAACGGCAGGGGAAGGTTTTGGGAGATTAATTACTTCTGGAGAAAGTTTCTCAACTAATCCTCTGAGGCAGACACAGTCTCTGAACTGAGAAGTGTAGCGGAAGCAGTGAGTGAAGATCAGTCTTCACACACTAATAGGTTGGGTTTTACAGTCTGTGATTTTAGTCTGTGACAAGCTGAGACGGGAAAGACGTCAACCCAGCGATGCACATAGGAAGAGCAAACAAGGAATGTCAAACTGGGAAACATTTTCAGGCTCATTCAGGCCTGGACTAAAGTTATCTTTGGATTCGTGTTTACTCATATTTTTCAGCTTCAGCCACTTACTATTGTTGTCCAAAAGCACTCTATATAATTCACTTAGAAACATTTCAGTATAATCTAAGACATTTCTGCAAGAGCCTCTTTTTTAGTCATATCTACATGAATACAAATATAATACTGCATTTGCTCTCCTGTTCAAATGCGTTTAAAACAAAAATAATTGCATAGTTGAGTTGTGTTCTTTGGTCATAAACCTCAGTGGTTGTGTGCTTGCTGCATGTTCTCCATGTAAGTTTGTCAAACTGAAGGCCTGGGGACCAAATCCGGCCCTTTGGAGCATCCACCAAGGGAAAGTGAAAAAGGCAAAAAAAAATAAATATGAATCATAGTGTATGTTACCAAACTAAATCAGTTGTAGATATCTCGAGTCACAAATTGAATGAATCTCCAAAATATTTTCCGGGGCTTGCAATTTTCTTGTGCTGACATCACATGATGGTAGGAATTTTCCAAAATCCTGCTATTTTTCTCAGAATATTTCACAACGTTTCCCAAAAAAAAAAAAAAAAAAACAGAAATTAGTAATAAAATGAAGGAAATATAAAGTGAAGATCCTGCAGGGACAGATATCTGTTGTTTATTTTTTGGATACATATCATTTGTAGGCAGAAGAAGCAAACTAGAGCACATTAATGTTGAAATGACCCAAAAATCTGTGTCCATCCATAATAATAATAATAATTGGCCCCTGAAGTAAAATATGTTTGACACCTACAGAATGAGAACATTATTGATAGGTCCATAGGAGTTTATACATTGATTAAACATGTGTGTGAGGCTTCTCTGTGAGTAAGAAAGCAGATTTTTTGTTTGAAATTAGAGCAACAATCCATATGCAGAATGCATGACCATGTCTCAGACGGCCAGAATGGTATGGCCACAAATGGAAGCATGCCATCTTCCCTACGACCACTCCTAAAGTTATTCATACTTATTTATACGGGGCTGTTTGGGGGAATGATGTGCCGCCTCTCCAGTTTATAGAAGACCTGATTACTCCTTGAACTAAAGTAGTCCTGGTTTACCTCTTGAAGTTAAATCACTTCATACTAGGTTGGGACATTCTGTTCTGACAACTTTGCAGGGTTTGGTCAATGTGCAATTTCCATCAACTTTCAAAATCCTTCATTCCTGTTGCACATGGGATTGTGAAACTGTGACGTACACTAATTAAGCTATTGTTCTGTGGGTCCCAACATGAAATACAAAAGTTCCCCCAAACCCATAGTGCAGTGGTCAAGGCCTCTCTCTTTCACATCAGCAGCAGGGGATTAAATCCCACCTTTACATTTTTCAAGAAAGCATCAACAAAAGTTGTTTGAAGCAGCTGAAAAGAATGACAAATTCTCTCACAACTTTAAACCAGTGCTGATGCTGATCATAGCCAAGTCACTATATAATATTGTCTGAGACATCTTAATCTTCTTACATTTGTGTAATTTAATGAACTTAACTCTCAATAAACTGATCCATCTGTCAGATTAAACCATGATTTAAGCATGATTTTGACTTGTATTTTCTGCCTGTGACAGAAATAAACTAATGTGGGGATCTGCTTTGGTGTTAATTTAGATTCCTCTAACACAGAGCTGTGCTGAGATATCATGAGGTGTAAAGAGCTATTCATTTCAGGAGCAGATTCACAGTGTAGTGGATCACACACAGAGTCCTTTCTATGAGTGGGGACTGACAGTGTGAGAGAAGACAGCTCACATCAAAGTGCGTTCTCTCCCACTTGGGATGTTTTGTCTGTTTTTTTTAATATTTTTTTTTTTGGATAAAGCATCGAGGCTTCTCACCATTCAAGATGTTCAATACCAGCGTGAGCACAGGACCGCTCGCAGGGGCATTGGGAACAACCATGGTGTACTCGCCCACGTTCACCCTCAGAGGTTTCTCATCCAAGACAGGCACATAATCCTTCAGATCCTCCATTGTGATGATACCACCTGATCACAGGATGACAAGCACAGCGATGGCTTTCTAGGACAGAGTTTAGGAATCACTTCATGCGGAAAATGACTAATGCTGGGAGGGTGGTTATTTATAAGAAAACAGACAGACAAATGCAAGAAAGCAGAGTCAAATATGAGGAAAGAGAGAGAGAGAGAGAGAGAGATCTACTACCTGCTGCCTGAATATCTGTAACAAGGTTCTGGGCCAGTTGTCCACTGTAGAAAGCATTTGGACCATCTTCTGCAATTCTCCTGTAGGTTTCTGCTAACTGAGGAAATCTGATGGTTTCATTCTCTTTAAGGATGTCTCCATTTTCCCCACAAAACACCTCACTAAAGAACAGGATGCAAAAGAACTATTATTTGACACGTTCTAAGTGGCTGTGAAGCAGTTTTACGTTGGTGTGTGTCAGGTGCTCGCTCTCACCACAGGGCCGTGTCATTTATGATGTTTTTCCTTTGACTGGACAGAGCTTTGGCAAGAGCCCTGCCCAGGGGAAAACCCTTTTCTGCAAGCTCGATACTGGCATTAAAGAGGTCTTTCCAAGGCAGTTTACCGTGACGTAGATGTGCCATCTCATAACCTCGGATCTCTCCCGGTACAGCAATGGACAATGCTCCTAAACACCACAGTAAATAAATAACTCAAACTAAAATATTCATCATTTTATGTTCACTTCCACGATCAATGGTATAGGTGTAAAATTACCCTTCTGGGATAAATCTGTACTGTTCCCAAACATGTTCTCTGTTGCATTACGTGGAGCGGTCTCCCTGGCATCAATGGTCTCAACTAATCCTGTGAAATAATCAAACATCCAGACTGTTAAGATGATTTGGATCATAAAGTTAAAGGTGCACACCGGTCTTCAGGCCTATACCAGTTTTTGCATCATAGATGTTGAAGAAGAGTCCTCCTCCAATGCCCATACTGTGAGCATTCATTAATCCCACACACAACAAAGCAGCTATAGCGGAATCCACTGCAGACCCTCCTTTCAGCAGAATGTCTCTGTGCACAAACAATAATTCAGTTATTCATTGTTTTCTTGCTTTCAGGGAAATAAGTAATCATAGATGAATTTGTGTTCACTCTGTGAGTGAGATATTTGCATAAACACGTGTGTGCTGCAGAGGGAAAATCTCACCTGCCGACCTCTGAACACGGTCCCGCATCCGCTGCCACTGCTGCCTTATAGTACACCTTGCCACTCGGATGACTTTGACTCCCCACACCGAAGAAAACGCCCACAAAAGTGGCAACAGCAGCCAACAGCAGCAAGGCCAGTGCCAAAATGATTGTCTTCTTTGCCATTTTGTAGATGGAGAATGTCAGATGATACCCTAAGAAAAAAGGAGAAAAACATTTTTGTTCTTTTTAAAGGCTAGGTTTATTCATAACTTTTTATTACATCATTGTATTGCCCTATAATGTTGAGAAGACAAACAAACCTACGGATTTCTACCTTTGAAGTCCAGGATAAAGCTTTTTGAAGCATAATTGACGGCTATTCGAACCCTAAAGGGGAGCGAGCTACTCTTGAGCTTGTTGTTAGGAAGCTACATCCATCCATCTGTTCTGTGAAAGCATGTGCTAGCATGTGGGCTAATGACCGTCATTAGTTCAGGAATTGTCTTTGTTGCAATGTCTTTGCAGCATGAAGACTCACCTGTGAGGAAACCACTGAACAAATGTGCTCCAAAGAGTTTAAAGCCAAGGGCTTTCTCACAAAGTGTCTTAATATTTTGTAGTCAACATCATTAATTTGTCATAAATCCTGACACTGGAAAAAAAAATTGTTGTCTAACCTCTTCATTCATTTAGCATGACTTGAAATATAGTTTTCTGTTTGGCATAAAGGTCAACAAGTAGAAGATCAAGAACAAATAAATCGGGGGAAATTCCAGAAGGTAAATGCAGGAATAACAAATAAAACAGCGTTAATGTAAAATCTCTACAGTGAAGCTGATGGAGTGGACCAACTTTTACCACAATATAAAACTGCCTTGATGATGATGGACGGTGTTGCCTGCCAGAACAAAAACCATTAATACAACCCTGGATCGTGCTGTTGTTCAGATTTCCTGCTTTGTTAATGGAATTAAACCAGATTAGGTAACTGGGTGTTGGTTTCACGCCCAAAAACAGTGTCCGCAAACATTTATACAAAGTAGACACTTGTTTTTACATGTAAAAGTATAAAACCACCAATAGGTAAAAAAAAAAAAAAAAGGAATTTGGTCTAAATATAACATATGGGATATGTCAAAACCAATCTGTTCTCTTGGTTCTAAAATCTCTGTTTAGTTTTTTTTTTATGATGAATTCCCCCTTTATAGATAAATAAAGCGCTTTTCTTCCTTACCTTGATTCCTTTAGGGGATTCAGCAGCAGGCTGTTCACTCTGAGTCTTTGCCGCAGTCTGCAGCAGTTGATAGGTAATGAACTCACTGTGGCTCTCAATTGTTTAACCATCACCAAGTCATTAAACTTTAACCCACACCATAAAAAACACCTATCGTATAATGAGGCTGTATACAAAAAAAGAAAAAGAAAAAGCACAGTGAAAAGGAGGAGGCTAAACCTAGCACGTCAGTCTGGCTCACATATTAATAATTTGTCACCACTAACTCCATAATGTGCACACAGCGATTGACCTTGCCACTGTCGTCCATCTGGTGGAAGATTATTTATCTTCCGTGAAAACTTATGCGAGAGGGAGAATTGCAGCGTCAGAGCTCTGATGGACATGTGACTCTTACTCATTATGACTTTCACAATCAGTTCAACAGAACCCCATTACAGCTCTTATGTAATAAAGCAACCAGCATGAAGCTTAAGTATATGTAGAGTTAGCTTTAAATCAAGAGCCTTCTCACCAGGAAAATTAGGGCTTTCCGGGCTGAGAGGGAGAAGATCACATCTGGCATTTAAAGAGCGTCTGCAGGGGTACAACGGTTAAATAAGCAGTTGGGCTTTGTGTTTATTTGTCTTGGGCTTTGGCCAACAGAAAGAGATACAAAGCCTTACCCTAAAGCAGTGGTTCTCAAACTTTCTCTTATTTCTAAATCGAAGTACCCCCCTTTGTCCAGCTAGAACATTTTGCTCAGAATACTATTAAAAAACAACTATATATAGAGCACAATGATGGAATGAATGACTGATAACACATATTATAAAGAATCTCACATTGTGAATAAGTAGAATTTAACGGTATTTAGTGCAGTGGTTTCTAACCTTTTTTTTGATGTGACCCCATTTTTATTTCACAAATTTCTAGCGACCCCAAACACTTTCATTGTCTAAAGTGTGGTTTTTGCTGTTCTGTGATGCAAATAGTAACCTAGAGTAGCCAGGATTATACACAAAGTGACTATTTTCATACTGCATTTTATTTGAACTAGATTCATATTTGAGAAAGTAAAGATATATAATACACTTAGAATATAGGTGGTGTTTTTTTTGCCTGCACTGAATATCTATTTCTGTGACATTATGTATTGTTTTTTTTTTTTTTTTTTTTTTTTTTTTTTTTCATGTGCAAAATAATCAAAATGAATACATTCAAAAAATTTAATTTTAATCAGTAATTTTCACATTTTATTATTAATAGACATTTAAGGTGACCCCATTTTATTTCCAGGCAAACACTGAATAGATTTATTTCTACAATTTTAATCATTTTCAGTCATTTCCTGCCTGGTGTAGAACCAAGACTGACTCTGTTATTTTCAGTTCATGTTCTAATACAGATCATTTCCATCATCATTATAAGATGATCATTTTTAAACAAAATAAACAATATAAAACCCCATATATTTGAATGCTTTCATTTGTTAATTTTACCCCCTGTAGTGCCATCACGTACCCCCATTTGAGAAACATTGCCCTAAAGTGTGATCATGCAAAGTATGGTTGCAATGAATTTAGTTTGATTGTGATTGAATCTGTATCTTTAGTTCCCCTGAGGGCTCCATGCTGTACATGGTGGTGTTGGAAAAAGTGCACAGTTTGAACTAGCGTATGGCACAATGTATGCAGAGTTCTGAGGAAAAGCTGTGCTAAATATTCAGAGAAAACATCTAGAATAGAAGAATAGAACAAGAAGCAGTGACATCTTGGTGAACACGTGTGCGTCGTCTCCACTGTACATGTCATTCCAGCCGTTACGGCAGCAACAGTTGGTGTTGGTGTTGTCACAGCTGTAGCCTTTGACCTGCATTACGTAACGGAGGTTATTTTTTTATTTTTATATGTAAAACAAGTTGGGGAAGAAAAGAGCAAAGTCATCTTCACATTCAGCTGATTTTAGTTCCAACATGCAGCTCCACCTGCTGAATTTGATGAAACAAAACGCAGTAGCCATTCCATGCAATCTTTATCAAGATAACAGCTGAATACAGTACATGCAGTTTTTTTTTTTTGCTGTTGTTGAAACTTTGGGCCGCACAGTCTGATTTATGTTCGGATCTGAACTTTTAGTGATCTAGAATGTTCTGTGCACTTTTTATTTCTCAGGCTCCAACAGATAATGAATAAACTTCTGTTTTGTCTACAATTAAGGCACGTTTGGACATCTTTCAACTTGACTTATTTTGAAATATCAAATATGTTTATGATTCTTAACTGTATTATTATTTGTAATTAAAAATGACTCAAATTTACCTGCATACACCAAAGTCCAATGACCAAAGGTGATTGTGAACCCTGCTGTTTCTACTGAGAGAATTTATTGCTACACTTCATTTTTTTACTGCCACAGTTTTGGTCAGCATTTTTCCATTTATCATTCTATCAAATTTGACTATTTACTGATTAAGGTTTTTTTTTTTCTTTTTTCAAAATCTATTCATCTTCTTTTTCCATGGACAGGTTTCATTAATCAACTGGTTCTAGATAAAACCATAATAATAGCAATCAACCAAATTTTGTGCTGTTGTCACAAAGACCCTAAAACTAGCACTATATTGCTATTTGTACACCAACATCAATATTACTATAACCAGCAAAATAATAGATTATTTATTTATCACCTAATACACTGTAATCTATTATATGCTGTGTATTTTTTTAACAACTTGCCATAAGAGCCAGCGTAACACTGTTAATGGACATCCTGTGGAAAATAGTCCTTGTTAAAACTTTCTATGGGTTGATTGGGGGATGGATTTAAAGATGCAAACATAAAGAATACATCTTTTTCTAGAGCACTAAGAAATACTTTTGAAAGTTGGGAATTCACAATTTCTAAAAAATAAAAAAAATTTAAAAATTATTTTTGTAAATATCTGTATCATATTTGTATATAATTTGTATATTTGTATTATTATTATTATTATTATTATTATTATTATTATTATTATTATTATTATTATTATTATCTATCCTACTTTATTTTCTACTGCTGTAATGTGTGTTTTTCTGATCCCTATTTTTAACTTTTACTTAATTATACACTTATCTAACATTTATTCTTTCTTTCGTCTTCCTTAAACGTTTTATTCTTTTATTTGTGATTTTTTTTTTTTTTTTTTTTTTTTTGGTGGCTGTAACAAAAGTAATTTCCCCCTGGGATTAATAAAGGAATTCTGATTCTAATTCTGAAAGTGGATTGTATACAGCAGTGGTTCCCAAACTGGGGTACGTGTACCCCTAGGGGTAGTTGAACACTCCTCAGGAGGTACACAGTTTATTTTTTAACATTATAAATATTTTTTGGTTTTTTTACATGCACACATACTTTTTTCCTTATCCATCAATAATAATTTGTGGCACAACTCTTTAAAATACACCAAAGGTTGAAATTCAACAAGCAAAACATCAGGAAAAAATGAATAAAAAGGCCTAAATTCAAGGTTAATGTTGGACGAGACACAGGAAACAGTTTAGATGAGCCTGCAGACACAAATAGATAATGTATAACATGAGCTAAGGGGTACTTGCGATAAGAAATAAAGGCTAAGGGCTACATGGGGTAATAACGTTTGGGAAAAACTGGTATACAGAATATGGACCCAGATACTATCATTATGGATTGCTTGGCAGAATCATTAAATTAATTAAATGTATCATCCAATTGCTGTCTAACCATTTAATCATTGTGCAATTTCTTTATACCAAAGACTAAATGTTTAACATAACAAAATATGAATATTTATTGCAGTCTAATGATTTTAAATGAACATAGTTGAGTTTGTCCTTATGACACCAAATATTAGCAATGTATACTTTACAGTGTATATGGTTTAACCTTTGTATATATATATATATATATATTAGGAAATTATGCGCAGACTTGTCCCAGTCTTGTTGTGTTAAAAATTACCAAGTGTAAACACTGTGTGCTTTCCAAAATAAAACAACCCTAAAACATGATCCCAAGTTAAACAGGTGTTTTTTTGTTTTTTTTTTAATCCTTTTATGCAAAGGCAGAACTCTGGTAGACAAAACATGCTTTCAATGACAGATTTACAGACCACAGTCACCGCTGACGCAATGGTGCTAACATTTTCTGTTAATGAGTTCCTACACAGCTGACGTATGTGTTGGACCACAGGGAGAATTTAACTAGAAAGCACGCGTCAGGGTTTAGAGCACATGTGTCAAACTCATGGCTGGGGGCCAAATCCGGCCCTTTGGAGCATCCAAATCGGTCCACAGGGGAAAGTAAAAATGAATCATTGTGTAAATGAAACTAAACAAAATTGGCAGGTGCTTACAGTTTTCCCAGAGCTTATATCGCATGATTGCAGGTAGTCCAATATCAGCTCATTCAATGTGAGTAACTTGGGTTCAGTATCTCGCCCCAAGGACACCTTTGAATCGAATGGATGACTGGATCATTCTGTCACGCCAGGTGGATGTGGTGGTGGAGACAGCAGGCGGGCATAGTGTTCATAAAACCAGTCAATATTTATTTTACAAATTAACAAAACTGGGAGCAGGAGACAAAAACACCTTCAGCACACGAGGAGGGTTACGTCGACAATGAACCGCCAATCACTGCGTCTGAACAGTAGTCCCTCCTATCTCATCTCCTATCCACTTTTCCTTAACCCCGTGGATGATGTCACGGGGTTAAGGAAAGATGTTAGGAGAAGAGTTAGGGAAAGGCCGTCACGTTTGTTTTGACAATCAGACGCACTTCAACAAGGGGACGAAATGATCTGATGGCCGTGAAGGTTGGTGACGTCAGCCAAGGTGAAAATTGACTAAAATCACATTTATAACACTTTCCACTGATATAATCTGTAAAATGTATGAATGTAAATCAAAGGAAAAGAGGCTACCAGGCTATGAGGAACTGAAGTGAAACCAAAAGAACGTCACACTGAGAATGGTTGCTCACACTCATCTTCCGCTCACTAATATAAATTATGTTAAATAAAACATAATGTGGCTAAAAATGTCTCTAATCCCTTTTTTTTTAACTACAGAGTGTCTGTTTTATGTCAATTATAATCTGATAATATGTCTTACATATCATAATATATGTTTTTTAGATTATTTATTTTAAAGTTGTTCAAGACATTGTATTCCATTGGTAACTTCCATCGTCTCCGTTACTTATCGTGAGTTCCGTGAGCACTCAGGTGTGCGTGTCCCTTTGAAAGTTGACATCGCAAGGAATTGTGGGTCAGCACTATCTTGTCTCCTTTGGTAAAGGATGCACCAGTGTTTCCTAGGCTAAAGGGAGTTATAAAGGAAGCATTGAACTCGGACGCTCTTTATCATGGCCACCACTTAAACACTTCCGGGGGTGAAGGAACAGTGGATAGGAAAGGAGATAAGAGGGACTA
Organism: Gouania willdenowi; assembly: GCF_900634775.1. NCBI lineage: Eukaryota > Metazoa > Chordata > Actinopteri > Blenniiformes > Gobiesocidae > Gouania > Gouania willdenowi. The sequence goes on from NC_041055.1 coordinate 20,972,434, forward strand.
TTGGGATGCAGCGTTCCTAAAAGAGTTAGGGAAAGGCCACCACATTGTTTTGACAATGAGAGGTCCACTAATAATTAAATATCACCGAAGATGAGTGACGTCTGCATGGTGAAAAAAACTACAAATTTCCAAAAATTGACAACTAAAAGCGCATTTATAACACTTTCCGCTGTGCCTCTAACCGCTGATAGAATCTCAAGTATCACAAGGTTTGAATGTAAATCAAAGGAAAAGAGGCTACCAGGTTAAGAGGGACAAAGTTGAAACTGACCAATCACATTGAGATTGGTTGCTCACACTCACCTTCCACTCAGAAATCAACATTTATCTAAAATAAGTATGATTTTTCTGAAATTGTTACATTCCCTAAACAGAGTGCTCTGTTTTCAGTCTTCGTGGGTTTCCGTGAACGCTCGGATAAGCGGGTCCCTTTAAATGTTGTCGCCGCAAGGAATTGTGGGTCAGCATTATCTCGTCTCCTTTGGTAAAGGATGCGTCTGTGTTTCCTAGGCTAAATGAGGTTATAATGGAAACACTGGGCCTCCTTTCCTTAACTTGTAGTGAATTGAAAAGCTCCATATCATTACCGCCACTTAAACACTTCCGGGGGTTAAGGAAAAGTGGATAGGAAAGGAGATAGGAGGGACTACTCGGATTCACTCTCAGCTAAATAGTGAGGGAGTCTTAATTTGGGAACGGGCCACAGCTGGGTACAAAACATGAGGCAGCTACACGAGCAGGAAGACATGGAAAAAAAAAATAATAATAATTAAGAACTAGAACCAAACAGAATAAACAAAGATTTATAAACTACATGCAAACACTTTATCATACCACTGCAGTCATTTCTTGTTGAGACCACAGCAAGCAGCACTCATGATTCTAGGTCCATTGCTATCCCTGTAACAGGATAAAATAAAATGTTCTAAAACAGAATGTGCCTTTAGTAATTACCCAGAAGAATCTTTAGAACACTTATTCTTTACCTAAAGTAAAATCTGGAGTGACATTAGAGATTGGCTTTGTCTCAAAATTCCTAATATTCTAAACCTGAATATTGTTTTACATGATTTCAGTAAATCACTGCAGTTGTTCCATAATTTAACTCCTTTTGTGGTGACACAGTGACATTTCCTGTTGCTTCTCACTGGTTGCATTTTGAACATGAAAATTCCTCGGATTAGATGTTTCCCTTGTCTCACATGAAAAAAAACTTTAAATGCTGTTTGGTAATTGCTGATTTTTTACTTTATACATAATTTGGATAGTTTTGTAGTCAATCAGATCCTTAAATTTTAATGTATCAAGTTCAATGAAGAATTGGTCAGTTGGTTCTCTGTAGGTGGTTTTCTTTCTGACTCTTATTGCTCTTTTTTTGTAGGATTAGGATCGGCTCTGTATTTGTTTTGTATGTGTTCCCCCACTTATACATAAAATGACCATGAAAACAACAACAAAGGACTTGAAAGACACACAAAATGCCAATGAAATTGCACAAAATGACAAAAATCACACACAAAAATAACAAAAACACACATAATGACTCGAAAAACAACACCATAAGGCTACAAAAATTCAACATAGAAAAAAAAAAACGAAAAAAAGGACTACAAAGTCAAAACCCTTTGTTCTTTCCCGTATTAATGCTTTGATTGGTCTTTATTCTCAATGCTAACAGAAATATTAATGATGTGACAGACTATCACATTTTTGTGGGCCCCACTCTGATATAACTTGCCCATCTCTGCAATAAGAAAACAACCTTTAAAAAAAAATAATAATAATAATTGAATCAAAGAGAAAAAAAAGGGTTCAAATTCAATTATTTTGGTCTCAATTTTTTTCTTTTTTTTTTTTTTTTTTTTTGAAGGTTTTTTTTACTGAAGATATTTTATTATTATTATTATTATTATTATTATTATTATTATTATTATTATTATTATTATTATTATTATTATTGAAAAGTTTTTTTTTTTAGTTTTTTTTTAATTGAATAATAAAGACACAAATCTACCTCCATTATAAACAGACCCGCCCCCGCGCAGCAGCACCGCCTCTGATTGGCTGAGAGCCGCGGAGTAAAGCACAGGATGCGCGCGGTGCTCACACTGACTCCGGGTGGATGCAAACAGCACGAGCGCACCTCGTCCCAATAGGATGTTTATTCACGCTTATTGTTGTTGTTTTTGTCTTTATTGAAAGTTTACCAGCGGACTTGTTAGTTTCGCACGTGTGGGAGCGTCTGGCTGTAGGTGGACTGTGATGCTTTGGCCGCGTGTTGTTGTCACCGTCCTCTGAGCAGTGATGGGCTCCAGACTGACCCGGCACAGAAGTCTGGATCTGGAGAGCAAACTGTCCAAGAGACGGAGGCAGAGGAGCGATGCGGCCGCAGAGGGCGGCGGTAGTGGAGGAGACTTCTTGTTTACATCTCTGATGCTCAGGTCCGACAAGCTGCCCGGGATGCTGCGGAGGAGGAGAGAGCGCAGCCCGTATGTGAGGCGGGTGTCGTGGGTCCGGGAGATCCAGAGGCTGCTCCGGGAGCAGAAGCTGGAGCAGGCAGTGGAGGTGCTCAAAGTGCTGAGGAAGGTAAAAGAAAAGACTGTTAAAATAGAGGATCCTAAATATTACTGTATCATCAGGTTATTGATACTTAATGTCATGGGTGGCTCAACATGTGGCTCTTTATGTCTTCATTTTCAATATTATCCCCACAGAAAACCTTCATTAAAAATCAAATTACATTTTTTTTTTTTTTTTGGCCATTTTGCAACTTCTTTTGTCCCATTTTCGAAAAGTACTGACACTTTTCAGATTTTAACTACCTTTTTGCCAATAAATATCCTTTTTTCCTATTTTTATCCATTCTTGCAAGTTGTTTTTAACACTGTTATCCACTTTTTGTCCTTTCTTTATTTTTTTGACCACTTTTCATCCAAATAAACTATAAATACTAGTGATAGACCGATACATCGGCCGGCCGATATTATCGCCCGATTTTTGCTTTTTTTACGTGTATCAGCATCGGCCGATGCGGGCTGCTGCATTCGCCTCCTCATATATTTACAGAGAATCAAATTATTTATTTCTTCTATTTGTTAAATATTTTTTACTTGTTGTCGTTCTATACCTCGCCTTTGTTCATTTCAATAAATGTTCCTTTTTAAAAAATTGAGACTCGTACCATTTGTTATTGTCATTGTGTAATTTTTATGATGTAAATTGAGGGAGCAAAAGTAGTGTCGGTTCAAAATATCGGCTCAAGACAATCGGCGGTCTGTATCGGTCATCGGCTTAGGCTAATGGAAAACAAAAATCGGTGTCTGCATCGGCCCTAAAAAATTCCATATCGGTCTATCCCTAATAAATACCAATAAATACAACTTCTTTCCTTTTTCCCTTAATTTTGCCTCTTTTTGTTCCACATTTTGCCCATTTTTTCGCTATTGTTTGCCACATTTTGTCCATTTAAGCTACCCTTTTCCATTACATACCTGCACCTGGTTTCTCTTTATTGGCCACTCATGATTACTTTTGGCCCATTTTAGTCACTTTACACTTTTTTTCTTGCCATGTTTTTTGCCACTTTTGGACCATTTTTGGCCACCTGTTACCATGTCTGCCTCCACTCGCTCGTCAAAAAAACAAAAAACATAGTGGACCGGACCCACTTTGGGTTGACGTCCCACCGGGACGATGCCCGGTGTGCCAGATGACCAGTCCACACCTGCTTCATGTATTTAACTGAAACATATTCTGGTTTAAATCAACAAGCCTGGGTTTCCCAAAGTAGTTGATGCAACAGTTGAGTTTTGTTTAGTTTTTTTTTGTTTTTTAATGAGTCTGACCTATAGTAACTGAACCTTATCACATAGACTTGTGCGACTGCTTTAACTAAAGCTACGTTACTGATCATCCTCCTACCAACAGCTGAAAAACCACACATTTTGATCTACTGCCTTTGAAGCTTCTCTAAATGTGAGTCCAAGGAGGTCGAGCTGACACAGCCGCTCTGCCAAAGACACTGTGGGTTGCTTTCTTTGTTTCATGTTTCTTAAGAAACATTTCTTCATGTACTGAAATGCTGGTCTGAATCCACCATCTGCTTAGTCTGAAAAATAAAAACAAACATTGAGCCGCAGTGGACCAAACACAAACAGGATATTTTCACTGGAATTTGACGATACAATTTAATCCCACCACAGTCTCTGTCATCGAATTTGAATCAATGTCAGTCTTTATGTCTAATGTTTCAGGTTGTTCACGTAAATTAGATAACATAGTTAAAAAAAGAAGAAGATTTAATTAGAAAATTGACATATTTTCTTGCTCTGATCAAAGGAAATTAGGGTGTCCCGATCCGATATCGATATCGGATATCGATCCGATATCAGCCTCAAAACGAATTTCGGACATCGGATTCAAACTTCCGAATTCTCCAATTTTTATTATTATTTTTTTCCCCCAATTAATTTTTTTAAAAATGTATTCAATATGTAGAATTACTGTAGATATTATGTTGCAGGTTAAAATGTATGTAACCAATTGGTTAATAATAAATGGGTCAGTTTTTCTCATACCTACTATTGCTGAATATTGTTCTCTGTTTGAGTGACATCACTTGATCAAACCTTTTCTAACATTCCACACTACAAAATAAGTAAAAATATATGTTTTTTTTTTTTCATTAAAGAAAACAGAGAGGAACAACAAAAGTATGTATGATTCATGCTGATATCGGATCAATATCGGTATCAGCTGATACGCAAGGCTGCAATATTGGTAAATGAAAATGAATACGTTGTGTCGGGACATCCCTAAAGGAAATAGTTTACAGTCAATATGAAGGATGTAGGATAGGATACACTAATGATCAGTTGACTTGTGAGTTTTTTTTAATACTTTTTGAATGTATTCCTCTTGTGTCCTCAGGAGTTTCAGGGTTTTGGGATTTGCTTGGCATTAAATCAGACTTTCCTATCATTATTACAGTTTTTTTTCTTTAATTCCCATGGTGTGTAACGACTGGAGTGGGAGGCGAGTGAATAGTGTTTCATTGTTTGCCGTGAAGAATTAGCAATTTTTGAAATGATCTATTCTTTGTAAAATGCATGAGTTGAAAGGTTTCTCTTTAACATTCAATATGCATACTAACCTTCACTTATTTAATAAGTTTTGCATATAGGTCATGGCCCAAAGGATCTCTTCCCAGGAAAATAAAGTGGTTGAGGGTGTTTGTGTAACCCTTGTGTGATATAGGGATGACAATCCAGGAGGAGCTCAAAGTAGAGTAGCTGATGTAGATAGTATCTAGTTTAGGGATTTGCATTGCTCTAAATCTGACGATAGATACTATTTACATGTCACGATATACAATATTTCCCGATAATTCCTGATACTAAACAATACGATATACATTGTAATATATCACAATATTGATAATTACAAATTTCACCTTTACAAGTACAAAATGCAATGAAATTTATTTATTTACATTTTTTTTTTTTTTTTTTTTACTTTCGAGAACAAGTAAATGGTAACTAATTGTAATTCCAGTACCAATATCAAAAACAAGTGGTATGTTTATCAAACTGTCAAATTTAATTTTTCTAAAAAGTTTAACTTTTGCTTCTATAACGGATTCTAATTCCGTTAAGTTCTTGAATTCTTAAAAAAAAAAAAAAAAAGTATCACATACTGTACATCTATAAAAGTGCCCGGTATGTTTTATGTAAATAAAGCACAATCAACTTCCAAGCTAAAATGCATTGAGGAGTGAGGTATATGTTATGCAATTAAATGGTTTTTTTTTGTTTTTTGTTATTGTTAAAAAAAATGATAAAAAAAAAATCGATTCGAACATTTTTTGGATTGATACGATAATCGCATGGTGAAATATCACGATATAAACAATATTTATACAAAAAGTACACAAAACGACAACAGAAATGCACAAAAATATACAAAAAGGCTCCAAAAATGCACAAGATGACTCAGTTAAACATAAATTACAGAAAAATACACCAAACGACAATAAAAATATGAAAATGACTCAATACACACAGAACTAAATATTTATACACAAAATGGCAACAGAAATGCGCAAAACTACACTTAAAAATACACAAAATGACTCCAGAATTGCACTGCAATGACAACAAACAACAATAATGATCCAAAAAATGCATAAAAACACAACAGGAAGATACAAAAATACACACAATGACTCCAAACAACACACATTACAGAAAAATACACCAAATGAAAAAAAATGAGTAAAAACCAACAAACACATTTATCGTTTGCATGTCCCATAGAATTAAACCAGGGAAATTGCACACGCTATTTTACTTTGCACCCACAAATATACCCCATAATAACACTACAGAGTACAGAGTATGTACTCCTCTTTGTACATCCAACCTTCAAACACATACACTACAACTCCACTTAAACACCCACATGAATGCATACTTCCGATGGGCACTGTACTAGTATGATAAAACACGATATCATGTATTAGCAGTTTATCCAAACTCACGCTATCATTTTGTGACTCTGTTTCACAGCACGCTAATACTCGCTAAGTGCACTGTTTTATGCAACCCCCTCATTTTTACTGCTTTATGGCACCCAGGCAAGGTTCCTCTGCCGTATCAGTAACATATTCCTGTGATACGCCTTCACGGGTTTAATTCCCTCTTTGTGAAGATTTATCATACAAAAAAATAAATAAATAACCAAGTGTGTTCTTCAGGCTCAGTGTGAGCATTCTGCCTTCTGGTATTTGTGCAATGATCAAAGTGGAACAGTTCCCAAGTTCAGACAAAAGCAGTTTTGATCACGAGGACCCCCCGTCAGGAAGACTCCCTCTCTGCCCATCTGTGGAATAAATTATACAGATGTGTGCAGATTTAAGCAGAGACTGGATTATAAAAGGCAGATGCGCAGGTATTTCTTTTTCTGTCCCAGGAATCTGTGAGTAAGCACACAATGAAGAATGAAGCCAGTCCTCTTCGTCCTTTGTCCTATGAAACAGGGCGGATGTGACTCATGCATGATATAGCTTCCTTTAAGGCTTCAAAGTGATGGTGATATATGTTTATGTGGAGGAAGGAAGGCAGGCAGGCAGGAGCAGCTTGCTCCACAGCTCGACATTTAAGCTGATCACGATGCGCGTCGCTCCCTCCATTGCTCAGCAAGGTGAAGCCAGAGCCCTGCGTCGTTGTTGTGGCTCGAGCCAAAAGTCTGACTAATAAAACTTCTTTAAGACATGGAAAGAAAGTAACCAACAGTTGATCACTCATTGTTGGTGCTGGGCAATATATCGTGATTCAAGATGTATCGAGTTTTCTATTTTGGCGATATAGAAAATGACAATATTGCCTATATCGATGTATATCTATATTCTTGTTATTGTTTATACAATCACAAAGTATATATCACATCATCCATAATGGTATTTATTTAATACTATTCATAGAGTACAGTCAAACAGTGTCCTTCTTTACAATGTTTTTAGATATATATTTTATAGCCTCCTAACTCAGACCTTCATCTAACCCTGTGTTTCTCAAATGAGGGTACGTGTAATTTTAGGGGTACGAGATGACACTACATGTGGTACTTGAGAGAGAGAGAGAGAGGGGGGGGGGGGGGGGGGGAATTAATTTATTCAGGAGCCGCTAAATCGGTGTTTCAACCTTGGGGTCCGGACCCCATGTAGGGTCACCTGGAGTTTAAATGGGGTCACCTGAAATTTCTGAAAAATTGAAATAGATTTTTGAATGATTTTGAAATATTATTCGTTTTTTAAATTAAAACAATACACAATCTTGAATAATTGTATTTGTATACTTTCACTTTGTGAAATATAAATCTAGTTCAACTAAAATGCAGTAAAAAAAAAAAAGTATCTGAGCTCACACATGATCAAAAACTGTCTTTGAAGTCGCCAAAAATTCTTGGTATTAAAAACGGGTCGCGATCCATAAAAGGTTGAGAACCCCTGCACTAAATACTGTTTCTTTCCACTTATTTACAAAATTGTATTTTTTAAAATGTGTGTTATCACTTCATCATTATGATCTATGGTTGTTTTTAAATAGTTTTGTCAGCAAAATGTTGTCGTCGGACAAACGGGGAACTTGAGCCAAGAAAGTTTGAGAACCACTGGTCTAAAAAAGCCACACTACAGAACTCACTCACACGTGCTGTCCCTTAGAGGAGAAAAAGCCAAAAGTGACACATATAGTGCAGTTGTTTGTTAATAAATGTGTGCGTGTGGCATTTTTTCATCAGCAAATTTAACACAGGTCAGACTTTATTGAGTTAAAATAATTGAGATTTATATTGTATATCACCATATTGAGATATGAGTTTTGGTCCATATCGCCCAGCCCTACTTAATATTGTTGTTCTGGAGAAAAAGCAGCTTCTCCTCTTTGGTGCAGATTAAATTGGAGATTCATAAGATGATGGATGGTGGCAGCATAAATGTGTATTTCGCAAAGCGAGAGTCCATAGAAACAACAAGGTGCACGAAGATGCCTCTGTGCTGTCTCGTATATAGATCTGACGTCTGGACCATTAAGTTAATTAGTTTGGGATCTTGTAAATATTCATTAGTCCACACAGAATCAGCAAATACTCCTTTCAGTTACGCTTCACAGCATGCTCATACTGTAACTAATGTGCAGCAGTGAAGACAAACACTATTGTCCAGGTTTCCAAAGTAGGGTACAGGTACCTCCAGGGATACGCAAATTGCCACAGGGGGTACATGAATGAAAAATAAAAAATTTGAAACTAGGATATGGTTACGGATTATTGTTCTTTTTTTTAAATCATTATATATTGTTCCTCAACAGGATAAGTAAACTTCAGAGACAAATTTAACTGTAGGGACATAATATCAGTGGTTCCCAACTTTTTTGGGTTGTGACGCCATTTTAATATTTTATTTTTATTATTTTTATACTCAATTTATTTTTCAGAAAGTGAAAGAATACGGTTGTTTAAGATTATTTTGTGTGTGGTAGGGCTGCCCTTTTATTGTCAAACTGATAATCACAATTATATATTCATATATGTCCAGTTTACAGTGCAAAATTAAGCTTTAAATAAGAATTTTATGGAAAAAAAATAAAATAAAAAAAATTTACCCAAGAATTTAAAATGGACCAAAGGCTATACATTATTACAGAGAGCAGAGCCTGTATTTTAAATGTAAATATAGCCGAGGATCAGGTTAGTTTAATTGTGGTAACCAAATTCTTGATCCCGATTATAAAAATTTGATTAATTGTGCAGCCCGAGTGTGTGGTGTTATAATTTGAAAAAGAATAATAATTAAAACATTTTTTAAATACATTTTTAATCAGTTATTCATTTATTTGTTTTTTTGTTTTTTGTTGTTGTTATAAATTAGACTTTTCAGGGGACCCCATTTGAAATCCAGGCGACCGCACAATGGGTCACAACCCCAAGGTTGAAAATCCTGCATTACATTATTATGTTTTTTTAAGTGTGCAGGAATAAAAGTAGGGGTGTGTATTGCCTGTTATCTGGTGATACGATTCATATTCCGATACATACTGTCGGTCACGATACAATACAATACGATATATCCTGATATGAAAGTATGAGGCATTTATTGCGATTTTTTTTAATATATGACTTAAGAAACAACTAATATGTAAATGTGTACACCTTCATGAGAACATTATGTATGAAATATATTTTATTGGCATATTTTACACTCAAAACATTGGCTTTAACATGCCATGTACCAACAAGTTAAAATAAAACAATAACATACAATCTACCTGTGGCTTTTTAAACCAACTTTGACTTTAGTGCAACATGACTTTAGTGCAACTTAACTGAGGTATATGTCTAGAACAACATATAAATACAGGAAGTTAGTACTTTATAATGTTATAATGTCTCCTGCAGTTTAAAAGACTTTCCTGGTTAAATAAAAAAAAAAAAAAATATATATATATATATATTTTTTAAATTGATATGGATGCATTTTGAATCAATCCGATAATTGCGCAACGTAGTATCGCGATATATCGCTGAATCGATTTTTTTCAACACCCCTAGAGTTTGGGAACCACTGCACTATTGAACGTGCAACGCCCTACAATTAACCATCACAACACTATTTTATTTATTTATTTAGATTTTTTTTTTTGTTTATTATGATTCATTAAATGCATGATATTAGAATTCATCCACAAATATTACGTGAGGGGGGGAAAAATTTTAAAAAAAATCATCAACGGATTAGTTTTACGTTTTAGACGCTTGTGTTGTTGGATTAGGATCACTGCCATTAGAACGCTTTCTGTATTTCTCCAAATGTCTTTAAAATGAATAAATACATATTTATTAATATATACCTGTTTTCTGTATGCAAATGCAAAGGACAAAAACAACTCAGCATAATAGGCAAAACAGCAAAGAAACAACTCAGCTTTTTTTTTTTTGCACGGTCTGGGATGAATTTTGTTGACGGCTTTTCCTCTCTGTACATCATCACATGTCAAACCACATTTTTACCTAACACCCTTATGTAATGTGAGTGATTGAGTTTAATCGTGTTTTTTTTAGATCAGCTGCATAATCTTGGTTCTGTCTGCATTAGAAATGTTATCAAATTGTAATCTGTGCAACATTTGACTGATCGCTGGGTTTTATTGGGTTTTTATTTATTGTTTCTTTTATTTTTCAAAAGGTCCGTGACGGGGTTATTAATGATTGTTGGTTTCTAATGTGTTATTTCTCACTATAGCATTACGTTCCTGTTTATCAGACCTTTTGGCAAATAATAGTTTTTTTCTGCTGGAACAGCAAACTGGGAATTTAATAGGTGTCATTTTTTTATTGTTGTTTTTTTAGGTGGTTACATGAGTCGTAAGGGGAACAACACTATCCTGGTCCAGTAATAAACCATTTATTGTTTGTTTTTGAAGGAAAACAGACCAATCTTGATCGTGTGTTTTGGTCGACAGCAGAAGGCCTGCATTTGAGTTTGGAGCTTGTCGTCTTTTTTTGTGACAGGGCTGAAATCAGATTAGGAATGCTGCTTTGACAGAAAATTTCATGGTGGGGGGAGGCAAGGAGAGGGGGGGGGGGTCAAAATGCACATGGGCTCATGGAACATACAGCGAAGCGTGTGACATGATCTGTAATCTAATAAATGGCTCACACTGTTCAGTGTTGCAGAGATTACTGACGCTGCTTCTCCGTTAGAAGATGGATGAAGGTTCAATTCCACCCAGATCCAGGGTTTTTCTCTGTGGAGTTTGCATGTTCTCCTTCAACATGTTTTAGCACATAGAATCAAACAAGAGTGTGGGAGGATTAATTATGTGGGTTTCATAATTGTCTCTGGAAACATGACCGTGATGTTCCCTCCTTGTCTCCCCGTATGAATCCCGATAGAAAGACGTTTGGGTTTCTGCAGACATATTAGTATGCAAAGATGGAGAAATACCAGGATGTATACTATATATTGCTACAAGTATGCACGGTGGGCTGCAGCTATTGATTCTTTTTGGAATCGATTAATCTAACACTTTATCGATCGAATAATCGATTAATCGGATTTTTTTGTTGTTGCATTTTTAAGCAACCGAAACAAATAATGCATAACGAAAATGACGTGACTTGTAACTGCATTTGGCTTTAATTTCTCAAAAAAACAACATTTGGCTCCAAAACTAAGCCCCTATATTGCAATTTTACCATGTAGTGTTAATAAGTGCCAGTGCCAACAATTAAATAACAGTATAGTTAAGTCAACTAACTAACTACTAACAAATAATTTATCATTTCGGGGGTGAGCCTATTTGCTATGGTTACCTAGAAACCTGTGTGTATGTGTTTGACAAACACATGAAATTATGTTTTTAGCAGCTGAGAAAATTAATTTATCTCGGGCTTAATAATGTATTTCTATTCTATATCAAAATGTTGTGCTGCTGACATTCTTAGAATTGTCACAGTGATGATCAGAGACAATGTTTAAAATCCACACAATTTCAGAGCACAGGCACTGAGGCGTATCACAATATTTAATGTTTAATGCCCTTTTTCTTAAATTTCAAGCTTTTAAGGCCTTAAATTTGGCTACATCAAATGTAATACTGTTTTAAGGATTTAAAGACCGTCTATCCTGGTTTGTGTGTACACGCGTGCCGTGCGTGCTTCCGATGACACCGCTTATTACGTCTCCTTCGCTGGCGGACACCGCTGGTACGAGGCTCTGCTGCTACATAGGCCGCTGGGTGTAGCCGCTGTAGCAATCTGAAGCTAGAGTCGCCGCATCTACAGAACTATAACTGTTTGATTTACCTAAATCTAAGATTGCCTGGCGGTCGTGTACTATTTTAGAGTAATTACGCTGCAGGTTCACTGAGAAATTATTAGAACTGACTGAGTGAGCTGCTGTTTTATATCTGTTGCTAACATTAGCCTCTGCAGCCGATAGGCGCAAAGCCAAATACACATGCATATGTCAATGCATCGAGGCTGGAAAACTTCTGCGTTCATTTTCATTTATCGTCCGGTTAATTGTATTTATTTATTTATTTATTATCAGCCCAGGCCTAAATTAGCGGTACATTACTTTGTTTTAGTGACGCTTGTTGAAACAACACGTGGATGCTTTCAGTTCAGATGCTGAATCATTGAAGTTGTACTGCTATGGTATGCCAGGTATTGTTTGCAGTAAACACATGATTGCACCTTGCTTTCTTCATTTTTGAGGAATCATCCCATACTTTAGACGTTCTCTGTCGCTTCCTCTCCGCCATGGCGCCAACTAAATGCAGAATGTTTGATGACGCGCTAGTGGTGGTGGAATTTTTGTAATCGAGTTAATCGAGTAACTCAGTGAATCGTTTCAGCCCTAAGTCATACTCAACCGCCCCACGATGCATTGCAAGCGGAACGTAAAATCATCCTGTGACTGAAAAATCCCCTTTTCAAAACAAAAGCATCCTTCCTTGTCTTCCATTTGTTTTTTAATGCTTTTGTAAATAGGGCTCTTGTTTTGAAGTTTACATTCCTCCGAAAATCTCTTAAATGTCATCATGAAAAGAGTTTTCCATGTGTTTTATGAAGAAAATGAGCACATGTTGATTAGGGGTCAGTATTGGCAAGGATGTTGCAATATGATACGTATCATGATACTTGGGTCACAATACAGTATTATCAAGATATCGCGACGTCACGATATTTTGCGATATTCCACCCAGTTAATATCAAAATTAAACGTAGAGATGCAGCTGTTTCTCTGCGAACACCTTGGCATGATATCTTGCTAGGTGAGCTCGTAAGTTAGTCGTGTTACCACAATATTTAACGGGAGCGAGGCAAATCTTGGAGATGGCGTTGTCTTTATCAAGCTCGTTTTTACTCCCTTTAATTTGGAAGCCAAAGTGCTGCCAATGTCAGCGTTGTACTGTAGAGTCGTTGTTATTTTGTTAGCCATGTTGTTTGGGGTTTGAGTCAGTCCGCTTCTGCCCCTGTGACTGCCTCTACTACAGAAATGGTGCTGCGGCGCACAGCAAAGTGATTCTACGACGCCATCTACCAGAGTGGAGGTGCGGAAGTGGCACAATTTTCAAGGTTTTTTTTATGTAGGAACAGGAGCTGGTCAACATGCCCAGTAGTTAAACTGCTCCGCTGAGAAGTGACAATCTCTCCAGCAGTAGAAAACACATGTCCACGAAAATGTGAAAAATACAATAAGAAAAATATGGATTAAAGATCAAAAAAGCCCTAATGTTGATATTCTAATTTGTCACTTTCTCGCTTAAAATGCTTTCAGAACTTTCAAATGTGGTGAATCAACAGAGATATTTAGCCTCAGTGTGCTTCAGGCTTTGTCACTGTAGGTTCGAAATGCATCTTGGGAAACTTGGACACATACTCCAGTTGGAACGGTCACCATAAAAATCATACTAATAGTATGAAGTAGACAGCATATACCCATTAAGTGTGTCGTTTTTGTGCGATTTCGAATACAGCCATAATGTTTTGTGCTACCGCTACTACTTTTGCAATGAGATAATGTCTTTAAATCCTCCGGGTTTTCACACTTGTAACCCTCTGTTCCAAGTGAGATGTAGGTGTGGAGGCCGTCCAATCAGGGGATTCCACAGATCTCTGCTGTAATAAATCAATTTAAAATCTGGAGGAGGAGAAAACGCTGATGAGAGTTTTCCTTTTTGAAACTGCCGTGGTCCAAAGGGTCAGAGCTGCCAGCTTGAGCGGAGCTTGTTCTCCACCAGCCGACTGTTTGAAAAACTTTACAGAGCAGACAGACTCAACCCCGACACTGTCATTGCTGTACGTGGAAAGGATGTGTTTTCCTCTTTTCATGTTGCGAATACACGTTAATAGAGCTAATAATACCTAGTAGAATTCATGCAGCTTTCCTTTCACGTTCTGCGTGTTCTCTGCTGCTTGTTGTGGCATGCATGCGCTTGTGTTGCTTATTTAAAAGGCGCTGAAATGCCATGTGTTTGAAAGAGGGAGGCGACAGCTCTCAAAGATTGACCTAAATATTCAGGTATAACATATTTACAGTTTGAAGTCATCCCCTGGAGATGTGTCCTTCTTTCTCACTTGTACAATCACATATTTTACTTAAACTTTGAGTACTAAGAGATGAACCGAGTTTAATTAGAAATAATAATCCAAAGAGTTTTGGTTGGCGTTTGGGAGAAGGAAGCTAAGACCTTGAATGTTCTAATTCTGCTGTGGCCCGAAATTAAAAAAGATACCGTTTGCAGTTTTGCAATAAAAGGAAGTCAGATATTTAAAAAAGGAGTTTTAATCCTTTCTTGATAATGTAACAATAAAATATAATTACAGTTATTTTGACTTCCAGTAAGCCATCACACACACACACACACACACACACACACACCCCCAGGACAATCAGCAGCACACGTTGTAAACACATAACTCCAATGGAAAATCCTTATCAACTCACTGTGTGATAGGACAGATGAAAAGGAGTCATTCCAGCAACCTATTTTCATTAAATGATCCATGAAATGTCAGGAGAATATTAAAACTGTGGTTCAGTCGTGACAGTAATAAGACTCCGCTAGGTGCTTGACAGACTCAGTCATTTTTATGTGTTTTCTTTCAGGATTTGGGACTTCAGGGAACATCTCTCAATGACATTTTGTACAAAAACGCAGCATTTCTCAACCTGGTGGATCCGATCTCCCACGAGCTGCTTCTTAGCCTGGCCCGGGACCTCCAATGTCCAAAAAAGGTACGAATGTGAAGTAAATATCACAGCATTAAGATGAAACAATCAAGCTGCAAAATGTATGCATGTGTTAGTCATGCTTTAGTGCATCAGTCATATTCATTATCAAACTTTTCTAAGATCAGTAAACGGTCACTTTGCTGTGTAACATTACCAGACGGAGGGAAAGGTAGATTTCAGGGGTCCTAATAGAACACGGGGTCAAATGTGAATTAAGTGCCAATTGGAGGAAGTGGTGTCACAATATAACGTGAATCAGCATCTCCTGTTTGGTTTGCAAACTGACTAATAGGTTGAACCTGAGCTAAAGGCCCTGCAGGACCATCTTTAGCTAATTTATGCTGTTTGACCGCATAGCTTTGGCATCATAAGTGAGAAAATAATGGGCATTTTATACATAATGCACAATGTTGGCAACACACAAACACACAACAACTGCCTTCCAATAAAGCCAATACCAAAGATCACAAAACCGTTTCCTAGAGTTGTTTTCTGTATTTTGGGAGTTGTCTTGAGTATTTATCTGTCATTTTTGTATTTTTGTCATCATTTAGTGTTTTTTTTTTGTAGTCACTTTGGTTTGTTAGGGCTCATTTTTTTTTCTGTATTCATTTGAGTGGCCCCGTAAAATAAGACAAAGGCTAAGTTTTCTTCCTTTTAAACTTGCTCAGAGCTTTGTGTGTACTTTGTTTTTATACTGTGTTGCATACTTACATACTAATATTCAATGCATTACTGGATAATATTCATAAATAATAACTGGCGTGACTGAGTTGAATCAAAAGGAAAGCGATGAAGGAGTCAGTCGTTAAGGCAACTATTTTGTTTTGTGTCACACATCACAGCGCCAATGTGTTTACAAGCAGAAAAGACTAACAGTGTGTATTGTAATCGTTACGTGGATTAAAGTTTAATTAGAATAGCAATGTTTAAATGGGATTGCTTATCAAACAAGTTGTACCACTGCAGTAATCGTCTATTAATTGTTGTTCCCCTCCACATAATAGCACTTGGTGTTCCACAAATATTGGCAAAATAAAGATTTATCTTCAATTAAAGGTTACTCATTCCTATTGACAAAGAAAGCTCAACTGAAGGACTTTTTTTGTAAACTTTAATTTAGTTGGAATGGGAGGCGATGGGAAGCTGCATATGTGTTAAAAAGTACTTTAAATACATGCTTGTGGAGACGTAGTGACTAAAAGAAGTGCTTCATCTTACTCCAACTGGTTTTATGAGTTTAAAGGCATCTAATTGTTCCAATGATAGCATAGACTTACCCGTTTATAGACGTTTGCCTTGTTCAGCTGGAAGGCATCCTTAGATCTGTCATAAAATGGGTGATAGCTTGATAGCATCCAAATTCTCCTTTCCTGGTCAGTGCAACGTCAAAATCAGTCCACTGTAATGTTCCTGGTTTTCTTAAGAAGAACTTCAAATCGTCCAAGGAACTGGATGACTCGTAACTAAATGCTACAACGTCAGACTTAAAGGCTATTTCACCGTAGACTCACAATATAGTATAGGCCATAGTACGCCTAACTTGACGTGCATTTAAAGGTATAGTCTACAATCTTTGAGAGTTAAGCTGGCGTCACACAGACCGTCATGTTACAAAATGTCCATTATTCGTCATTTGTGACAGTTCCAACGAAACTCAACCTAACTGGAGAAGGTTCATAACATCACGTAGCATTTGTAGCATTCAACATCAAATGCTACAAATGTGACCATATTTGTGGAGTGCGTAACAGTGCGTGTACATTTGTGGGGCGGGGCCTGGGCTGCTGTCCTTGCACCGTCTGGGGCTGTGCGGTCTTGCTGGGTTGTGGCCTGTTCGTGGGCTGGGGTGGGGGGTGCCCCACGGGGCTCCCGACTGATATAAACACCACGCTGCAGGCAACTCGTCACTTCATTTTTGTATGGTTTCAAGATGCCACCAGAACTAAACAGCAACAGGTGCCCTCCACACCTGCAGCTCCTGATGCTCCTCCAGCACCTCCAGTTTCTCCTCCATCTACTCCTGCTGTTCCTCAGAAGGGGAGTGACTCAAATGGACCAGAGGTGCAGCCTGATGACCCAAGCATTGTGGAGTGATGTGGAATGTCCAAGATATGATGAGGGGATGAATTTTGGTGTGTGTGGAGCAAAATACTGTATATACCTTTTCGGCAACATTCACCACACTTGTGGCTCCATGTACCGTATTGTGAAGATTTGCAGTAGCACGCGCCCTCGTTCGTGACCGAGCGTAACAGAGCGTTACAATTCGCCACTGACTCGTGCCATTTTTCGTACTGCGTTGTAACATGGCGTTAAAATGTGAGGCACGAATATAAATTTTTGCCGTTCGTAACGTGTCGGGGCTCTGTGTAACTCAAGCATCAGCAATAATTGAAAGTTGCACTTCCTCAAAGCTCCTCATCCTTTTCCCCTTCCTATCAGTGCTCTGTCCAAAGCTCTCCCCCCCCCCCCCCCCCAAACCATGAATAAGCATCTGATATAAAGATAACAAATACCCAGAAGCAGAACAAATAATTAAGCAGAATATTTCCAGGAACTGTGTCACGTGATGAGTACGCACGCTGGAGAAGGGAGGGACACAGGGAGATGTGGGCAGGATGAGATATGAAGGCATCTAATTGGTTCTTTCCATTCTGACCGAATGGCAGGGATTGGTCAGAGTTGTTACAGTTTTCCAGCTGCTACAGATTTCTGATTCTTTCTGTTTCTTTTTCTGAATACATAATGTATTGACTACTCTCAGAATGAAAGGACAATTTCACCTAGAATAAGAAAAAGGGTTTCTGAACAGGACATGGTTGCCTATTCCTTTAAATCAGGGGTGTCAAACCCTATTTAGTTCAGTGGCCAAATACGGACTGGGTTGATCTCAAGCGGGCCAAAGACTATGGTCAAAGAAAACAAGCAATTTTCAACCTTAATGTGCCCTAGTCTGCACTTCCACGTATAAATGATGTGTATCAGTCCCTGCAAGATATTCACTTTAGAGTTCCTTGATTATTTGACCATTATTTATTTGATTTTGTGAAATAATTTGAGGAAAATGGCAGGATTTTGGAAACATTAAGAGTTAAGAAATGAGTATTTGGAGGGACTGAGATATCTACAACTGAATTAGTTTCAAATTGACACAACGATTCATGATTTCTCTGTCATTTTTCATTTTCTCCTGGGGGCCAAATTTGATGCTCTAAAAGGCTGGATTTGGCCCCTGGGTCTTGAGTTTGACACATGGGCTTTAGAGCAGGGATTCTCAACCTTTTAGACCTCGGGACCCAATTATCCGAATACAAAGTGTCCCGGGATCCATTTAAATATTAACACTTTCATTTCAATTGATCCGAGTCTTGGTTTGATATGTATTCAATAGTTAAATCAAGTCCACTTACAGTTTAACAAGCTAAAACATTGTAAAATAAATGATATGATACACTGTGATCATCTCAAAGACATTTCTTTTTATTGTGTATGTAAACCTGCACATGCAACGCTCAACAGGTGAGCAATTAGAACAAATCAAGTTGCTACAAGAACAAATATAAAGGATCAAAATCCCAATATATTTTGATTTAGACGCTCAAAAAACTGAAGAAAAATTCTGCTAAATAAAATGATTTGGTAATAAAATAAATACATTAAAAATATTAGGTATCAAATTAAATAAATAAACTGTAAGATAGATAGATGTACAATTGAAAACATTAACTTATAACCTGCTGATGAAATTGACAATTTAATTTTGAAGGCTTCAGTGCTTTGTTTGCTACTGTTATTCCACTCTCAACACACTGGGCTCTCGGCTCTGCCTCACGGCCTCCGTTCACAGAGCCAAACTTAATAAAGTCAGGGTTGTACTTGTGGATAAATATTGCCTTTGAGGAGGGGGTGGCAACACTTTCATCTTCACTTTTTTTGTTTTAAAAACTTTTCCACAACTTCAGCCAAAAGTTTGCACCTGTCTTCTTCTGCTGCTGCTCATTGGAGCGTTCAAAAACTGAACGATGCCTCAATGCCACGGTCTTGCAGCCCTCGAGGCCCACAGGTGCAGAACTGAATGTTTTTCGCGTCCCAGTAGTTAGCATCCGTGGCCCAAGAATGAGCAGCGGCCCTATGGTTGAGAATTACTGCTTTTAAAGGCTTGAAGTTTATAATAGTGACTCCAGAGACTTTTCTTACATTAATTAGTAACAAAGTTTTGTTGTTCACCCTTAGACCAATCATTTAAAGTGCATTTGTGAAATGGCTTGGTGTTGCTTTAAAGGGATTAACACTTTCTGAGTCTCCGAGAATAAACAACCACATCATTCTATTCTAAACTCTGCAGAGGAACATTTGGCACCGCAGTCAAGTTCTCTGAAGCAAACCATGCTTTATCCACTCAGGTCATTTACTTTCAGCACAGCACACACATACCTGTTAAAATTCAGAAAAAAGATCTTATTCTTCGAAGGCATGAGGTTGAAGATATTACAGAAGCTACTATAGCTACGGAGTGGCTATAACACGACGACCGAGCAGCCGCCGCGCAGCTCTTTAAAGTCTGTTGTCTCTTTTGGGAAAAGATGGGAAGCTTTGAGATAAAGTCACTCTGATCTAGTTTTTACTTACTGAGACGAGATAATAATCACCTGTGAGAAACTCTAATCTTATCTGTTTGCTTTTGCGAGGAAAGCCCAGGAGTGAGTGAGAGGAAAATCAGGATCCGGCAGCAGCATTCCTCTCACTGGCTGCTGGCGACCCGTGGCGGGATTCTGTGTCAGACGTGATGGGGATGTAGAAAAGCAGGAAACACAATTTTAGGCCCCCGAAGCTGCATCTGCTGCCAGGATTTTATTGTGTTTGTTTATTTTTTTTATTTTTTTGCCACACTGAAATGATCTTTATATTATGTATTCAAGGATATTTCATTAGCGAGGACAGAAATAGATACATTAGTGTTATGAGAGAGCGAGGCTCATCAGTTTGCCACAGTTAATGAACGTGCTATGCATGAATGAGGTCTAACAGCCTATAAGAGTTCCCACAGATTGTGTTGCACATTATTGTGAATACTTTGCTCTGTTTAACATTGCTGTGGGTCACCCCAAAAGCATGAGACTTGTTTGTGAAAAAGAGGTGGCAGTGGGAAGAACTGTTAATGGCCTTTAAGTAAAATGCCCTCCATCATTTTTTTTTCCTCTCTAGCCACATCTCCTCTTTCTTGTTGCTCCATTAATTAGATTTAGTTTGCTCAGCGCAACCTTTTCTGGTCCTTGACAGGAGGATGGGAAGAAAAGCAGGGTGGAGGAGGAAGCAGAAATAATATTCACTAATAACATTTACCTTTGTATGACAGATTGAAAGATTTTTTTTTTTTTGTATCTCAAAAGTGTTACTTAATGAATGTATTATGCTGGTCCCCCCCCCACTTGCAGGAGACAGACTCCCTCAAGTCCACCAACAAGATCTGCCGCCAGCTGATTTACCACCTGACTCCTCACTCCAAGTGGACGAGACAGAGCGTGCCCAGGAGGAAGTCTCAGGCTTGGTGAGTTTGCATTCGTCTGCTGCCTCCCGACACGGCGCCATCACTCACCACGTCCTCTGTCTCTACCAAACACATTCACATCCTCGACCCACACGCCTCAGCACGACCCCACCAATCCTCCCCCGCCTCACAGCGACAACTGAGGAATAAACAGACGTCATTGATTTTGACAGATTCATTTTGGAAATACAATTTGCCATTGGATGCATTAAAGTTTTATATAATGTTTCATATAAGATGGCACGTTATATATGTGTATGGCTCTGCCTGTTTTCTTTTCTCCACCAACAATATTTGTCTGTTTTAAGCATTTATTTCAACTTTTTATTGCCTTTGCTTCAGCATTGCTTAAAGCTGATATCAGGAGTTTCTGAGAAATCTACTGTATGTTTATGTATGATTCTTTTGAAATGCGAAAAAATACCTTTACTATGGTCTACTGCCGGTAGTCACTAATATACATACATCATATATTTGTCCCTCCTTCGTCCTATAGACCCCTATACAAATGGAAACGATCGCAGTGATCGCCCAGCCAATAGGCTTCAACTTTATGTTTTTGAGACTGTCAATCAAAGTGAATGCAGAACTGTGCACGGAAACAAGGCCACGCGATGCGCTTGCAGAAAAGTAGAGGCGTGGCTTCTGGTAGATTGGCAGAGGCAGTGGGAGGAAGTGGAACTGTTTAGGGCGGGGCATCGAGACGTTTCTCAGAAACTCCGGATATCAGCTTTAACCATGACTCAGTCAGATATCCACAGTGCAAAAGATGACATTATTTTCTGTTTGTTTGGTATCACTCTCATGCATATCTTTAGCATAATTTTCCTCCTCGGAACCACTAGAATGTCCACCAGGATGTTTAGTCAGAACTAATGTTGTTTAGTTAGTTACTAATTAATCTCTATCGAAATATAATCTGTGTAGGAAATTTGGTTTACAAGTCATAATGCAATAATAAAGGCAATAAATCTGAGACTGTTTTGCAACTTGCTGGCAAAATTACCAGGTTTATGATCGACTCACCATATTGTGAGGTTAGGACATTACAGTAGGTGAAATAATACTATCTTCAACTGTCTCAATTACACTAAGTTACTGTTTAACTTTGTATTGTGTGTCAGGGACAACAAACAGTCTGCTTCATGAATAAGAGGAAAACTGTGTGTCATGGCTTTCACCGGTAATTAGAGGTGAACTAATTTAAAGCTTGCCACTTGAGAGAAATCGCTCTGAGGTATCTGCGTTGTTTTTTTGGATTCAAAAACATTTTTCTATGACTAATTATCTTATTCTCTCACAGAAATGTCGGTCTTCTTAAAAGAACATGGCTTGTCTTAGGATTTAAAAGATAATTGTAATCTGTGTGGCTGCATTAATGTTTAATATTCATGAGTTTAGACAACAGATCGGTGACTGGTTGATAATACATTGAAGATGTAAAAAAAAATGTACAATTTACAGCAAAAACTGTATTCACAGTATGGATTGGAAACGGTTGAAATGACTTTGAGTTATAGCTGCAACTGCAGCACAAGTAGCCCAACTGTTCATGCATTAATTATTAAACACCATTAATGCACATGTAAGACTTTAAAATGCTCCATTTGTTTCATTGCGGCCTTATGCATTCACTTTAAATGCGGGTTTTCTTAAGCATGTGACTTCTTTTTGTTGTTTCAAACACGCAATTCTCAGTTCTCACTATTCGTCTCTCACCAGCAGAGCATCTGAGCCCGTGTGATACTACAGTGACTAAACAGTCTCGCACCAATTATAAGGAATTCAACTGCAGCCACATTAAGAAATTGTGTCTAGGGAGATAAAGGAGAGTTTCTCAGTGTGACCAAGCATTCAGCCAAGGATTAGGATTGTGAACAAACTGCAGGATTAAGTAGAATAAGAAGTAAAAGTAAATGTAAGCAGTGAAAAACCATGTCAACAAACACAAATGCTACCCAGCAGGCACACGTGAGAAACCATGAAGACGAAATGAAAACATGTTGATTGTCGCGCTCCCTAAACAATTAACCCAGATTGAAAGATTTTTTTTAAATTGACAGCTCGAGTTAACTTCCTGCCTCTGCGATGCTTCCCAATAACACTCGACAAAACAACACGGCAGACTCTCCCAGAGTGCTCATTAGCAAGCTTTCTCTCGTGCACACAGCCTGCTCTGCAAACACCCTGACAGCAGCCTTTCATGACGCTCAGCATCTTTAAGAACGTGGATGTCGGTGTGAATATAGGTTTTTCATCTCTGACAATACCTATTTTATAGAATCTCTTCCTTGTATTCATTTTTCAGGGTCAGTTTTGTCCATCCGTGGCCACACATGAGCTGAAGCTCTGGGGAAACACTGAGAGAAATGCTCTGTCAAACGAGGGGGAGGCAGCAAGATCACAGCTAGGTTGCGGATTAGAAGTCACATGTTTCCCACTCTGTGTCCTGTCGACTCATTTTGAATCATTTCCTGGTTTGATCATTTCGTATTCAGAAAATAAATGTGCTCCGCTTTTTTGATTTTCTGCATGAAGAGACTGTGACAAATGAATGTGATTAATGTGCTTTTGCTCTTCGCTTCGCGTCTCATATTAAATTTGTTTTTATGGAGTAAGTGCAAGTGGTCACAGATATTGTGGTGATAAATCCCAACTCCTGCTTCGTAACTGAAGCCTGGTTGCTTCAGTGAGTGCAAACCAAGTGAGCTGTGTTCAATATTATCAATCCATTTTTCTCCTTAGCCTGTGCCAGGTTTCTGGGAAGTGCCGTACTGCTGAGTCCCCAGAGAATGCTTTTTTAATTGGAATAGAATTTCAGATGAATCAATATCATAATTTTTTTTACTACACTGGAATGGCCCTCCCAACACATTTGGAAGAGATTGAACTACCATTGTGGGTGCGATTTCAGTTATTGGTGTGTTGCTTTTACAGACATCCTCCTCACATTTAAATGTCCAGTATCATGCTATTTATCACCCATCTTCTTTTTGTTCTAAGAAATCCAACAACATAGTATTTTAGGCTTATTTTCCCAAACTCACCTGTTTTCCAGAGTTTTAGCCCTCTGAAAAGTGACTTTCTGAGCAGTTCTAAAAAGGGGCTGTTTTGGGGCTCACTTGTGCATATTCATGAGTAGGCGTGTCTGTAGATGCTGACTCCACACAACAGCTGATCACTAGTGATTTTCTTTTGCTATCCACACACTCTTGTTATTGTTTTCAGCCAAAAAAAACTGTACATTACAGTAAAACACATGGATATTTAAGCAGCTATTGTGATTGTGAGTCAGACAAACACTGTTTCACAGTGCGTGTGTGCGCTGTGCGGCAGCAGCCGAGTAAATCAGCTGTTTTAGCTATTTCAAACAGTCACTGGAGCTGCTACATCGCTTACGCCGCTACGTGACGTCAGGTCGCGAGAAAAATCCAACTTGCCCGTTTGGAGCTGACTTTTTACAAAATGTGAAGTAACAAGAGACAGAGGAAACAGAACTTTTTCAATTTTGGCCCTCTGAATGAGGCTAAAGGGCTGTATATCACTATAGCAAAACCATTATGTAGTGATTTTTACATAATACTGCCCCTTTAAGGAAATTACCGATTGAGAAACATTGGGTTCGTTTTTAAGCTTAGTGCAGTGTGTTGTGTAGGGGCAGATGGCATTATGTTGTTCTGTTAAATTTGTGTCATCTTGGTGCTTTGACAGTATTTAGCAACACACCAGACACTCCACAACGTAGCAAACAGCTGCCTGTGTGTGCTGCTTACGTCCACCTACTGACAAGGAGGAGTATTTAAAGTCTCTCATAATGAAAACCAACAGCAAAAGCAAGTGTATTGGAAATTGTTCTGTTCTTCTGAAACAAAATTAAGTTTCACGGTCTTTATGAAGTGCATTAAATATGAGACCATTTTTACCCATTTTGTTGAAATTTTAGGCAACACTTTACGTGAAGTTTTATACATAAAGGCTGACATTACGCTGTCACTATGATGACATGAAACCTGTCATTAGCATAAATAAGGTGTCATGAAGGCTGTCATTAAGTGTCGTTCCTAACCCTAAGGATTAGGAATGACACTTAGGGTTAGGATAAGGAACGACACTTAATGACAGCCTTCATTACACCTTATTCATGCTGATGACAAGATAATGACAGCTTAATGTCAGCCTTATGTATAAAACTTCAAATAAAGTGTGACCAAATTTTATTGCGATGGGGGGCCCTAAAAATGTTTTGTTTTTCAAAGGGTGGACGCAACAGAAAACTTTTGGGAACCACCGCATTAGCAAGTGGTACGAAACTTCCTCTCTCTTTCTGACCAACTACTGGTACTTGCTGTTGATCACTCACAGCACTAGGGGTCGCATTAACCAAATATATCCTGTAGTTGATTGTGACTGTCATTTTTACAAATGACAATTCACACCCCTAACCACTTGGTGGCGAGTGAGCAAAATTTCCTATGTCACCATTTTCTCTTTAATAGTCAGGGTGTCTGCGAAGTCTTAAAAAGATTTTATGAGGCATTAAATTGTATTGGTATTCAAGCTTTGATTTGGTTGCGTACTCGGAGCTAGATCGCCTAGCTAGATTGAGCTGCGCGCGTACAGACGAGAAGAAAATAAAAATGGGAACGTGCAAGTTCTCTGACTCCTGGCTCAAGATGCCAGAATTCAGAGATTGGATTAAGCCAGTCGAGAATAACAACCGGGAAGCCTATTGCGCACTTTGTAAGAAAAGGATTAGCATAGCATCGATGGGTATAAATGCAGTTAAAGTTGAAGAGCTGAAGAAAAGGACCAAAATCTTGCATGAAGTGTGCAACACACTTCAAATTGATTCAGACCATCTTGCTGAGCAGGCAGAAGGAAAATCTGGGTCATTAATGGCCCAACTTATCACCAAGTCCAACACCTTGCGCCCAAGGCGCAAAGAAAAGCTCAAAGAGCTGATGAACAGAGAAGCTGATTAAAAGCAAATCACACAATCTCAGGCACATGTCTTAATTTTTGATTATGTTTTTAAGAAGTTCTTGTTTTCCGCCAGTTGGCCTTGAATAATTGTTGTTACTTGTTGTGACCTGAGGGGAATGTCAAAAAACCTTTCCTTTAATTTATTCTGTCAAGTTTTATTCCTTCTCAGCTTTCCTCATTTCTTTTAAATTGCAACCGACAACTGTTTAAGATGTGTTGCTAACAACAGCTTAAAGCGGCTATGAGGTCTTAATTTTTTTTTTGAAAGGTTTTTTAAAAAGTCTTAAAAAGGTATCGAAATTAACCTCAGGATTCCTGCATGTACCCTGAATAGTGCATCCATAACATATTTTACAATATTACGTCCATCTTAATGTCAAATTTTGCATTTCAATGTTGCTTTTCCCACATTGCCGGTTTGATTTTTCATTACAGCACTGATAGCTCACACTGACAGAGTTAGATAGCGTCATTATTTTTATCATGACACAAATTACTTGCCTTGAAATGTAGCTAAATCTAAGAAGACTTGTGCAAACAATTCGTCAGGCACAGAATTCGTCACAACACCCATTTGTGATGGTGGTCATAGTCAGAGGTTGTGACAAACTCTGTGGCCCGACAAAGTGATGGTTCCGTTGGCCTTAAAAGTCCCCTGTGGTGTCACCAAAATCAACTTTGGTAGGTGAAACCTTCGGCCACGTCACTTGATAACTGACAGAGCATCTTATGACGTCACAGGCACAGCTCTGGCATTTCAGCAAACCCAGAACCAGATGCTGGGCTGAAGTGAAAATGGCAATGTTGCATAAAGGCAGACGAACCACAACATGAACTTATTAAAATGTTTGACCCATGGAGGCTCCATCTAGTGTTTGACACCACAACAGACCCCCAGAGGATAATTATAGTTAATAATTTGAAGGGTCAATTAAATTTTGTCATTAAAATGGAGATCTACACAGTATTAAGTGGTGCTTATAATCGCTTTTGCAATACATTTGCTTCCGTCTATGATGTGATGTCAGAGGTCACTACTCCAAAATGCCTTTTTGTGACTTGACGGATTTCTCTCCCACCCCATGCCTATGAAAGTCTTTCTCCTTCTTCATTGGCGCTCAGATGTCCTTCCTACTTTAACAAGATCGCCTCTTTCACGTCTTTGCTCAAAGGCGGAACACTCATTTTCTTAAGTGGCACCACGCGTCATCCTGTCACCTCTGAATCATCCCCTCCCAGCGTTAGCGCGTAACGAGCGCCGAGGCATTCTGACTACAAATGCATTAGGTGAATCAGGGGAAACCGTCCGACATCTCTTGATGTAAGACCTCATGCCTAAGGCTGTTTTTGTATCATCTCACTTAAAAGCTGCACTATGTAGAATCGTGAGACTCGTATGGAATCAACCACACGCCCCCCTCCCTTCCCTGTTTTGAATTCACAGGTCTCCTCATGAACACGTACAAATATCGAATTCTTAGCAACATTTTACCTTGCTATCGTTGTGCCTAATGCCGCGATAGGGACTTCTCCTACTGGAATGTCAACCATGGCACTTTTACGACCAATAGGACATGAACGCGCATTGATTTTAGTCGGGCAGCCAATAGTAACACCCCAAAACACCTTATCGGCCACTCTGATTAGCTGAAAAGTAGTGTCCCACGCCTGGATTTCTAAACCTCTTATACAGAGCCAAGAGAAGGAGCAGAAGTCCAGTGTCCACTCAGAACACTGAACTACAATATTATCAAAGGTGATTATGGATTTTTGACCAAATGAACCTAAAAAAAAAAGCTTACATACTGCAGCTTTAAGCACCTAACTTCCAACCAGGGTCACTATAATCACTTGAGAAGTGCATGCAGTGATTCTTTAATCAGTTCGTCCCAGCTCTGCTCAGCCTAGTTCTGTTAATTATTCTATTTCTGAACACAGCTGCTCTTTTCTTTGTTTATATGTATGATAATGATAATGAGGGATTAGTCAATTCAGGTATGGTTTTACAAATTCCATCATTAAACCCTTTTTGTCCCATTTT
This sequence comes from Gouania willdenowi, assembly GCF_900634775.1. Lineage (NCBI taxonomy): Eukaryota > Metazoa > Chordata > Actinopteri > Blenniiformes > Gobiesocidae > Gouania > Gouania willdenowi. Next base: position 21,000,310 of record NC_041055.1, read on the forward strand.
AATGCTAAAAACAATTAATCATTCATTTTTTCACATAACTAAGAGAAGTTAAGGAAACATATACAATACTCACATAAAGCTTACATGCCTGTGTATTTGTTCATTTATGATTGCCTTTCATGTATTGCAGATTTAAATTAATAGAAAGGAACAAAACCTGGCACATTAGAGAGCGACTCCTGATAAACAGGAGGATGGAGGGCACTATTTTAGTGATATATGGTTAAAAGACGTACAGAACCTTTACAAAGCGCAAGAATGGGCAATGTAAATCACATTTAGTAGGTTTTGTTGCTTTTATTTTGTAACTGTAACTTTATTTTATCGTTTTTTGTCATTGTCAATACAAATTTATGTTAGATTTTTAGTGCTCAGTTAAAAACTAGTTAATATTTATTTACGCTTATAACCAAATCCTAACCTGTTGCTTGTTTCTTGCCTGTTACTGCAGTAAATAAACTCTTCATTCTAGAGTATTTACAGTAAAAAGGGACTTGTTTACTCCGATTCATGTGTCATTTGCCTTTCATTGCGACCCACTTTTCTGGCTTTCCGACCCTTGCCGGGGGTGTGCGCTGGCAGGCTCTGACACTGTGCGCTCGCCCTCTGACATGGTTGACTCCGCTGCCAGAAAAGTCCACCAAGGAGAAGAGTCAGTGAAACTATGAGTTCATGTTTTCCACTGAACAAACACACACGTCCAGCTAGTTAAATGTCTCCCCATCGCCAGTATTTATTTCCCATGTTTTCCTATCTTCTGATGGAGTGTTCCACTTGACTGCATGCTACACTCGCTTGGCTTTCTGTGTGACCTTCACGTTTATTAGAGACTTAAGGATCCAGCCACTTTCCTCATACATGAATAATTGAGGGATTCCCGTGTTGCTGACTGGGATCCTGCTGGGCGAGGGAAAGAGGAGTTTCTTAGTATTCGTCCCTCTTTTTTTTATGCTGCAAAAACAACTGTTAAAGTGATTATAGTGCATGTTTAGTACTAAACTCGACAATATTTGTGATTAGTGAGAGTGCTGCAGAGCCTCTCTAGGCCTCTCATTGAGTTAATTTAAAGTGTAAATCACAGATGAGGCTGTAGCTTTGGGTGAAACAGAACTAAGGGGGGCTGAATACACACTGAAATGAAATAAACAATTAAGTATTCGTTTCAGTGGTTAATCTAATAGTCCCCCTGAAATGTATCAATATTGTGCCCCCCCCCCCACTCTGTAGCTGCATTTCAATGCTGGTTTCATAACTGTGCCTTGATATAGGAGAGCAAAGCGCGCTCCTCTATGAAACACAGTTATGTAAGACAAACTGTTTTCTATGCGTTCTGTTGCAGTATTCTCTTCTCCTAAGCATTCAGTTTGTCGCGTCAAATCAAATTTATAGCTATCCGATGACTGCGTATAAGATTTTACATGCTGCACGGTTGCATTACAGCACGCTCTGTGCTCTGATCTGGTATAATTACTGGCACCAAAAGCCTCAATTTTCTATTTTGATATTTTAAGTGGGAATCCCATATTTCCCAGGTAGCAGATTTTGTTGTTGTGCAGCCTTTTCGTCTTTTTAGATTTTGTGTTTGCTACAGTTTAGCATCACTCCTGTTAATGCGACACGGTTTCCGTGGCCCAAGAGAGTTCTATGATGGAGTAGCTCATAGCGGCGGAGGGTTTATTGCGCCTGAAAAAACCCTCAAGTCGTCTTTTTTCCTTCTCTGTTGCTCATTAAAACTTTACCTTCAGACCTGCACAGAACACTGGCTGCATCCATAGCATAGTTAAGGATTTAAGGAGTACTGATGCATGTATGGAGTCATTTCTGCCACTGAGAGATGTTTTCTTGTCTATTTTTTGAGGGCACGTATGCTTGCCACTTCACTCTGTGTTAACATCAGGATTTCTCCCAAGCATCGAACTCAAAGTTTCCAAGAACGAAATGACTGATTCAAGACGTCAACTGCACAGCCTGCAGCTGCTCTGCTGGCAGCACACAATGGAGGCACCCTTAATCAGTCTATCCGCTAAATGTTTCACTGAAATTTAATCCAAATCCAAATGAGCTTTGAGGCTATTTTTTCCTTCCCAGAAAATGTTCCATTATCCCCATGAAAGTGGAAGGTGGTAGATGGTGTGGGCAATCACTCCTCTCATGTTTCCCTGCACATTTTCTGCAGGAGCGTAGTATCAGTATGACAGCTGAATAGGAGAGGAAATTATGCATTTAAGTGCATTTTTCTACCGTTGGCCATGTTCCTAAGAGTCTTCAGAGTGACAAATTTGCTGCTAATATGAGTTGTGTTAAGATAACCAATGAAGCAAATGTTCTGCACCATAGCCTCCAGTCACAGGCCTGAAGACACATTCCCACGTAAAATGAGCAGCGGAATAAACGAAGCATTTCTTCAGGATGACTTTGTAGAGTTTGTCTTTACAGGCTCTCTCCCACGGCTCAGCCAGACTCCGGTGCATGTATTATACTGATGCCTGGAAGCCAAACAGCTCGAATCGATCAGAGAAATAAACAAGTCAAGACCAAAGCACTGATGAAGCAGACATTGATCTGCGCGTCCCATGAGTCCGTGGAGTGGCATTCACATCCAATGTTTCTCATGTGCTTTTATTTTATTCTGTTTTAATGATTCCAAAATCTTGCTGCATCATCAGTAGGGTTTGACTTTTAATCTGTTGTTTTGTATCAATATTATTATTATTATTGTATTCTTATTTTATTCATTATTATTATTATTATTATTATTATTATTATTATTATTATTATTATTACTATTATTATTATCTTGTTATTTTTATTTAGTTTGCACATATTAGTCTAACTACTCTTATATTTATGTTTATACTTCTTTTTTCTTTTTCTTTTTCTTTATTTTATTTATTTTTCTTTATTCTAGTTGATTGTTATTATTTAATGTTATACTACCTGAGAGAGCACAGGTCACCAAAAGAAATTCCTCGTGTGTATTCATTCACCCCTGGCCAATAAAGTTGATTCTGATTCTGATTCTGATTCTGATAATCAGATCACTAAATTATTATTGGAGAATAATAAACCTTTATTTATCAGCAACTACAGTATATGAGCCAAATACTTTGAAGAAATATGAGTGGGTTGGAGCTTATATGTATAAGAAACATGCAGCAAAACAAACATCTATTACATTAGATGTATTACTCTTATTTTAACTTTATTAAAATGTATTTTTCTTTTGAGCCCTATTTTTGTAAATCAACACACGAACAGATTTCAAAATTTAGCAAGGCTGTCATGCAGACTGCACAGCTTTAATATTTGTCTGCTAATATGGGATGTACAGACAGCAGCTGCTGAGGTTATCCTGTAGGCTGGAGGGAAATAAAATATCATTCTGATTCATACACACAGAGAGAGATAGTAAAAGAAAATGAAGACGTGCAGATTTAAAGTGCAGGACCCCTCTTAGTGAAGCCTAGTGATTTACACACTCACTATTTCGTGCCCATCACTGTGTTCCTGCTGTCATAGAAAATTAACAGATAGAGAAGTTGCTATGGAGCTGAAAACCTGGGATGTCTAAATTGCACAAATCATCCTTTTCAACCTAAAAATCCATTCAGAGATCATGATTGTGAGAACACAATATACTGTATGTAAAATACTACTTCATGACATTCGTTAGCGAATCATAGTCTATGGACATTATCTAGAATCGCACAGTCATGTTTGAACTGTGAATGTATTATATACAAGCTTTACCATAAAGCTATGGGAAAGTTGGTTTAAGCTGTATTTGGGTTAACTACAGATGCAATTTAAAAAATTTTAATGTCAGGATGTTAATGGAGGAAAGTGTTGAAGGTCAGACCGATTTTCACTGTAACTTTGCACTGAGACTATTTGACTGCATGCCAAGAGATGAGCTGTATACTGTATTAGGTGATTCTGGCACAGAACATGCTGGAGGCCTGTGGGAGAGAGAAGAAGCAGGAGTACACCAGGGATCCGCTTTGAGCCCCTTTTCTGTTTGAAGTAGTGATGGACAGCTTGGCAGAAGATGTCAGGCACGAGTCCCAGCAGATGTATGCAGATAACATCCACATCTAGGCTGAAAGTAGGACACAGGTGGAGGTGGAGAAGGAAAGGTGGAGGTGTGAACTGGAGTGGAATGAAAGTAACACAGAATACATGTGGGGCACATGTTTGAAGCTGCTGGAAACTAAATAATTTTTATCAGACAAATCCATAATGTAGGCCTCATAGATCAGTAAATGAAAGCTACTTTGCTTGAAAAAAAAGATGTTCGAAAGTGTGTTCTGATCTCCACTGTAAACACTTGGTTTATTGACATTCATGGAAAAATGTTGCGCATTGCATTGTGAGATGTGGAGTCCTATTGACGGATACATAGAAGTGTTTTTACCTCATTCTTACTGTGGTTTCTTGCGAAAACTCTGCGAAAGTGATTTCCCAACACACTTCTGGTGTTTTCACAGATGGAAAGTCGAGGAAAAGCAATGACGGATTTTTATATTGGGGTTTACGCGCAAAGATTTGAATCTGGCTAAAATTCAATGTCTCGCGCAGTGAGGTGATATCACGGGGAATACCGGGAACAAACTAGAATGAAAACTGTGTCAAGAGAATTGCTGTCCTCGTCGTCTGGCAAAGAAAGAATGAAGGAAAAACACTTCTCTGCATCCGTCTACAGGACTCCACATTCTACAACGCAATGTGTTTTTTTTTTTCAAAAATGTCAACAAATTGAGGGTTTACGGTGGACACGAAAACAAACTTTGGTTTTTCCATTGATGTTGCATTCATTGATCTATTAGGCTAACACTATTTCTTGATTTGGTCAAATGTTTTATCTCCTGCAGCATTAATGGAAAGAGTAGAGATTTTTAAAATAACTTAGATGAACCATTAAAGAAGATATCAGTGAGCTTTTATAAAGTATGATTTGGAAAAATAGCTGAGTGTTGATTGGTGTGGTGAAATGGTGGAAGAAGTTACTTGTGTGTAGTGTATCTTCCTAAACTCAGCGCATATCAGTTTATTAAACCTCCCTGTATTTGAACAGAAGCGAATAGACAGCCAACACCTCACTCGGCCTGTGCGAACATTACTGATTCATGAGAGTAAATGAAGCTCAACATGTATCCTATGTGGGATGACACATTACAAGCTCCTGCTGCCATCGGCTTTCAGCTTCCAGTCCAGGAGAAAAGTAAACTGAAGGCTTGTGAGCTTGTGTTTTTAATTGGGATTGTGTCTACTTAGACCTTTTCCTGTTCCTCATTAATACGCGCACATCCATCCAGCCATCTGCCTGTGTCTGACTCAGTGCGGGGAAAGCTTTTGTTTGCATTGAAGCATAAATTGATTGTCTCGGAGAAGGGAAGCTGCAGACTAATGATGAGCACTCAAGTTTAGCAACTTGGGGGTAAGACAACGAGGCGGAGGGGAGGCTACGCTGAGTGGGCCAGATAATGAGAGGATGTAGACTCACTAACTGAAGCAAGTGCGAGGCTTAACTATGCGCTATTATATCATGGTAGGACTGATAAAGCAAATAGAAAAATGAAGAATAGTGAGATAGATTAGACTTGTGTGGATAAATAATCCTGCATTAAAAACAGAGGGAATTCCTCGGCATGGGTTCACACGCTGCCATGATGTTTCTTTCGTTTGAGCTTCTGTCCTGACCTTCTTCTGTCTCTGCTTGCGCACTGGAGTTAAACACTACAAATCTTTGATGTTTTACGGATTGTCTCGGGGGTTTACATGACAACAAAATCGACCCATGTTCAGAGCCTGCAAGTTAACAATATTTCCCAGGGAAAACTTGCCTTTAAAAAAAAGCAATTAGACGATCAGCCTGAACCCACGATTAACCGGCCATTAGTTTGACACACGAGAGGCATCTCTTATTAGATTCCTACGCTGCTGCGTCACTACCTTCCAAGGATGTCAATGTCAATAAATGAATCCCAGCAGTTATTCGCTTTTAAATGAGCCTCAAAGCAAGGGGCGCTCTCGTTGGCTTTGTGTTTTGTGTGCACGGCCTTTGATGTTGTTTGTGGATGAGCCGGACCAAGGGAATATGTATATGCAACAATGCCTACGAGCATGGCAGCCACATCTGAGGAGAGAAATGAGACACGTTGCTGTTTATGCTGTTGTCATTTCAGGCTGATAGATTACAGTGTAGCATGTGGCTTCAGAAATGTGAGCTGAGCCCCTGGGCCTGCAGTCCGTGGGTGGAAACGTGGCCGACTAGGAAGGACTTCTGAAGTTCTTTTTATTCTTCCTCATTAAAGCCACATTAGAAGCCCCCCACCCCACCCTCGCCATGCACCACTCACCAAGCTTCCACATCCACCCATGTTGGTCGCGAGAATTCTTCTTCCTTAAACCCAGGAACACAGGTGAGATGGAGACGACAGGAATACTTTCCTATGAATTAATAAGTGGAAATAAGAGCTGGGTTTTCTTACTGTAAAGTGCAAAAGTGGGGCAGAAGGAAACTGCTGCTGTCAAGAGAGTGGTTGGCTTTCCTGGAAGTTATCAGTCATCAGTGCATTTGTGGGTCATATTGTTAGAAATTAAACAGTAAAAACTAGGGGTGTCCCAATCCGATGTCGATATCGGATATTGGTCCGATATTAGCCTGAAAACGAATATATCGGATTCAAATTTCCGGATTTTCCGATTTGTTTTTTTTTTTTTATTGATTTTTTTTATTTAATTTATTCAATTGTAGAATACTGTAGATATTATGTTGAAGGTTCTGTAACCAATTGATTAATAATAAATGGGTCAGTTTTTCTCATACCTACTGTTTCTGACTATTGTTCTCTATTTGAGTGACATCACTTCATCAAGACTTTTCTAACATTTCACACTACAAAGTAAATTATTATTTATTTTTTTATTATAGAAAAAAAAAGCATATATGATTCATGCTGGTATGCAAGGCTGCAATATCGGCATCATATCGGAAATGAAAAAGTTGTATTGGGACATCCCTAATAAAAACTGTCGATTTGGCTTTTGAAAAGAGTAAATAAACCTCAAAACTGCTTTTTTTGGCTAAAAACAAATGTATTTGGGTATGAAGTATTGTTGTTGACTGATCCTAGTCCAACTCTTGAATTTTGGGTCAACGATATTCAATTTGGGGTATTTTGTGGTCAAATGTAAGCGTGACTTCCCTCTATGGGTTGAAACCCGGCTATTACAATTTAATTTTGCTATTAGCTGAGAACGAGATTCTGTGATGTCATTGGACCATAGTGCGTCACAAACAAGCACCGTATTGAGAGAATTATGATTAGAGAGATTTAGTGAGCATTAAGTAGCTAGTTAGCATAACAATTGTTCTTTAAAGATTGTATAGTATAGAATGGGTGTGTCTTAACTGCTCCAGGAGCCCGCCCATAATCAAAGCATTTTTTTATTTTCTCCTAGTGGCAGGTCAACAAAAACCAGGGGTTTTAGTTACTCTACTTTCCAATATTGACCTATACCAATATATATATAGACCCGTCCTCCCAACCTAACTTTAGATGACATTATTTACTGTACACACCATGGAATTGACAGGTTAAGCCTAATTATAATGTGATGCATTAAAACAAAAAAAACATCATCTGTGCAAAATAAGAATTCATTATTTAATTTCATTACTGGAAAAAATGCCATATTTGATTGTATCATGTGTTACAGATGGGCACAAATTGCACAGCCAGGTCGCAGCATCGTGCTTATCAGTGAGATCTGCTGCACCTGCAGAGTTGAGCACGACTGTGAATCATTGGCAATCAGATGGACTGGAGGATATAAGGAGGGTTTCATGCTCAGTTCAGTTGCTGTGGGAATGGGACTCAGAAGGTTTTGCATGGTATGCTGGGGGTTCTTTCAACGCTGACTGTGATTGTGACTGGTTGATCCAAGCACTTTGATTGTTTGTGGTGAATGGTTCCCTTCAGGGGAGGACTGGGACACAAATTAAACCCTGGCATTTTCTGTCCAGACCAGTCCACTGCGTTCTCAGAGGACACCATGTAGAAGCCATTAAGTCAGTGATGCTCAACATGTGGCTCTTTGTCTTAAATTTAATCATTATTCCCCCAGAAAACCTTAAAATGGGGACAGTTTTAACTCCTTTTTACCTAAAACTTCCTTTGTCCCATTTTTGCCCCTTTTGGCTACTTTTATCCAAATAAGCTAACATTTGCCAAAAAAGTATCACTTGTTTTATTTTTTCCCTACATTTTCTCTTTTTTTGTTCCACATTTTTGCCCTTTTTCACTATTTGCCCCTTTAAGCTACCCTTTGCCATTACAAACCACCCGTTTCCTTTTGCCCATTTTTGGTCACTCTACATTCTTTTCACATCTTTGCCACTTTTGAACCATTTTTGGCCACCTGTTAACATGTCTGCCTCCACTCGCTTGTTAAAAAAACAACGAAAATGTAGCGGACCAGTCCACCCCTGCCTCCTTTCTAGTTTTGCGGCTTCCACCTAATTATAGTCTGGGTCCTAATTTTTAGGGATGTCTCGATGCAACTTTTTCACATACGATACGGATGTTGCAGCCTTGAGTATTTGGTCGACACCGATACGGATATCGGCTTGAATCATCCATACTTTTATGATTTATTTTATAGTGTGGAATATTAGAAATGGCTTGACAAAGTGATGGTACTCAAACAGAGAACAATAGACAGCAACAGTAGGGATGACAAAAAACTGACCCATTTATTATAAACCACTTAGTTACATATATTTTAACCATCAACTTCTACAGTATTCTACAATTTAATTAATATAATATATAACGGAGATTTTAGATGCAGTCCGATTAAAATCCGATATTTGTTTTCTGGCTGATATCAATATAGGATCGGATACCCCTACTAATTTTATCTATCATTTTGATAAATTCAATGGGTTATAGTGGTGAGCAATCCATCACCCCCTCCCCCCAATACTGTTTAGTGTGCAGTATTGTTAGCATTACCCATGACTGACCTGTTTGATGGTTTTTGTTGTGCTGAATCCTGAGGGGGTGAGGCATAACACATGTTGTCTCAAACATCACATATTGGTTTTTCAATATCAACATGGATGCCCAGTGTCGACTGATATTACATTTTATCGCAATTATCGGTGAAACGATAAAATGGCCCACCTCTGTCTTTGTCTATTAACAATTCCTAGAGAAGGTTGACTTTATTAGCAAATATTTCTATCACTTTATCGCCATGACTTCTCAATAGTGAATGAATTTTCTTGGTGAGACCAACTTTTTCACATGGAATGATGAGATGAAAGGGGGGAAAAATGAAGAAGCAAGAAAGTAAGAGAGCATGACGGAGGGAGAGATGAATAATAGCCTGGTCCTAGAATCAATAATCGTGTGAATCACGTCCGCTGTGCTGCTTTGCAGATATTTTTCCTTTCCCTTAACCAAGCAAAGAGGGTGACAGATGTAAAGAGCAGGGCCTGTCGATTTATGAGGCTCCCAGACAGAGCGCAGGGTGATAGATGTAGGGATAACCTCACTGTGCACAAGGAGGTCCAGAGACAGGAGGAAGAGAAAATGGACAAAGACGGAGAGTGGGTGATCTTCAGGCCACTTAGAGTGAGCATTTGTTACACTGTGTGTGTTCCTCATGGTCATTGGTTAACTAGCTGTTGTTCCTCTCACTCAGACAGTGAAATCCCGAGATGAACTTATCTAAAAACTCTCTTATAGCTGCTGAATACGTATGAGCACCTGTAGTCATAGTCTAAAAAAAAGTTACTGCCTGTTTATGTTTCGCGTTCCTTCATCCCTCTGTCTGTTTTCCATTCGATATTTATTTGTAGATTGTAAATATTTCTCAGTAGCATTAAAAGTGTAGTTTATTTTGCAATATTCAGAATTATTTATTGAGTAAAGTCATAGTGACATTCAATGTTAATCTTTTTCTGACAGTTAAATACACTGATTTATTAAGAAGATGACGGTGATGTTGAAACATAAAGCAGTAATGATTCTGGCTGCAGCTGTATAATTTAAGGAATCCCACCAGTGAATCCTCATTTTTATAACACACTGTGTCACACATACTTAACTAAAGCAGCTTATGACTCAACCTTTCCAAGTCTTCATATCTCAGTGACCTGGTTTTTTTTTTTTTTTTTAATTTTTTTTTTTTTTTAATGTCCTGTAAATAGCAGTTTGTTATTGGGACAGAATTGTAACATGTTTATATTCATTACGCTTCCTAATTTCCTTCGACTTGATGAGAATTCTGCTCTCGGTGCACCTTTGGAGTAATTAAAACACAGCGGGAGCCTCTCCACTGTTCACGTTCAGCCCTGGAGGGATGAATTGTAAATTGAGAAGCTGAACATTGAGACACGTTTGAAAGCTAATTCCCTTCTTTGTGTTGGTGATTATAGAAGACGAAAAAGTGGCAGAAGCTTGCGCACTCCATAGTTCCTTTATGTTCAACTGGCAGTGCGGGAGAAAACCTGGTCTAATGTTGCATGACCCCTAAAGTGAATGCACAAAATGACTCAAAAACACACAAAATTACCACAAAAATAGCAAAAACACAAAAAATATGCTGTATTACTCTAAAAACGCATGAGACGACTACAAAATAACAGGAAAAATCTGGTCTATGTGTGTGGAGCGAATTTCTATACACAAAACTAAATATTTATTAAAAAAAAAACACACAATGATAACAGAAATGCCCAAAACGACACTAAAAAAGATACAAAAATACACATAATGATGTAAAACAAAAAACTAAACAATATTTATACAAAAAGTACACAAAACGACAACAGAAATGCACAAAAATATACAAAAGGCTCCAAAAACACACAAAATCACTCCAAAAAGCATACATTACAGAAAAATACACCAAACAACAACAAAAATATGAAAATGACTCAAAATTCACAAAACTAAATAATTATACAAAAAAACACACAAAATGACAACAGAAATGCACAAAACTACACTAAAAACATACAAAAATACACATAATGACTCCAAAAAACACCAAACAAAAAAGTATATAACAATTAGTAAAAAAAAAAAATCAGACGCATTCATCACGTGCATGTCCCATAGAATTTAACCAGGGAAATCGCACACGCTATTTTACTTTGCACCCGCAAATAAACCATCCAACTTTCAAACACATACTCATTTCGCCATAATTGACAATTCTGCTTAAGCTCCCACCATGTGAATACATACTTCCGACGGGCACTTTACTAGTATAACAAATGATGACAAATACACAGAAACGACTTCAACAACACAGTCTGAGAACAAAAATAATAGGAAAATACATTGAATGACAATATAACTACACAAAATGACTCAAAAACTTGACAACAAATATACACAAAGCAACTCCAAAGACACCAAAGCCGAATAACACAAATAACAAAAGAATATACAAACAAACTAGAAAAATACACCAATATGACTCCAGAAATGCAAAATGAAAACGAGTGCACAAATTGACAGAAAGGTACAAAACGACAACAGAAATAAACAAACCTTTTGATATTTCCTGCATTAATGCACAGATTGGTCATTGTTCTAAGTGTGGCCTTCAGTTACGACAATCACACTGTAATAAAAGTTGCTCATCCCTGCTTTATACTATGGAATCGTGTGGAGAACAGAACCTGCATCACACGTCTCCCATTTATTCACATCATAGATGAGTTATCATCAGCTGTGGGAATGTAAACAAAAGAACTTGAGTCATTGTTTTCTTCTTTTTTCCTTTCACAGTTTAAAGACCACCCTAAAGAAGAAGCTCTCAGGCGACGTGGTCAACCTGTCAGGGATCTCACTGTCAACCCGAGACGTCCACCGCGTGGCCTTCTACCTTCAGAGCAGCTGTGACGCAGTGTCGGCTGTGGACCTGAGCTTCACTCACCTGCAGGACGAAAGCTTGCGGCTGCTGCTGCCATACCTCAGCCGCCTGCCCAAACTCAGCATACTAGCCATCAACGGAAACCGTCTCACAATGGCAGTCATGAAAGACCTGACGGACGCGGTAAAAGATTCAAAAAGCTTCCCCTGCCTGGCCTGGATTGACCTGGGCAACAACGTGGACATCTTCACCGTCCCTCAGCCGCTGCTGGTGGCCCTGCGGCGCCGCTTTGGTCTGCGCAGCAGCCTCCCTACCATCTACGAGTACAGTGAAGCACGCACGTTAAGCAGCTTCAACCCAAACATGGAGACCTCAGTGGAAGAGCCCAGTTTGTACGAGGAGGGAGATCCAGAAGAGGACGATAGAGAGGATGACGAGGATAGCCTGGAGATTCAGGCTTGGGGGTTAAGAGACAGAAACATTTCGAAAAATGTGCCGCTTCTCTTTTGTGAAAGGTGAACACTAGAGGGTGCTTTTTTTTCTGACCGTCAAACCTTTATATCCTGAGTGTCACCTTGCCCTAAGTCTAGCCTTCTGTGTTACCCGTTGTTACGTGGCAGAACATCCTTCCAGTAAACCACACCTCTCTGAAAAAAACCAGGAAGCTGCTGTTGTGTGAAACTCTTTGTAACTATGACAGCTCTGTGGCTGATAGTCACTAGCTGGGTTTCCATTACCCATGGAAATGTGCAAAATCTGAACAGCACAAATAAAACCTGGTAATGGTCATTCGCAAAAAAACACTCAAATATCGCTAAAAGGTTTTTAACGCTTCCATGAGGAGGAATTTCAGGCATTTGATATTGAAATGTATCGCAAAAGTGCACTTGAAAAACACTTTTTCCGCAAATACACGTGACAGAACATGATGTACTAGGTTACATAACGTGACATAGCTGGTCACATGACCACTTCTCGCCGAGAAAACATGGCACAGTACGTGGAGACATCTCTAAGCATTTTACTTTAAGATTATTACTGCCACATTAGACGTGAAACAACAAAGCAATACAGTGAGTTATAAGGAGGTTTGGAGCGTCCATTTCCCGCAGCGAAGTCTCACGGGATGAGATTTCACGGGAGTTACGAGACTCCAGCCCAAAACAACTTTCAATGGAAACATGTTTAAAGCGCAAATATACTATGTCGACATTTAAAAATATCGCTTTCATTGTGTAAAAATCTGTAATGGAAACCCAGCTACTATTTGTTTCAAAGAATTTAAACTGAACAAGCTGCTTTTCAGCGCTCATGTTTTCTTTCTGAGGCTTTATGCTGTTCCAGGCTGTCTCCCGTCGCTGTTCACTGAAGCAGATGGCAGATTAGGTGCCTTGCACAAGGGCACAAAGTGCATATCTTTACAACAAGCCATTCTTAAGCTGGCTTTGTCTCCTCTGTATCTCCTCTGCCATCACAGTTTGGCTAGAAATATTGTGTACTAGGTGAATCTGCTTGTGTATGCATCATACACAACACCACTGTGTTTGTACCAAACGTGCTTCCAGTTATAGGACACTAGTTTACCATGTCTGTATTTATTAAAAGCATTTATGTCACAGCAGTGCAGGAAATCGCTGGGACCATACACACATAAAAAATACATGTATACTCAGATTTGCTCCTAGGTCACTGATTGGGAGCAAAGAACCATTTTAGTTATCAATAATTTTACCTGATAGTTGCTCACAATCAGAAGCACAAAATAATATGGCTGTGTTCGAAATGGCATATTCCTTACCATGCACTACAAACTCGATGAGTATATACTGTCTAATATATAAGTACGCTAGGATGATGACCGTTCCCACTTCCACGTTTCCCAAAATGCATTTTGAACCTACGACTAAAACAGGAAGCACAATGAGGCTAATTATTTCTGTTGATTCTCCACCTTTCAAAGTGTTGAAAGTATTTTAAGCGAGAAAGTGACCAAGTAGATTATTAACATGTACGAACCATAAAACTTGCGGAAACACATTTGATGCCGACATTTTGCAGAAGTTGAGACCCGCCATTGTGTGTTGACTTCAAAACAAGAGCCCTGTTTGCAAAGCATTAAAAAAAACTAACGGAAAACAAAAAGAGATGCTTTTGTTTTGAAAGGAGATGTTTGATTTTTAGCATGAAGCCAGTGTCATGTACTGAGATTGCATATGCGCATGCACGCACATGCACACTATCGGAAAATGAATTTTTGCTTAAAAAAAATTTTAGTTCATTTTTGTTTATTTTTGTTTTCAAAGTAAACGGACACGTGTTTTATTTGTTTACGGGATGAGGTTAGGGTTATAATCTCAGTACAGACACCGGTCCCAGGACGATTTTACTTTCTTTTTGCAATGCATCATGGGGTGGTTGAGTGTGACTAGTGTGCCCACCGTGCATACTTAAAAAATGTCCCGATATAGTATACATTCAGTATTTCTCAAATACTCAATCTTTTCATATCTAATGTGAACACATTACATACTCATTTTGACATCAGACTTAGAATGACTAGTACGTTAGTAAACGATTTCGAACACAGCCATTGTCTTTCTTTTTCTGGTTTTATAAGCTACTAAATTATCTTTAATTAGCATGATTTGACATTTTTTTTGTTAAGTTCAATATCATTTCTTTGCATTTATTTTGTCAGATAAGCATGACTAGTATAGTGCAGACTATGAGTTCTCAGACTGACTGCATGTTAACATGTGTGAGCATTTTCTGATAAGTTTAAGGGGATTTTTACCATTTAAAATGGTAAAGTCTGTATTTTATCCTGCCATGCAGAGATAGGACTCCTTTGTATTGTTCGGGAAAGCTTATTTTTTTTTGTGTTCAGAGGTAATTGTTTGTGTGTGTGCATGAGAGTGATGCAGGACATGCCGAGTAAATTACGTGCTTTGATGGTTGAAACGAAATGTTTACTCATTTGCACTTTAAGGATGTCTGTCCCTGAATGCACACGCCCTGGTTTTACAGTTTGTCGTTGCTGTTCAGTCGCTCTCATCCTGAAACAGAGGCACATGCGTACATACAGTATGTGTCGACTTCCACAGGACTGGTAATAAAGCCATCTGTACATTTACTGCCATTTGATATTTCCCTGTGAACCATGACATTTTTAATGATAACAGTGATATTTGCCTGCTGTTGCTTGAAAAATAAACCCTTGTTTGAACAATGTTTTTCTTTGGGGAATTTTTGTGCAGTTGGTTATTAAATCAATAAAAAAAAAGTTTCTTCTGGTGTACAATTATTTTCTTAAGCATAACCTAGCGGTTGAGCTTCAGACACATGAGGTTTTATATGGACGTCACAAACAAGGCGCAGAGTTAAAAGCGTTCCTAAATTAGATTCAAATTGCTAATTAGTTGTCAGACTTCTTTGCATGCTCACGTTATCAAAGTAGAAATGTTTTTCAATTCCTTTTTTTAAACAGTGTCCTTAAAAAATATGTTATTTATTTATTTTTTTACCATCAGCAACACATAAATCTCTCAAACAAAAAGTGTTCATTGTGTTTGTACAGTTTACGGCACTTTCTCCACTACTTTCAGATAAAATATGATGTTTCTTTAAGCTTAAACATTGAAAAAAGGGGAATTCAAATGTTTCGAGGTCACATGGAACAACTGATCAGCTGTCTTATACTGTTAGTTTTCACTGAAAGTAAAAATTACAGACAAAACATGAATCATTGTGTAAATTACCAATGACATTATTTTCAATAATTCCATTTTGTCTTCTTTTTTTAATAATATGTTAAGATTTCATTCATTCAGACAGCTTTCAAGGTACATTTGGTGAGGAAAAAAAAGTCTGAACAAATTTATCATTTCAATTTGACTACATATTGTTAGGCTATTTTACTGTGCTTATTTCACAGGACTGCAGTAGGGCTGGGCAATTGGAACGAAAATAAATATATCTATTTTTTTCTCAAAAATAGCATTACACGATATAAAGTTTGATATTTTTAACTCAAAAAAATTCTAGGTTAAATTTGCTTATGCGAAAAGCCACACAGGCACATTTATTTAACAAGCAGCTGCACAATATGTGCCACTTTTGGCTTTTTCTCCTATAAGGGACAGCACGTGTGAGTGAGTTCTGTAGTGTGGCTTGTTCTAGGGAAGGTCAGGGTTAGAACGCACTCAAAAATCCATCAAACTGTGCTTTTCATGCTGTTCTGAGAAGTAGCGAATGCAACGACGATATTTTCATTTTCTATATCGCCAAAATAGAACACTCGATCTATCGTGAATAATATAAAATATATTGCCCAGCCCTATATTGTAGTCTGCATCCAATTACAATTGCCAAAAACAACGCTTCACTTTTCTAAAATCCTGTAGTGTCTAACAAGCAATCCCACAAAATTGCCTAAAATTACACAAAAATTTGCAACAAAATTATAGAATTTTGAAAAGATCCAGCACTGATAGTGTTTTTTATTCCTAGGATACTGTAGGTGCCTGAGATGCTGTATTCATCAGTTATAGGTGGTCTAAAAATGCTGAAACAGCTCTTTTTCCTGTCTCAGCCCCCTAAGATCAAACTGTTTGGTATTTGGCCCGTGAACTAAATTGAGTTTGACACTGCTGCATTAGAGAAATGGACGATGGGGTTGGTTTTTGAAAGGCGGACACTGAACTGCATCATCAGCTATACAGCATCCTTCCATTTATCATCAGTGTGTCTGAGGAGCCACAACAGATGACTTCCAGCCATCAGCAGCTCTTGGCTCCTGCGGTCTATTGGTGCCAGATGTCAGGGAAACACCTCCAACCCCTCACTCCAGGCGGGTTTGTTCGGTCCTTGGTGTCACCATATGTTTGGTCTCCCCTCGCCTTTACTTGTAGCAGCTGTTCCTTATTTAGTTCCTATATTTATCTGAAAATTTTGACCTCAAGAAAAAAAAATAAACAAATAAATGGAAAATGTGCCTTCTTGGAAACCATGGTGAATATGATTTATTGTGAAGGCTCTATTATTAAACGCACAGAAAACTTGGTAAAATAAGAAAAATATTACAAAACTGTACAATTAAGGTTTCTGCTACCTAATGAGAATTTATCAAAATAAAGACTGTTGCATCTAAAAGATACAGTAAGTACAGTATATTCCTGTTTTAGATGTCTCCCTGCTCTAACACACATTAATCTAACAGTTCTTTCTTTTTTTTTTTAAACCTTGGGTCTGTGACCCCATCTAGGGTCGCCTGAAATGTCTTGTAATCTAATTTAAAAACATGACTGATTGAATTATTTTTTCA
The DNA here is from genome assembly GCF_900634775.1 of Gouania willdenowi. Taxonomy (NCBI): domain Eukaryota; kingdom Metazoa; phylum Chordata; class Actinopteri; order Blenniiformes; family Gobiesocidae; genus Gouania; species Gouania willdenowi. The sequence goes on from NC_041055.1 coordinate 21,017,531, forward strand.
TTATTATTATTCAATTCTTATTCAATTATTATTCTTTACCACAATCTGAAAAGTATTCTATACTTTCACTTTCTCAAATATAACTAATCCTGTACACTAATCCTAGATTCTCTGTATTTGTAACACAGTATAACAAACGTTATCACAAACTCATTCTAGAGAAGAAATGTCTTTGGGGGTCACCAGAAAGTTGTGATATAAAACGACCCAAAAAAAGGTTGGGAACCACTGCTTTAGAATCAGGTGCATTTCACCAGGGGGAGCATAAAATAGTTTGTTTTGTTTATTCCTGACTTGAAATGAATAAAGCAGAATAAAATGTGTATATTTAAAGATAGCACAAACTTCTGCAGACTTTACCATGTCTCAAAAGCTTAATTATGAATATAGCAAACTCATAATTATATTTACAGGAGTGTTGATGAGTACTGAAATGTTTGCCAAATATGTTGTTGTTTTTTTTTGTGTGCTGAGATGATTTGACATAAAACCTATGTGTTCTTGTATATGAATAAACTATTTGACAACATCACACAGCATCACTGTTGTGACGGACTGGAATCTGAGGTTTTACCCAACCTCTGCGTTTAATGTTTATGTCTCGGTGCTGACTCCACACTCTCTCAGATGCTGCCTTTAAATGCCTCTGGAGCAGCAGCTAAACAGATGCCGTGATTGCTCAGGTTTCAGCAGCTGTAAGTGTCAAAGTCAGCGTTTTTATATTGTGTAGGAATAAGAATGTTCTCTGCACAGGCCTGTCAGAGACACAATGACACCAACATCCTGCTGACTCGCAGCGTCTGCACACGAGGTATTTGAATGTTTGCAGGGGCAGGGCCTGCAGTTCATCCTTCTTCTGCCTCTGAGAGGTATGCTGTGAACTAAGGAGTGTCAGATAACAGGACGATCCTTTTCGGATGCTGAAACATCCCATAAACGTAAACAGGCACGAGGGCTGGACGTCAGATACATGCAACTGAAATGTATGACCTGTGAAGTCCTGTGCTGTATTTATTTATTTATGTATTCATTCACTCATCTATTTAATTTATTTAAGTCTGGGCCTCCCTGCTAAGGATGCTGCCCCCGCCACCGGACAATGGATTAATGGCAGAATATATTTATTTATATATTTCAGTGTAAAGAATGATTTGATTTGATTTATTTTTTTGTGTATTTGTTTGATTTTTGTCAATAATAGTGACGTTTTTGTCACGTTCTCTTGAATTCCACCCTCCTTTGAGTTGTTATGCTCATAACTTTAGATTAGCTGCGGGTCTACAATGCAGGCTTTTCCCTTATACATAATGTAGTAGCTTTATATTAGCATTTTTTATTTAATTTTATTGAATGATCTAAATTTACCAATTATTTACTGTGAAAAATGAATCTGTGGGTTTACTTATTGTGTTCATTTAATGCTCAACAGTAAGCTTTGTGATTTGGAGTTTATTTTAGGCTAATGTTTATCTGACAGGGACAATGTACCATTTTTTAACATCAACAACGAATATGCAAATGCAGTACTCGGACAAAGCAACAACCAAGACAGAAATAAAAGCACAACAGTTCATACCATACATACTGCCTATATAGAGTATTACAGATACTTTATTACAATGAGGTCCACAAAAATGGGATTGTTCAATATGAGGGTCACAAAATTGAATAATAAACAATCGGAACGATAGTACAGAAAATAAAAAAGGTTTTGAGTGTTTTTGTTTGAATTTTGTGGGGTCATTTTGTATATTTTTCTGTCATTTTATGAGCTTGGGGTCATTTTGTGTACTTTTGAAATGACTGTTTAATGTTTTCTAGAGTAATTTAGTATGTGTTTTTGTTGCCATTTTGTGTGTTTTTCTTTCAATTTGTGAGTCTGGATTAATTTTGTGTATTTTTTGTTGTTATTTTGTGTGTGGTTTTTTTTTCTTCTTTTTTGTGTGTTTGGAGTCATTTTGTATGTTTTTTTTTTGTGTATCTTCTTTTGTTGTTCTTTTGTGTGTTTTTCTTAGAATGTTGTGGGAGGGGTGAATCATTTTGTGTGTTTTTGTTCTCATATAATGTATTTTTGGAGTCATTTTGTATATTTTTCTGTCATTTTGTGAGTTTGGAGTCATTTTGTATGTGTTGTTTTTTTGTTTTTTTTTGGTATATTTTTGTTGTTATTATACATATAGTTTTCCTGTCAATTTGGATATTTGTTGTATAGCCGGCTGCAAAGAGGACTGTATGTGGCCCCTGGGCCACCAGTTGCCTATGTGTGGTGTATAACAGAGGTTGCTAAAGTGTCCATTTCCAAGTTGGCTTTAATAACAGTTTCATAAAACCTCCTGTTTCCACGCCTTAGGTTTAAGATTGTAGTATGGCTTACAGTGGAAGCGCGCTCCCACCATCTACTGGCTGAACCTGGCTCTATGTTTGGAAAAAAAAATTGATTCTGTGTCTATTATAGGATGAAAGTAAAATAGATTTTCAATATCATGTTCAATATTAAAGATTTCAAGAAGTGATGAATACAAACTACATAGGAATCCCAGGAATTTAACTGACAACTCAGAACATTTTATTTCCATGATAGCCTTTCGTCATTTTGTTGTTGTGTCGCCCAGGTCCCTTAAACCCAACAATAACAAGACATTTTGATTTTTTAAAACTGTTTTGCCTGTTTTCCTACTGAACTTCCCCTTTTCAACATTTCTTCCAAGAAAGGTATTTTTCATATGCTTGTAAAATGACAGAGAAATGTGTATTTTTATATCTTAGAAATAATATAACAAATGCTTCCATGTAGGAAAAGACTGGGATCATGTACAAAACAAAGCAGCTACAAGATTACTTAATTCATTGTTTTCATGTTAATCGTGCACTGAAAAAAAAAAAAAAAAACACACACACACACACACAAAAATGTGACAATAAATCTAAACTCAAAATCAGATTGTATGATTATATTTTTCTCAATAAATTCTGAAGAAGGCGGACACAGCATCATGAGAAACCTATTTATCAGATAGAACCCACTTTGTTCATTTCAATGCCCTCAGCGCACGCCAGAGTTAATCATGGAGTTCCACAAGGTTCAGTTTTGGGACCAATACTCTTTACATTATATATACTTCCACTAGGTAACATTATCAGAGAACATAATATAAATTTCCATTGCTATGTGGATGATACACAGCTCTATACAGTATGTCAATGAAATCAGATAAAACTAATCAGTTCTTAAAACTCCAGGCTTGTCTTAAATACATCACATCCTGGATGAGCTGTAACTTTCTCCTTCTTAACCAGGATAAAACTGAAGTGTTTTATTTAGTCCAAAACACCTCAGAGAGAAATGATCAGAGCGAATGGTGATTCTGGATGGCATTACTCTGTCACCCAGCACCACAGTAAAAAAACGAAGGCGTTATCTTTGATACTGACTTATCCTTTGACTCTAATATTAAGCAAATCTCAAAGACAGCTTTCTTCCACCTCCGTAATATCTCTAAAAGCAGGAAAATCTTGGCACAGAGTGATGCTGAAAAACGAATACATGCATTTGTAACATCAAGACTAGAATATTGTAACTCTTCACTGTCAGGATGTCCCGCAATAACTCACTAAAAAGTATCCAGTTAATGCAGAATGCTGCAGTCAGAATACTAACAAGTACAAACAGGAGAGAGCAAATTTCTCCAGTATTGGCTTCCCTTCATTGGCTTCCTGTAAAATCTAGAATAGAGTTTAAAATATTTCTCCTGTTAGCATATAAAGCTGTACATGATCTAGCTCCTGTTTATCTTAAAGACCTGTTAGTGCCCTATTGTCCAGGCAGAACTCTCAGCTCTCAGTTTGCTGCTCTACTGGAAGTTCCAAACCTGTCTAGAAGTAGAACAGGAGGCAGAGCGTTCAGCTACCAGACTCCTCGCCTTTGGAACCAGCTCCCAGTCTTAGTCGGGGAGGCTGCTACCCTCTCCACCTGTAATAATGCGTTCACACCGGATGCGTCACGAAATGTTTGTACGTCCAGATTACATTCAAAGTCAATCAACAGATGCATCCTAGATGCAAAATCTTTCCTGTGCGGCGGTGCGGTCCGATCCGTGCATCAAGAGCGTTGGCCGTGCGAGCGCTCTCCCAATTATACGCATATCCGCACATCCGCAAGAGTTGAAAATATTGAACTCCTGCGACTGTTTCGCTTGACGAAAGCCAATCAGAGTCCTTGTTAACAATGACGTCAGGCAGTCAACATGGACACCAGCCTTTATAATCTGGACCGGACTAGAAAGGAAAAACAGTGAGGAGGTGGTGGTAGCAGGTAAAAGTTCTCTCTGTAGTTTTCATCTTTGAAAGTCGGCACTGAGCTAGGATAGCATTAGCCACTAATCACACCAGCTTTATTCACTGGTGGTAATGTTTATGAGAGGAGAAAAAGGAGCGCAGCTCCTCGCTTCAGCAGGCAGTGAAACTCACCGAGTTGGATGTGTCGCTGGTGGGCGGGGCTTTACCTCAAATGCGCATTTTTTGATCCTGCGACACATGCGGAATGTTTCGTGCGGCAGATGCGTCCAGTGCCGCAAAAGACGCACTCGGTGTGAACGCAGCATAATGCTAAACTCAAAACCTACTTATTTGCTAAAGCGTGTATAATAGCGTCAACCTAACCACTAAAAACAAAGCCCTAAACCTAAAAAATTAGGAACTAAAAACTAAGATTATATCGTAGAACACCAACACTATATTCAAACACATTCCAACATCTACACATAGCTCTGATGGTTTGCAATGGGTGAAGTCCAGTCAGACAAGGATGTGCCGGGTTGCCCAACCCCCCACTTCTGAACCTCGTTGTTTACTCATCACACTGCTCACACTGCTTACACACCATTGACACTGATGTCCACCCCTTACTCATTCTCATTCTACTTACACATACAGTAGTTTAGCACCAGGTGTCCCGTTCTTCCTCCTGTCCACTAACCCCAACCAGTCGAGGCAGATGGCTGGCACCTCTGAACCTAGTTCTGCTGGAGATTTCTTTCTGTCAAAAGAAAAACTGTTAGAAGGGGAGTTTTGAAAGTAAAACTTTCAATAATAGATAAATGGGACAAAAACTTTCACCCAAGCTGCTTTTCGACACTTTTACAGCCTAAACAACCAAGGAAATCACCAAAGCCGGATTTAAGATTAGGCATCTAAAAAAGTGCCCCAGTTACTGCAGATTACTGTCTTTCAGACTGTAAAAAAGAATATGGGACACTATTTTTGGCAATAGAAATGTGTTGCTTTTTTAACAGATGTCACGCTTAAATGCAGAATTTTGAACAGCTTTATCAGCATACAGTATGTCATCCTTTGCAGGGAGGAAAAGCACCAACTCTGCTGCATTTTAACCCTCCATCCTCCAAAGATGTAGAAAGTGCACAGCGAAGATTAGGCCAAGTCTGAAGCTCTAAGTGTGTCATCGCTGGCCTGGAGACCTGCACAGAAAGTATTATGTAGTAGCATAAAAAGTATATATATATATATAATGAAGTCGCTGTTTAGTGCTGAGGCTGTAATGACACTACCTGATCATAATCCTGAATATATCTATTACATTTGATGTACTGTTTTTCTTTCACTCATAATGCAGCAGAAGTAAATTTAATATCTTCATGATTATGATGCTTTATGCATTATGCATTTTTAAAGGTAGATTTGTCTTTAATATTCAATAAAAATAAATAGATGTTTAAATAAAAAATTTTAAAAAGTAATTCAATCAAAAAAAAACTTCATTTAAATCAAAAAACATTTTTTTTAATCAAAGTAAGCATGTGATCAAACATTATTCATTTATTTTTTGCATTTAAGCACTTTTTTTCGTTGATTATTATTATTTTTTTTTTATTAAGGGTTTTATTGTTTGTTTAAAAATATTCTTTAATTTTATTGAAGTCATCTTTTTTGTAGTCTGGTCATATTATGGTAGGTCATGTGTTTATTCAATCACGAAAAACTATTAATGCAATAAAAAGCCACTTTTGAAAACTGAAACAACTTTTTTTAATTGAATAATGAAGGCACAAATATACGGCCATACAGTTTTCTTTGAGGCTAAAAATAAATAAATAAATAAATTCTAATGAGAAAAATAAAAACGCTATCTGCTGCCCCCTGGCGGGATCTAACTGTTATAAACCTGCTGTAATCTCCTTACTGCAGACCGTGTGCACACACACACACACACACACACACACACACACACACACACACACTCGGTTGAGTACACGTGTATTTTTAGTGTTGTACAAACATAAATAGCAGTGCGCATGCTCTCGGCCAGGAACTTAGTTGAAAAAAAAAATAATTATAAAGACACACGGGGAAATAACAGTTGAAATAAAATTATAAATGTTAGAAATAAATTCTGGAATTGATGGAGTTTAAAAAATAAATAAATAAATAAATCATTACGAGGGCTGTGTGGATGTTTCTTCGTGTCGCGTCTGTGATTGGTCCTCGCGTAGTGTACAGACCGCCCACTCCGGTGCTGATTGGCTGCTTAAAGACAACGGAGCCCGTACGCGCTCTCTGATTGGTTGGGGGCTTCTGCTGGCCATTACGTCATTCCTACTCCACACACACACCGTCTGGATGAAGAGAGGGAAGACGTAATGGTTTGATTCCCTGTGCACTGGCAATGGTCGACGTCCCGACATTACTCGGCAGATTCCTCAGTCAGGAGGTGCAATGAAGGTAAGTTTAGACATTTGTCACGGAACTAGCATTTCTAAAAAAAAATTAGCTTTCTTTTTTCCGAGGCTTTGGTTTTGTCATTTGGACTCGATGCTGCACTGAGTGGCAGGGAATACCCTCATCATTACCATCATCATCTTCATCATCATCCCCGTGATGTCCTTTTCATTTGTGTGCAGCCTTGCAGGTTCACTGCTTTACATCAGAGCTTGCAAAGCATCACTACACATATTTATATATATATATATTTATTTATTTATTTATTTATTTAATTTGGAAAAAAGAAGCCTGCTCAGACAATGGACTAAAAGCTTTGGAGCGACGTCCATTCATCGTCACTATGTAATCTGCTTTAACTGGATAGACTGCGGCCAGTGTGTGTGCGTGTGTGTGTGTGTGTGTGTATGGGGGGGTGAGGAGGAGGAGGATCCCCCCTCAGGCGTCAGACTGTGCAGGAGGAGACCCCCCTATCCTTCCCTATCTACAGTAACTCAGTTCTGCAGCACTCACACAGGAGCTCAGCTCAGGTTATGATGAAGATGATGAAGAAGAAGATGCTGCTGGAGGATGATGTCATTGGTTGTGACACTGACAACACAATCTATCCTGAGTGGCAGTCACATGATCTTTTTGATTGAGACATCATGAGGAATGTGCTGCTGATCTGCTGCTGCTGCATGCATCCATCATGGTTGTTAAAGGTCAGCCTCCTCCTGCATCTATTTGCACACGGATGTTCCATCGAATCACCTGTAAACTCCAGGAAGTCATCGCATATTCATCCTACGGAACAAAGACAGGGATTCATCCAGATAAGCAGATGTCCAGGAAGTTAAACTGAGGTGTGATCATTTCACCTTTACTTATTATGAACTCACTGTGCAGGTTTTCTCCATGTGTTCCTGCACATGAAGCTTCTTCTTAACCAGACCAGATAATGTCTTAAAAATCTACTGCACGAGTTGTTATTACTAATGTTTTTCCTCACGCATAGAATACAGTAGTTTTTGCTCGAGTTCAATTCGAATTAGATCATGCAGTTAAACCTTTGTGCAGCTTTACTCATGCTCAATTTTTCAAATTCCACATGTCTGCATGAGATCTGATGTTTCTACAATTATAGTGTATACACAGTAAGAGTAAACAAGAGAACGTGAACCTCTACAAAGTGCCAGATATCCTCTTTGGCAGTTATCTGGATCATTGATTGTGACACTTTCAAGCAGGGATGTCATTTTAATTTAGGGGCCAAATTCGGACCATTTTGATCTTAATTGCGCTGCAGATTACAGGCGGGAAAATGTGTAATGTCAACATTACTGTGCCCTAGTTTGCACTTACGTATAAAGGATATGTAAAATAAGTAAGGCACCGACATTATTCTTAATACACTTAAATTCTCTCAAAATGTCCTCGATTTTTTTGACAATTTTTTGAGTGGTTAAAAATGACTGCCATCAGGGGGAAACTCGAGGCCTTGGAAATATTGTGAAATTTGCTTGAATTTGTGTAATTTATACAATAGTTTATGTTTTCTCTGTCATTGTTATTTTTCCTGCGGGCCAAATTGGATGCTTTAAAGGGCCGGATTTGGACCCCTGGGCCTTGAGTTGAACATATTGTGCTTTAAAGGCTTGGAAGAAAAAACAACACAGTAGATTCAAATGTATGGGTAGTCCAATTTTTTTGGAAAAATTTTGATTCTGATCCTGATGAGCAACCCAACATAACCGGGTCAAATTTGACACAGAACGGTCAATTACGAACCGAGATGTGCATTTTTGAAATTTTCCCAATGATGAGAGATAAGGATATTTAGATTTTTCAGTATATTGATCCGGATTCCCTCCAAAATGTAATGGAATTTTTTATCACCTAAGGTTTATCTTTGGTTTAAACTTTTGTCTAAATCTGTTAAGTACTTTTTTGACGTAGTCCTGCTGACAGAAAAAAACAAACAGACAGATAAACGCTGGTGAAAGCAGAGGTAATAAAATAAATTAATAATAATAGTATCACAACAAAAAACTAACCTTTAGAATTAAAGGGTGTCCAGCGTAATCCTCCCATATCACTAAAATGAGATCAGTTTAACCTTCTTTAAAGTCAGCACACTAACTATGACTTTGCTGCTCAGTGATGCATTGCTTAGCATTTCTAGCTCCCAGTGGAGGACTCCTAGGTTAAGGCCTCCACCCTGTTAGCCCTGTAATAGACTGGCATCCTATTGTAGGTTGTTCCCTGCTGTGCCTTCAGTCAGCTGGGATTTGCTCCAGCAACCAATAAACCTGCAGTAAAGACGGTAAGAACCGACATTTGACGCTGCCACTGGCGCACTCATTACAAACACCTGCATGTTTTCGTAATTCATGCGTCTAATTGTGCTTTTCGCTGTTGTTTATGATCATCCTGTGGAGATTAGAGCCCAGAGGAGCTTAACTCTAAAGTTACACAGCTTCCACTTTCACTGTGTCCCAGGGCAACTCAATTAATGTGGGTTTTTTTTTTTTATTTATTTACTAATCGGGTTTAAAGCGAAAATCAGCTTTTCTGCCCCCGTGGAAGAGACTAGTGTGAGCATTAATTATAATAAAGCATTCATTTAATTCAACCTGTTAAAGAGATTCTGATTAATCTTAGATCTACATCTAAGCTTTAAAGCAGCGGCTTCACGTTTACGTCCATATTTCAGCAGAAATCAGCCTCTCTGGATGTGTCATTGAAATGAGATTCTACACAATCTCCTTCAACAGCTTCAAACAAATGTCAGAGGGCAGGAAGTGAATTACCTTCTCTGGTGGTGGTTGTTTCATCAGATGTCAGTCGGCTCCATTCAGTTTTCAAAGCAGACGTGATTTTCTGTTTTAATGAAAGATGAGAGAAACTGTAAAAGACAGTTGTCGGTTTAAATCCAAACATTGGCTTTTATAAAAAAAAAACGATTCCTTGTGCTTCCTGAGCACCCATGGGTGAAACTCGTCTTCCATAAAACCATGTGTGAGTTAAGGTTATTCGAGTCTGAATTCCCACAAGTCCAAAAGTGTGTCGTAGTAAAGCCATTGTATTGAATCTGCAGTTTTTGACTATTAAGATCATGTGCTTTTATTGTGAAAGGGATTTATTTATTCAATTCAATTCAATTCAACTTTATTTATATAGCGCAAAATACAACAAAGTCATCTCAAAGCGCTGAACAAAATATAAAGTCAATAGTAAAAAAGAAGAAAGAACCCAACAAGATCCACATGAACTAGCAGTATGTATTTTTTGCAGTATAGTTCCATTTATTCCCATTTTGTACATTTAGTGGAATTTTTTTTTTAAGGGGAACATTTTTCACTGTTTACGTACTGAAGAATTTATAATAAAAATACATATTTTGTACACTTTCAGAATATTATTTTTATTTGAGTTATTTCGATTATGCCTGCTAACCTTGGTTCACTCATATAGGGCGCCACATGCGTCAAACTCAAGGCCCGGGGGCCAATTCCGACCCTTCAGAGCATCCGATTCAGCCCACAGCAGGAAGTGAAAATGACAGAGAAAACATGAATCATTGTGTAAATTAGCAAATTAAGTTGTTTTTGAAAGAACTCAAAATTTGGCTCAAATTATTCTGCAAAATCTCCCCAAATTAAATACAAATTGGTCAAAAAATCTAAGGACATTTACAGTAAGTATCTGTCACTTATTCTTAGATACTGTTGAATCCTTACATACTACTGTATATGTCTTATTTATAACTGGAAGTGCAAACTTGGGTACATTAATAATGAAATGTTTGTTTTTCCGGCTAAAACCTGCAGCCCAGTTGTGATGGAACTGGTCCATAATTGGCCCTTGAACTAAAATGAGTTTGACACCCTGGTGTAGGATAAAACATGTTGCACACAATCAGTTTTCATGATAAAATGGCTTCTTGAATTTGAATAACAATGTTAGATTTTATTTTTAGATATTCATTTATAAAAATTAACATTGAAAGCATTTGGGACAAAACAGAAAATCACCCCAGGTTTACTATTGTGTGCCCAAATAAAACATCTACTTTTGTTATGAAGAAATAACATTTTATTTATCCAGTTACAAAGGGTCAATGCACTGATGAAGTTTGCAGGATTCAATGCTTCCCATAAGGTTAAAGGTGCAGTCCGCAACTCTCAGATCCCTCTCTCCCCCTCCCTCCTCGCTGCTCCCTTGCCCTGCCTCCAAACTTTCCAAAGTCCCTCCCTCAGAGCTAACAAGCTAACGTCAGTCCGACAGCAACATCACAGTAATATAGCATGCTCTGTTAAAAGCATATTACTGCAGCGCTTCTCTCTCTATGTGCACACACCTCAGTAGAAGCAGCAACAACACAGTGTCACTTACAGCAACCCAAACGAACAACACATGCACCACAGAGTTCTAGTGTAACAATTACAAACCAACAAAATGTAAATCAAGCAGCAGTAATTACCTTGCGAGCACAAAAGTCGCTAATTCCATCTTCTACTCCTCCAGACCATACACTGTAAAAAAGACAATGCTCTAGCCAGGGAAAGGGGTGGGGCCTGTGAGCAACAGCTGTCAGACAGTCCATCAAGCACAATCCTGGCTCTGATTGGTTCTTTTTGCTCGGTCGCGGTGCATTCTGGCAATCTGCCAAAGGCTGCAGGAGCAGCAGGGGGGACTCAATGAGTCTGTTTTTTTTCACACAAACTACTAGTTGGATGTAAAGCTGTCCTTACATAGTGACAGCTTTAGCAAATATGACAAAAAGTTACTTTTAAAAGAGTTGCAGACTGCACCTTTAAGAATGTAAATCTGCCGCCTATATTCCTCAGATTTGGCCTTTCTACAACCACCAAAAAGTCAATCCAGCATTATTGCACATTCAGACTGTGTTAAATACATTTGAGAACATTCATCATCTTTGTGTGTGTGTGTGTGTGCATGTGCGTGTGTGTGTGCATGTGCGTGTGCGTGTGCGTGTGTGTGTGTGTGTGATATAGTGGCACTGGGGACTGCAGCAGCAGCACAAACATCTTTTCTAGCAGTGTGATAAGTTTATCAGCGTGCACTGCAGGCGGAGGCTTTACTGGCTCGCTCCGGAGCAGCTCAAGGCTTTGTTCAACATTTTATCACATAAGCAGCAGTCCCTTCTCACAACTGTAAACACACTTTGATGTAATCGTTTAATATTCATGTTCCAAATGAGTGAACAGGGTGGATTTATATTTTATCCATCAATGAGGTGAGATTCTCCCATGTAACGGCTCAGTTTATTAATGAACTACCTGAAGGTGAATGAAAGGGAAACTGGGAAGAGCACGTTTGTCTGAGGTCATTTTTAATCATAATTTTAATCCCAACATCACACTTCTATTCCAGTGATGCTACGCTAATGTAAAAGTCATTTACACAAACAGGCTCAGCGAAGCTGAACTCACCCTTTTAATAACTGTTTTTTTTTTTTTTTTATCTCCTAACTCTCTTATTTTAGCTTGTTTGAAAAAAAAATATCCTACAAGAAAAACAAACAAGCTATGTTACAACAATTTTCATATAAGTTAAAAGGAGAAAAAGAAAAAAAACACATTTAATAAATGTCCTTGAAAGTTGTCAGTAGTTTGTTTATTTATTAGGAACATGGGTTCATAGAAAAATACAAAATATACAATTACACAAAGATAAACAAAGTCCTGGACTTAAAAATACATACCTGGCATAACAGTTATCAACATTAGTATCATGTAATGTACAAGTAATGTTAAAATATGGCCTGGTGTTTCTAACAGGCAATATATTACAATCTTATTAATAAAATAAGAATCAAATTATCTTAGGCATTATAAAAACACAATTAAATCACAAAGGTACTGACTTCACTCTGGAACAGCTTTGAATTAATGTCTAACCTACCAAGTTTTATGAAGCGATTTATGCAACAGAATAAACATTTTCTTTGAATTCAATCGAAAGTAGTTGAAAATTGCATTCACTCAAATCTTTATTGTATCTTTAAAACTGTTTTTTTTTTTTTTTTTTTTTTTTAAACAAACATAAAAACAGTTCAATTAAAGGCTGCATTAAATAAAGTTTATAGTATGATACTATTTCAATTTAAGGGAAAAGTAAAGAAAGAAAAAAGGAAATAGATTTAGTCTGTAGCTACCTCATTTCATTTGTAGGTACTGTGTCAGTCTGTATTGATCAGTGTCAGTTTGTGTCAGACTTTAAGTTTGCATCAGTCTGTGTCAGTCAGTGTTGGTCTTTGTGTCAGTTTGTATTAGTCTTTTTTAACTCTATATCAGTCTGTAAGAATCCATTTCCTTCAGTATCAGTCAGTATCTGTGTTGCTGTTGTTGTTGTCTGTGTCAGTTATTGTTAGACGGTCAGTTTATATCAGTCTCTATTAGGATTATCACGATACTAAATTTTAAACTCGATAACAATGCTCTGGAACAATGTTTAGTACTCAGTATCATTTTCGATAACATCGTCATAAAATGACCCCAAAATTTAATGGAAATATTTTTATGAACAAGAAAAATACAAAAATAGTCTCTATTACAATATGTAACAATTAACAGAACCACAGGTTAAATCATAAAAATGAAGAGTTGTGCAAGAAGAAATTTCAACTATGGCAACAAGTTCCAGGTAATCCGAGGTAGTGCAAAAACATAAATAAAAGGCAACATCTAAATATTAGGTAGGGGAGGTGTGCATGGTACACTGCTACTGTGTGTGTGAAGAGAGAGAGAGGGTGGTGGTGGTGGTGGGGTGAGGGGGTATTATTGATACATTTGAAAACTATTATTGTATCCGGATACGTTTTAGTATCTACACATTATGTAATTTTTTTTTTTTTTAATTTTATTCGGTACTTTTGTCAGTTTGTCAGTTCTTGTCAGATGGTACGTTTGTACCAGTCTGTATCAGTCTTTGTCAGTCTGTGTTAGTCAGTGTCTATTCGTGTCAGTCTGTATTAATCTTGATCAGTATTTTTATGTTAGTTATTGTCAGTCTGTATTATCCTGTCAGTCTGTATCAGTATGCCATTCTATGGCCCTACAAAGTTTTTTTATTTTTTTATTTCATTTCTTTAGAAATATTAATGAATTTTTTTCAAAAAATATTAGTTTTTAACTCCTGTGAGGAAACATAATAACCATAATTAAACAAAAATGTATGTAAAAAGAAAAATGTAATTTAAAATAATGAGTAAGATACAATTAAAATGTATATATATATATATATATATATATATAAATATACGTTGCACTGACATGGATTAATCTGACTTCTCCTTTTTCAAGATGTATGAGAGCAGCATTAATGTCACCCAATTCCCCCTCAGGGATCAGTGGTTTGCTGAATCTGAACAGGTTTATTGATTAAGTTTTGATTAACTTAATTTAAATGATCCTGATGACATTATTCCAGACCTTAATGATTAAACAAAAACAAATGGATGCAAAGATGCATCAGTTATTTCACCACTACGGGCCTGAATATTTGGCAATACTAGAAGCTATCATGAGCCGACGATGTTTAAGACTCTACAAACCCTGGCATCAATGGTCTCGTCCACAACAACAGAACAACTATTCCCACAGATCTTCTGTAGCTCTGATCAGATTATGTTAAAACACTCCGAGCAGTTGTTTTCACAGAGCTCCCCAGTACTTGACGAGAAACTGACAGAGTTTCACAGACACATTAAAGTTAAGCTGTAACTGGTGGCTCCGTATTTTGGAGTGAGTGATGAGTTGTGCAGTTTTTTGGCAGTTTAGACAGTGTTTCGGCAGCCAGATTGGGCGGGGTGCGGACGGTGCATCTTATAAGCGGTCCCCAGAAACATTTCCCCATAACAAACATTCTTTTCCTCACGGTAACGGCGTTTCATCCCAATTCTGTCCATTTCCACGTTCAACACTGGATTCAGTTTTTATTGGTCAATCCCGTGATTCCGTTTGCAATTCCAATAACGTGAATTTTATTGGGCCCTACCTTTCTGAGTCGGCGTCTATTGGTGTCAGTCTGTATTAATCTATATCAGTTTGTTTGTTAGTTATTGTTGTCAGTCTATCAGTATCTCCTCACATTGTGTCAGTTATTATCAGTCTGTGTCTGTCCCTCAGTGATCCATTGAAGTCTTGTCATTGCACTCACATAGCGGTTCTTTTCTCCTTTAGCCCAGTGGCTCCGATCACTGGTTGCCTTCACCATGCTCTCCAATTATTTTATTATTTTCATTTTATTAAAATGTTTATCTGCTATTGTCATTAAGTCTGTGCACAACAGATCCACACTGTATGCTAATCACAGCAGGGCGAGAACTCTTTGCCCTGTAAACATCATCTCAGGATACAAAGGGATTCTTGTATGGATAGTTCCATTCAACAGACAAGAGAGAAATAAACACGAGCCAACAAACAAAAAAAAAAAACAACAATGTACTACAGAGAGTGATGAAACCAGCCTGTGTAGGAGTCTCCATCCACAGGGGGCTCATTCTGTTGATTTGAAGCCAAAAAAAAATCCTGATTTGATGTGCAGACTGTGGGGAAAACAGAGAAATGAGTCTCTCAGTGGAAACCGTCTCTAAGCATGACAGTTTTTTTTTTTTGTTTTTATATTTTTTCAGCAGCAGACCGTTGGGTCAAGTTTATGCCACGGGCTGCAAAGAGAGTTATTATTATGCATCATGATTTTATTGTTCATGCAAAGCCAGGGGAACAAAAACAGGACAAAAATATTTCACAAAATATAATTAAAGAATAAAACAATAGGTTTTTTTAACCTGAGAAAACCTCCAACTCGCCTTTAATTTTATCATGACTCATAATTTGTGATCACATTTTTACAATGAAAATAAAGCATATTTAGATATATGCAGAATTACTTTTTAACTAATCTTATTTTATCTTAAAGTTAATGGGATTCATATCAGATGATTTCCTAGAGGAAATCAGGTACTAGAGGAATAAAAGTCCAGAATCAAAAATAAAACTTGGCAAAAGGCATAGACTTCAAAACAGGCCAAAAACATAACAACTGGATTCTCTTTATTTTGTTATTCCCATTATTATTATTATTATTGTATAATTGTACGAGTGCTGTATTAATGTTATTGACATTATTATGATGACCATTATATTTTTACTCCTTTTTAATTATTAATATTCTATATTATAGTTACTGGTATTCTCATTGTATTATTAGCATTGCTATATTATCATAATTTTTATTATCATTGTATTATTATCATTGCTATATTATCATCATATTGCCTTATCATTATGTAATATTTTTTGTTATTGTTACTAGATTCTTATTACATTACTTTGTTATTGCTATTATTACTATTTATATTATTATAACCATTACTATCATTACTATTACTATTTTCGCTAATACTATTATATCCGCATCATCATCTTTATTATTATCAGGGCTCTACACAAACTTATCCAGTGGTGGCACTGGTGTAACTGACTTTCTCTGTTGGTCGAGGGGGTGTACAGTATAGCCATGCATACTGATGAATAGTTGACTTAATTGGCGTACTGTAGTTTTGTATGAAGTAAAGAGTGACAGTGACTCGAGATATAATTGCGAAATGTTTTAGCGTCAATGTTAAGTTTTTCTGTAACAAGCAGTGGCTGAAGTAATTATAATAATAATAATAATGGGTCCACAACACGGCTCCACTATGATTGTTTGTTCTGCGCAAGGGTGAGTCTTTCTTATATTATTCTATGTGCTAAGAAAGATGCTATCAGCTACAATGTAAACACACACACACACACACACGGCTGATGCGCGTTCGTACAGTACACTGGGATGAAAATACTGAACTCACACAGAGCCGTTTAGAGAGAGTTGCGACTTTGGTGTTGCAAAACATTTATTTTTTGTGGTACTTCTGTGTCTCTCTTAACAACCTGCGACGGATTATGTGCAAGACGCGCGCGAGAGATAACGCACGGAGGAGATGGATGGAGAGACACTCTCACACACACAGAATTTATAATAAAAATATACTAAATGAGTAAAATGAAACAAAAAAATAAACCATATTTATACCAAATGACTCCAGAATCACACTACAATGGCAACAAAAACAATAATTATACAAAAAGACATTTGAAAGATAAAAAAAAAAACACATAATGATGACATTAAACCAGGAAAATTGCACCCACATTTTGCACCCGCAATATATACCCCTTATGCTCCCACATGAATGCATACTTCCGACGGGCACTGTACTAGTAATAATAATAATAATAATGATACATTTTATTTGTAATGTACTTTACATTTGATACCAAATCTCAAAGTGCGACAGGATTTAAAAAAATAAATAAATAAATAAAACACAATATATATGAAAAGACAGGACTAAAAGAGGCATTAACTGTTAAAAGAAGTTTCTGTAAAAAGGTGATATTTAAGTTTTTTCTTAAAAAAAAAAAATAAAAAATTACCATCCCATTTATTTCCTATCTATCGGTCACCTTGTTTGGCTTCCTAATTAATGACAATATAGGTTTTAATTATTTTTTGAAATGGTAAGATATGGGAACGCTTGATATGAAAAAAATATTTTAATAATTGTTAACTACATATGTGTAGAACTGCACATAGAACTGTAACATTATCTCCAGTTTTGCGTTAAATTATAATTGACAATTTTTATAGAATTTTCATGGCAATTACAATTACAAAGTCAATTATCTAAATTCAATTACAATTTAATTAACAATACAACAGCAACAGATTTTTTGAAATTACAATTATAATTATAAACACCATAATTGTGCGATTACAATTATAATTGACCCCAACCCTGATAATTAGGCAGGCAGCTGATGTAACATTTGACTGTTACATAAATGAAGGGTGTGTGTGTGTGTGTGTGTGTGTGTGTGTATGGTAAAGACTGGTCCTGGTGGTCTCGCTCCTGCTTCTTGTCCTGATGCCACATATAGTGCCTTGTTCCTAAGATTATATAACAGGTTTGGAAGCAGATGGATGAGGTCAGATCAAACAGTGTTTGTGACAAGTAGGAACCGAGCGCTGCACTGTTAATAAAAAAAGATGTGGCAGGTCCATGTGAATTATTTTGTTTTCTGCATGAAGCCGAAAAGAAGCACAGAGGGCTCGGCATGTGCTGATGTCAGCTATTGATTCTGTAGGCCAGGGAACAACAGAAGACATATTCTCTCCTCCCTCCCTCCCTCCCTCCCTCCTTTCATCAGTATGCTCCTAGGAGTCATTCCTCCCATCGCACCATCTTCACTCTCGGCGATCTGAAAACACATCCGGTTGATCTTGCTTTGCTGGACACGTCAAGCCCAGTATCATAGGTTGGTTTGGATCATTCCTTTGGACACTTAGAGCAGTGGTTCTCAGCCTTTTCAGTCCGCAACCCCCAAAATAAAGGTGTTAATGACCACTGTACCTGAATGTGGTTAAGTACAGACATAACAGTCATGAATGGACAGGGCCATCTCTAAGGGTGATGCATTTTGGGGCCCATCCAAAAAGTCAGCACAATGATGGTTCATTGTTCTATGAATCTGTGATAACCACATTTATTCATTTATCTGAATTAATATCCACTGTTATCCAGAACGTTTAATATTATCTGTGCAATTGTATATAGTCATCTTAAAGATGTAAATCCTTGTTTTAATCAGATATAAAATGGGTTGAAAGTGACCAAAAATGGTGGAAAAGGGAAATGGGATTTTAAAAACCACAAAAAATGGTTAAAAGTTGCACATTAGAGTGGCCAAAAACAGACAGAAAAAGTGGTAAAAAGGGTTCAAAGTGTCAACATTGGCTTAATCGTGACAGAAATAGGGGGAGGGGTTTGTGGGTAATGTATTTTAAAAATTAAGGTTTTAAGGTGCACATAATGAGCACGTCAAATCACAAATGTGGTTAAATTGGCAAAAATAAACATTGAATATGGTGAAAAGAGGTTAAAAGTGAGAATAATGGGTCAACGTATGCAACATTAGGTGAGAAAAGTGGTGGAAATGGTTTATAAGTGCCGAAAATATCATGAAAGTGGAAAACTATTGCAGAAAAGGCATTGAATTTTGATGGAGAAGTGGCAGAAATAGGAGTAATGTAGCAAAAATGCATTAAAAGGAGCAAAAATATGATAAATAGGTAAAAATATGGCAAGTTTGGTGCAGTTAAAGGAAAAGGGGAAAAATAAGAAAAAAAAGGGCTCAAATTGTTCAAAAAGATTTTCTGTTTCTTGAAAGCATCTGGTGACCCCCTCCAAGTGTCATGCGACCCCAAATACTCTTCTGGCCCCAAGATTTAGAACCCTTGAATTAGAGGATATCATCCTACTTGACCCATTGGGTGCAGTGCACGTCATAGTCGAGCCCTTTAAACATCCCCATAGCTGGTCCCATTGGAGGCTTTATGAACAGGCACAGCAAAGACACCTAATTAGAGAAGTAAAGATTCATTTCTAAGCAATGAAGACAGCATTAAAGACTTAAAACTAGATACATCTGTTCACTAAAAATGTCTAAAAAAAAATAATGATTGTTGGAAAACATTTCATAGATATTTTAGGCACTTCCTGTTCCAAATCATTTCTAGCGTCAAAAAGCACTCTCACTAATGCGCTGCGCGTCTGCCTCCCTCTTCATAATCATTGATCTTTTTTATTTTTAACCTGCGCCAGGGGACACCATTTACTATATCAAATGCTTTGAGTTCAGTGCTTCTTTTGTTTTCTCTGCTGGTAAAATGTTGGCTTCTTACTGTACTCCACTCATTCAGTAAATGCAGTTGCAACATAATGGTTGTACTGTTTTACTCCTTGACCTCTTCCAAACCCGAATTGGGTTCTGAAGGGCCTCCCTGCGGTTTTTTCACCATTTTCCTTCAGTCTTGGGCCCAATTTTTCAGGCTGTTCAGCTGTAGCCAGCTGTAGCCAAGGTCGTGTTATCGGAGCGAATGAAAACACGTCTGCTCTCTCCAAAGACCAGAAACAGTTCACATCTGTGTGCCAAAAGTAAAATGTGCAGCAGGGGGGGAGACTGTGTATTGACTGTATGTCAATACATTAGACATCCTTTATACTGGGTGGTGGTGGTGGTGGTGGTGGATGCTTCTATTTCATGCATGTTAAGCTTAAAGAAGCCATCATGGACTTCTGCAGGTTGTTTTGCACCACTGCAACATATTTTTGCATGTCAATGCATGTTTACAATGCACTTAATCGCAATCAGCTCATGTCTAAAATGTATCGGACTGTTAAATTTTTATAAAAATGTTCATTTCAGTTGTGTGTTTTCATTGGATTTGTGATTTTAGCATTTTAGCCCAAGAAATGTCGTTTTTTTAAATGGACTGCAACATTTCTTTAGTCTGGGAGTGACTGTTCTATAGTACAATGCGCTAATTTAAGGTTTATCTATGTACAGTATGTATGTATGACTTTATATTATTGGTCAAGTATATATATATATCACTTAAAGAGTCCGTCTTCTAAATGTTATTCCTTGTCCTTTGTTTTATTGTTCACTTGATTTCTATTGCGTATTGTTTGGTTTTTTGCGTGATCTACATTACAGTAAAAATTTCATCAAGAAACTTCAACAAAATAATCACACGCTGTTTGAGTAATTTGCAGGAGGTTTGTAAAAAAAAATAAATAAATAAATTAAAAAAAACTATTGATGGATATACTGTAAAATTATTTAGCAAAATGCCTTTTACTGCTATGTTTATGGAGCTTCATGAATAAGCAGAAGGGTCCGTTATGTCAGTGTTTTTCAACCTTTTTTGAGCCAAGGCACATTTTTTTCATTGAAAAAATCACGAGGCACACCACCAGCCAAACATGTTAAAAAATGATACTCTGTAGCCTATATTAACAATATAGCCATTCTCATCAAAGTGTCTTGAATAGGAATCAAATAAACACAAAGAATAAAGGACTTTATCATCATTTGTATTTCTTCTTTCAAATAAAAAGTGCACTTATCATGTCCACTTCAAAAATACAGCTTGAACATAACAAATGAAACAACAATGTGGTCTTAAAGGGACTGAAGCGATGCGATTACATTAAAAATCAATGTAAATGACGCAACGTCAATTTATCCCCCCCTCAGCGACGCGACTTGCATGATCAAAGTTGAAAAATTTTGACTTTTTAAGCGACGTGAAGCGATATCTCCCGTCCTCCACTGTCTGTAGAGCGGAGGCAGCAGCCCCTCCCTCCCGCTCCCGCTTCAGTGCTGACGGCTGCAGCGGAGGCTGTTCTACTTCCTCAAAGTATCAGGTTCAAAATTAAAGCGGTAAATTTCTTTAAAACCACAGTAACTACTGATCAAACACATTCTGAGTGAAGTCATCCTTTAATATCTCCGTTAAGTTGATCATTTAACCGTAGAAGCGGAGCAAGAAGGGAAAAAAAAGACGTCATCAACACTCTCTCTCTCTCTCTGTCTCTACCCTGTTACCGGGGCCACACACACACACACACACACACACACACACACACACACACACACACCCCCCCCCCCACACACACACACACACACACACACACACACACACACACACACACACACACACACACACACACACACACACACACACACACACACACACACACACAGTTCCCTAGTGATCGCGTCGCTGGAGCGATGAAATGATGGACTGACAAAAAAGCACCACTATGTGCAAACTACCGATCAGGGACGATTTAAGGCAACGGCATCGCTTCCGTCGCGTTCGGTGTGCACGCACCTTTATTCACTACTGCAGCACGGACACTCGACAATGGTATATTATTTGCAGATAATAATTAATATGTTTTCAAATATTTTTTTTTAGACCAATTAGGTGAAATTGGATAATTTCCCACGGCACACCTGACGATCTCTCGCGGCACACTAGTGTGCCGCGGCACAGTGGTTGAAAAACACTGCGTTATGTCCTTGACAGTGATCAGAGTCACAGGGTCTCAGCTAATTTAGTAAACAGTGCACATGAATGTTGTAAAAACAAAAAAAAAGTATGAAAAGTCGTGATATTGAATAAAAGCATGTGTATCGTGTGTAAACATCTTTTTTTCTTAATTACACCTGAGACATTATCGTGATACTATCAAACCGCTGAATAATGAAGCTGTGTGCATCTCTGTGTTGTTTCTCCATAGGCCGGTGCATCGTCCATGTGGGCGTCATGCTGCGGGCTGCTGAACGAGGTGATGGGCACGGGCACGGTGCGTGCACAGCAGCCGGGGTTTGGAGCGGGAGCCGGGCCTTTTCGTTTCGCCCCCAGCGCCGGGTACTCCACCTACCCCCCCACCAGCTCAGGGAGCGCCGGGCAGCTGTGTAAGGCCTGTGGGCTGGCCTTCTCTGTGTTCAGGCGGAAGGTGAGGAAATATAAAGGGAGGGAGGGAGTATACAAAGTATTTCTAAACTCACTCATTTATTTACATCCATAAGAGGTGATATTAGTAAAGTGTTTTACCTTCAGCTGTATTTAAACCTGCCTGCCTACTGCACTGACTGACTTCCAGCTGTCTTACTCTACTTAACGTTGGTGCTTTTGTTTAAACACAAAAAGTCTAATCGTGCCTAAAAAACCCTTCACGTTTGAATTACGCAATCACAGCTGCAGCTGTAAACAGTGACTTCCTGCACGATACATTCAAGGACAGGATACAGTGACATTCGTGATTATTCACTCGCTTTCTGAATAGAGGCGTTCTCGCACAGTAAAGTGAGGTTTTTGTCCAAATGTAAATACATTTTAAGGCCTGAACCCAATCATTAGGTGCGTAGTTGTTTTTAACCCTTGAACAGGCAGAGTATAGGAGAATAAGGAGTGAAAAATATTACATATTTGCTCCTAAAATGTACACCCTGACACACAAAGGTGTAAGAAAAAATAAATTTTGCGATATTTCACTGTGCAATCATCGTATTGATCCAAAAAACATCCAAATCGGGTTTTTTTTTGATCATTTTTTTTTTTAAAAGCATTTAATTGCACTAACACACTGGGCACTTTTATAGATCTATGTGGTTACCTTTTTTTTTATGAACTTATCAGAATTAATCTGTTGTTGAAGCAAAAGCAAAAAGGTAATTTGACAGTTTAATAAACATACCACTTGTTTTTGATATTGGTACGTGAATTACAGTTAGTCACCATGCAATTGCTCTCGCAAGTTTAAAAACAATTAAATAAATTGTATTTCATACCATTTTGTGCTTGTAAAGGTGAAATTTGTAATTATTGATATCGTGATATATCGTATGTATGTATATCGTATCGTCTAGTATCGGGATATGTCAGGATATATGATGTAATGACATGCAAATCGTGAATCGTATTGTCAGATTCATGGCAATGCCCAGCCCTACTACTGACACATACTTGTTAATTATTAGGGTTGTAACGATTCATGGATCTGGATAGATGTAACGATTAGTTATCGTCATCATCAGAGAAACACAGCACGTCGTTTTTTTCTCTTTGTTGAAATGAATGATTCTCATTTAAATGTCTGAAATGTTGCAGGAATAAAAATGAAAAATAAACAAAAAAAAAACAGCAAAATAGCTTTTTTTTATAGCTTTGGGTGAAATGTAACTGATTGTTTTAAATTGGTTTATAGTATTGTTTTAAATCGATCAAAGATCCCTGAATCCAATCGTGACACATTGTGATATCGACAAATATCTCACCATTAGAATCAGTATCATATCATCATGAAACTGGTGATTTACGCCTCTATAAAATATTATCATTTTTTAAGCAGAATTCTTTGTGTCTTTTCATAAAAGCAGCCATCCTTTGTTAAAATACAAAAAAGAGGTTTTACTCCTCTCAATGAGATTTAATTTTTTCAAAAAAAGGACAGTGATGAATGTTTTTCACCTGATTGCTAAATTGTTAATTTCATGTATTGTAAAGTTAATAGGAAATATACTTGTATATTATAGATTAATGTGACATTTCTATATTTGATAATAACCAGTGTGAGTTATACATTTTTTTCTTCCTGAAAGATGTATTTTTTGCAGCTTCAAATGCACCAATAATGAGTCACACATTATTAAAGACAACCTAATGTTATTTCTCTCTTATTTTCATGCACTTTTTTTACATCAACATGTATACATTGCGTTTCTCTGCTCGGCTCTCTTCATCACAGTTTGAACGTGTGTCTGCCTGTCAGAAATCGTGCTGAAATTGCTGCAGTGTTCCTCTTACTCTCTGTTGGTTTCTTTACACCATCATCCATACACCAGTTGTCTTAGTGACAGCAGGCCGGCTCGCTTTTGGCTTTCTGCGTGATATATTTAAGAGTATAATAATAGAAAAAAAAAAAAAAAACACCCACCAGGAGATTAACAACAAATGATTGAAGAAAGGCGAGGGAACTGTGGAAATGGGATTATTTGGACCACGGTGTGTTGAAGTGATAAGAAATGTGCAGAGCCGTAGCTGACCTGCTTTCCTGCCCATGTGAGGCGTCAATCTACTCCACTGCTCCGTATCCAAAGACAGCATTAAGACTGTGAAATGTCAGACATCACCAGGAGCGACACATAGATTGTACTGCTTCCTGTGAGCGGGTGTGGAAAGTTTGTCATTGTAAATACACACGTGTTGTCTTTACTTGTGGAAGTTTCTCAAAATGTCACTTTTGAGAAAAAACTTAAGTTTTTCCATTCCGTATGTGCTGCATTAAAGGTGCAGTCTGCAACTCTTATAAAAGTGACTTTTTGTCATATTTGCTAAAGCTGTCACTATGTAAGGACAGCTTTACATGAAACTAGTATGTGTGAAAAAAAAACAGACTCATTGAGTCCCCCCTTGCTGCTCCTGCTGCCTTTGGAAGATTGCCAGAATGTACTGCGACCGAGCAAAAAAAAACAATCAGAGCCAGGATTGTGTTTGATGGGCTGTCTGACAGCTGTTGCTCATCGTCCCCGCCCCTTTTCTGGGCTGGAGCGCCGTCTTTTTTACAGTGTATGGTCTGGAGGAGTAGAAGATGGAGACTTTTCTGCTTGGAAGGTAATTACTGCTGCCTGATTTACATTATGTTTGTAATTGTTACACTAGAACTCTGTAGTGCATGTGTTGTTCATGTGCACACAGCAGCCTCCGTGTGGCTGCTGTAAGTGACACGTGTTGTTGCTGCTGCTGCTGAGGTGTGTGCAGATTGAGAAAGAGAAGCGCTGCACTAATATGACTTTAACAGAGCATGTTATATTACTGTGATGTTGCTGTCGCATCAACGTTAGCTTGTTAGCTCCTCTGGGGGAGGGACTTTGGAAAGTTTGGAGGCAGGGCAACAGAGCAGTGGAGAGGGAGAGGGAGAGAGGGATCCGAGACTGCACCTTTAAGTACAAATGTGATTTGTTTGCGTTTGTCACATACAACTACACAATTAAATGTATATGTTTCACATAGATTCTGCACCTTTGAGTAATGTATTGTTGTAATGTATTGTCGTATTGCCATGAATCTGACGATACGATACGATTCATGATTTGCATGTCACAATATGATATACACTACTGAGACCTTGAGTAGAGACTGGTTTTTGCTGGCACTGTGAAAACAGCACAATCTCTCTGTACTGCCAGTATGTAATCTAATCTAACATGACTCAGCAAAGGAACAACATTTCTGTTCAAAAGTACAATGAATAATGCAGTCATCGTGTATAAACACGTGAAAAATTGGACACATGAACACTCATTTGACGATTAATATAATAATTGCCGTAACATAACCAAGAAAAGTTGGAACACCTGTAGGAATTAGTAGCACCAGCTTTCAAGGCTGATTCATTATTATTTACCCACTTCATGTTCCCTGAAAAAGGCCTATTTGTGTAATTCTGAAATGTACATTATTTTTCAGTTTTAGATAACCAAACATTTTTTTTTTTAACCTCTGGCTGTTCAGTATTTACCTTTGTGCCATTTCAAGCTATTCATTGGACTTGCACGACTTGAATTGCAATAAATAACTGGAAAAATTAGGGTGTTCTAAAGCTTTTGACCAGTAGTGTATCCCGATACTAAACAATACAATATACATCGCGATATAAATAATTACAAATTTCACCTTTACAAGTACAAAATGGTTTGAAATACAATTTTTTGCAATTCTTTTGAACTTGCGAGAACAAGTAAATGGTAAATAACTGTAATTCAAGTGCAAATATGAAAAACAAGTTTTATGTTTATCAAACCGTCAAATTATATTTTTAAAAAAACTCAAACTTTTGCTTCTACAAGTTTTTTGAAAGTAACCAAGCTAATATGCATTGAGGAGTGAAGTAGTTTAACAAGGTTGTCTGATACCTAGTGACCAGGTGTTTACGTGCTATGCATATGTTAGTGCAATTATTATTATTTTTTCTTAAAAAAAAAAATGATTAAAGAAATTGATTTGGACATATTTTGGACAGATACGATAATCGCGCATTAAAATATTGCGACATATCTGCGAATCGATTTTTTCTTACACCCTTAATACCTGTTGTCTTGACGTGTTACGCCTTATTCACCGATAACTGTTCTAAAATCCTACACGTGCATTTAATCTATTGCTGTCAGTCACAGTGGGATCCACACTAGATTTTAAAGCTTGTTTGTTGCAAGCAATAGTTAATCATAGATCAACTAGTCCCCCATCTGCCATCAGTGTAGTGCCACCTACTGGCAACAGTTGCTTATCGCTTGATTTCAAATGATGACTAATTTGCAATGTTAATATTAAGGCGCTTAGATGCTTTGTGAACCTAAAGCCAATTGTGAATGTGTGACAACATATTTCCAAGGTTTGCTAATCAGACCAATGTCACCAGTTGTGCTAGTGACGCTCTCACCATTTCCGCAGCATATACTGTATGCCACGTTTTCCACAGATAATTCTATCAAACACATTATGTATACAGTTCTTCAATAGAGATGCTCTTGGATTCTATGTTACAAAAACTGGCTCCCAGTCCCTCAGTCGTCAGTCTGAAGAAATGAAAAATATGAATAATGAGCAATGACCACTAGTATTAGCATGAAATGGCTGCATGCTTCTTAATAATTTTTGGTTGATCCATGTAGCTCAGGCTTCACACAGCGTGTAGGTTTGCCAGCACACACAGTGGGATATCAGCCTTTTTTACACTGTGGTAAACAACTGAGTCAGCCAATTGTAGTCAACTTTTGAAGTTCTGCAGTGACACAGGGCTGTTGTTTTTTTACACCAGTGATGCACAACTTTTATCATAGAGAGGGCCACATTATCAATATTCATGTCAGTATTTAGAATAATGACTAATCTGAACAATAATACAGGATACAACAGGATTTTGTTGTCATTTTTGTGTATTTTTGGCATAATTTTATGTATTTGTTGTCATTTTGTGTCTTTTTCCCATTGTTTTGTATATTTTTGAGCAATTTTGTTGGTTTTTGATTTGATTTTGTGTTGTGTTGTGTTGTATATTTTTGTTGTTTTGTGTGCTTTGGGAGTTTGGGTTAGTTTTTGTTTTTTTTTTTGTATTGTGTTGCTTTCATATTCCTCCCAACCTCTTGAATTACAATTCTTCAGGAATTTAATTTTGGTTCTGCACAAAATTACTTGCTCATCTACGTATTCATAAAATACAAAATATCAACAAAAAAAAAATAATAATATTAATAATATCCAAGCAAAAAGTGATAGATATCAGTCCCAACAGGATATTCACTTTATATTTTCTAGATTTTGTGACCATTTTCTATTTAATTAAGGGAAAAATATGTCATAATTTAAGGGAAAATGAAGGATTTTGTAAGAATTTTAAGTCTTTTTCAAATATTTAAGGTTAAAAAAGCCCCTACAAATATTGTTGAGCTTCATTTACACAGTTATTCATGTTTTCTCTGTCATTTTTACTTTCTTTTGCGGGCCAAATTGGATGCCCCAAGGGGCTGGATTTGGCCCACGGGTCATGAGTTTGAAACACGTTTGATTAGACTATCAGTGAATGGATGCAGATTGGTCGATAATTGCTCACTGAGTGCATAGAAACCCAGTAAAAACTGTTTGATATGCAATGAAAAGGTTAGCATGCAGGGTATATCATAATGATGAGGAATGTTTGATCATATTTTAATCATCTCCCTCCGTCTACAGCACATCTGCTGCGACTGTAAGAAGAGTTTCTGCGCTTTGTGCTCCGTGCTGCAAGAGAACCTGCGCTGCTGCACCACGTGCCACCTGCTGCGGGGGACAGCCTTCCAGCGGCCGCGGCTCATGCAGCTCCGTGTGAAAGACCTACGCCAGTACCTGCTGCTGCGCAACATCCCCACAGACACCTGCAGGGAGAAGGAGGACCTGGTGGACCTGGTGCTTTGTCATCAGGGGGCAGGAGAGAGCCCCAGGCCGGTCATGGAGGAAGATGAGGACGAAGAAGAGCAGGAGGAGGAGGAAGAGGACTCGCATGAGGAGGAGGAGGAGGAGGAGGAGGAGGGAGGTGATGATGATGATGATGATGATGGTGACGATGATGATGATGATGATGATACGAACAGTCTCCACTCGCCTCCTCAATCACGTGCTGCCTCTCCTCCCTCTGCCACACGCTCTCCCTCTGAGCAGTCGGAGGTGTCGGTCTCTCAGGGAGACGCGCTCAGCCCCAGTGACAGCTCAGGGACCGGCCAGGTCAGAGTCAACACACCACATACTGCTGCTGTTCACACACACACACACACACACTCATCACGTCTCCTTCCATGCTTTACACATCCTCACTCTACAGCAGTGGTTTTCACCCTTTTCAGCCCATGACCCCCAAAATAAAGGTGCCATAGACCAGGGACCCCCACTGTACCTAAAGGTGGTTGAACATATACATGAACAGTCATGTGGAGACAGGGCCATCTATAAGGGGGAATAAAGGAAAGAGATTTTTGGGGCTCATCCATAAAGTCAGCAAAATGATGGTTCATTGTTCTATGAATCTGTGATAATCACATTTATTTATTTATATGAATAATATCCACTGTTATCCAGGAAGTTTATTATTATTATTTGTGCCATAGTATATAGTCATCTTAAAGATGTAAGTTCTTATTTTAATCAGAAATAAAATGGCTTAAAAGTGACCAATAATGATAGAAAAGGTGGCGAAATGGGATGGATTTTACAATCCACAGAAATTGGTTAAAAGTTTCAAATTAGAGTGGCCAAAAACGGACAGAAAAAGTGTTAAAAGCTGTTCAGAGTGTCAATATTAGCTTAAAAGTGGCAGAAAAAAGTAGGAACAATTCATTCAAACAGGGAAATAAAGGGCATGATAAATTATGAATGTGGTTGAATTGGCAAAAATAAGCATGACATAGTGTGAAAAGAAGTTAAAAGTGACAATAATGAGTCAACATATGCAATATTATTTGGAAAAAGTGGATTAAAGGGCCGAAAATGTCTTGAAAGTGAATAAAATGTGCATTGAATATTGATGGAAAAGTGGCAAAAATGCATTAAAATTATTAAAAATATCTTAAGAAAAAGGGATGAAAATAGGTTAAAATATGGTAAGTCTGGTATAGTTGCAGAAAAGGGCTAAAAAGAAAAAAGCAAAAATTGTCTCAAATTGTTAAAATAAAATTCTAGTTTCTTAATGGCATCTGGCGACCCCCTTCCAGTGTCTCGCGACCCCAAGGTTGAGAACTCCTGCTCTACATAAGAGAATAATTGACTCCATGACTTGTTCCTATAGGGAACGGTTCTGCCCTGCATTGTTTTATTGAATCATTTTTCACAGAAAATCCACCATAATGAAAGCTTTGTTAATCAGATTAAAACATACTGTATATAAGGTTCCTTTGACAGCTGGAAACAGCTGTGTAAGCATGTGTGAGTACATTAGTGTGTACATGAGTTTGTTCTAAGATCAGTCAGCCAGGCGGCTTAAATCCTTTGCCTTTTTTTAGGTCTGTTACATGGGCTGCGTGTGCGCATTACGTAACACACACAGGTTGAGAAAAGTCCTTACAGCATCACAGCAGCAGCCACAACAACACACACACACACACACACACACACACACACACACACACCATAACATCTCTCGCTCTTCTTCATCACTTATCATTTTAATGCCTCCTCCTGGCTTCACATATAAATCAATTATTCCTGCATGTGCTACTGGAGATGTGATTTTGGTGCGTGACTATATAATAACAATAACTACAGTGTATAATTAGTCATTAAGCATTGTTAAAAATCTAAACCAGTGGTTCCCAACCTTTTTTGGATCATGACCCTATTTTTTATATCCCAAATTTTTGGCGACCCCAAATAATTTTTTAGAAAATTAGTTTTTATCATGTTTGTTTATATATATACTGTATGTTTGGGGTTTTTGCCCTTCCTTTTTCTCTTTATACGGCATTTTATTTAACTACCGTAGATTTATATTTGAAAAAATGAAGGTATAGCATGCAGTTGTTTAATTATGTGTTGTGTTTTAATTTGAAAATAAATAATTATAATTATATATATATATATATATTTTTTTTTTTAATCCAATCAGTAATTGATTTAACACATTCCAGGCCACTCCGTTTAAATTTCAGGCGACCCCACATCGGGTCAGGACCCCAAGGTTGAAAAATTCTGATTTAAACCCTTGTATTAGTTTTTTAAAAAAGAAGTTTTGGTTAATTTGTTGATCACAAGTAGCATACATGACAAGTTGCACCTAATATATTCCATTACTATGGAATCTCGTTAGAGTATTATTAGGTATTTTGTTGGTTTTTATTGTTGTTTATGTTTTAGTTTTGGTTTTTGGGTTTTGTTTTTGCAAGACAAACATAAATTGGTCATAATCTGCCCATAATTTCAATATAAGACTTCAGTGTGTGCACTGAATACTTGCAGTTTTTATATTACATTAGCATACGACACTTTTTCTTTAAAAACTGGAGCAGAAAAATGAGAAAAACAATCTACATTTAATTAAATTGAAATCGTTTTTTTGTAGCACGTGATTGACAGCATTACATCGTACATTAAAAATGATAAATATCATCAATATTCTGTCGTTCTCCCTCAGTTTTTCATTAGTTTGTCAGTGCTGGTTTTTGGGGCTTTTCTGAGTGTGAGTCAGGGCTGCTGTTTGTGTTTGTGTCTCTGAGGAGTCTCGCGCTGACAGATACATATTTAACCTACTTTTCAGAATGAATGTTTAATTGTGTGTCCCTTTTTTTTTTTAAAGACTTAGCAGCAGAAATATTTAACTCTGAATAGATTTCCTTTTGTGGAGCGTTTTGTTTCAACAGAATGGTGAATAAAGAACGTTGAGTCAAAGCACTGATGATGCAGAGCCTGAATCTGACGGTGCATCTTTTATTCACTTTGACCCTCGAAACAGTCTGACCTCCATCTTTGAAAGGAAAAAACTAACGTCTGAGTTAAAAGCTGCTGAGTCAGCATTTAAACACTCGTCTTTGTGCTGCCGTGCCTTCGAATGTTTCTATGGCTGTGAAGGATTTTCTAATGACATCAATGGCTGCGTTCAAGATAGAGTAGGGATTCTCAACCTTGGGGTCAAGACTCCATTGGGGGCCACAAGACACAAGGAGGGGGTCGCCAGATTCCTTCAAGAAACTAGGGGTATTTATTTTTATAATTTGAGCCCATTTTTGCTTATTTTTACCCTTTTTCTGCAACTACACCAAACTTGCCATATTTTACCCTATTTTCATCACTTTTTATTGCTATTTGTTTGCTCCTTTAAATGCATTTTTGCTATAATACTCCCATTTTTGCCACTTCTCTATCAAATTTAAATGCCTTTACTGCACTTTTGACACTTTTAAGACATTTTCAGCACTTATAAACCCTTTACACCACTTTTCCCACATAATGTTGCATATGTTGACACTTTTCTGTCACTTTTAACCTCTTTTCACCACATCTCATGCTTATTTTTGCCAGTCTATCCACATTCACGACTTATCATGCCCATTGTTTACCAGTTGAAACTAATTGTTCCTACTTTTTGGCCAATATTGACACTTTGAACAGTTCTTACCACTTTCTCGTTTTTGGTCACTCTACTTTGCAACAATTAACCAATTTCTGTAGTTTTTAAAATCCCATTTCACCTTTTCCACCATTTATGTCACTTTGAACCCATTTTATTTCTGATTAAAACAAGGATTTTAAGATGACTGAATACTATAATAATAAATATAGATAAAAACAATGGACCATAATTTTGCTGACTTTATGGATGGACCCCAAAAAGCTCCCCCATTATAGATGGCCCTGTTTCCACATGACTGTTCTTCAATGTTCATGCCTGTGTTCAACCACCTTCAGGTACAGGCACCTTTATTTTGAAGGGCTTGAGCTGAAAAGGTTGAGAACCAACCACTGAAATGGAGGACAGGCTTTGACCTTCATTGTGTTTACACTTTAGATAGAAGAAAAGTAATTATTTGGGCTTTTTTAGGAGATTTTAAGCCACATATTGATTTACAGTACTACACAAGGAAAAACCTTGATTCAGCAGAATGACAGTGAATAACTTCCATTTCAACAGGAACATGAGGATACTCCAACAGCAACCCTCCTGAACCTGGAGCCCAGTGAAAACCTCATGGAGGTCAGTGTGTTTTCCCGTCTCTTCTTTAGAAGTTTTCGAGTGCAGGGAAAGTTCATGTCTCTGTGTGACGTGCAGGTCAGTCCGGCCACGCAGAGGAGAATCAGGGCATCGCTGTCGGACCTGGACAACGAGGAGGCGATAGAAAACCTCTCCGTCCGCCAGCTGAAAGAGATCCTCGCCAGGAATTTTGTCAATTTCTCGGGCTGCTGCGAGAAGTGGGAGTTGCTGGAGCGAGTGCATCGACTGTACAGGGAAAACGAGCAGAACAGGAGATCAAGTGAGCACTATTTTTTTAGTTTATATTCATTTCAGCTAATACAGCGCAGTAAAAAAAAAAGATTGTAGAGTTTACCTACTACATAACCATTTTTTAATTTGCAAACTTCAGGTAAAAAAAACCCAAAACAGGCAAAAACAAAGAAGCAACATAGTGTAGGAATAAGTAAAACAACAACAACCAGGCAGATATCCAAGAGGGTAAACCAGGAAATATAACAAAATAATAAAATGTTAGAAATAGACAATATTGTACACTGTAAACCTAAATAAGTTACAAGAACTCTAAAAAAATTGAGGCAAATGATTGCCTGAATTTTTTGAGTTGATTAACATAAAAGTCAACATTTAAGGTAAAAGGTTGGATGAGTGGCTACTCATAGTTTTTAATCACAGTTAAATTAAAGTGCTATATGAATTAAGTTTATTTTTAAATAATCCCCATTTGAAACAACATAAATAACAGGACTTTATCATTCTAAGCATGTAATTACATAGTTGTATTATTTTTAAATTATGCTTACTTATAAACAAATATAGTTCCATTTACTCAAAAATCATTAGTTAAAGTTACTAAAAAAAACCTTTTCTATAATTTTGAGTATAAACTACTTCATCTATTTATTACTTTACTTTTTTTATTACTAATTACATCCAATTACAATGTATACATACATTACACGATAACATATAAATCCCCTATAGAATCATGTATATGTTTTTCTTTCTTTTCATTATGCTTTATTTTATTATTTATTTCATATCTTTTATTTGTCTGCCTTGCTTTGATAATTACCACTTTGCATAACAGTTCATTTCCTCTTGTTTTTCCTTCTTCTTCAGTGGAGAATGTGAGCATAACGGCAGGTAATGATTCCTTTTAATTCTCCTCCATGCCATCGAGTTATATGACATTTTCCTTTAATGTTGATGAATTACACTTAGCCACGTTTAATTATTTGTAACACCATTAAGTGCAAAGAATTCTGCTTCGTCGCTGTTTCTCCATTGTTCATGAGAAGAAAAAAAAAAAACTCAATGTTGGCCCAAACTAATCCGTTTTCTGAACTGTGGCTCGTTTTTCTTTATCAAGTGGTGACATTTCCTCCACCTCTCTGCAACAGTGGAGTTGGAGGTAAGGTGTTATTTGTAAAAGATCAACTTGTGATTATGATTCAGTGATTCATCTCATCCTCACATCATACCTTCACTGACCCATGGCGGTGTTTGTGTTTACGCCGCATTTAAATTCCTCCTGCGTTCACTTCCTGTCACCTGTGTTCATTCTCTTCCTGTTAATGAATCAGGGTTGGGGTCAGTTACATTTTTTTAATTCCAAGTGCGTCTTTAATTATCCATGTTCAATTACAACTCAATTACAATTACTGTGACGAGCATTTTTTTCAATTACAAATAAAGTTACACATATTATTTTCCCCTGAAAGTCGATTACAATTATGTTCTCAATTACTAAGGTTCAAATACATGTATTCTCAATTACTGAGCCTGAAATAAATAACCCCATAAAAAATTAACTTTCCTGTTGTGTTAGCTTTCTGTTAGCATCTCTTATAATAACTGGTCAGTTTAGACCCATGTCTTAAATAAGCTGTAAAATACACAAAAAAAAATATATTATCTATCATTTAATTTGTTTCTCATCTATTGGTTACCTTGTTAGAATTCCTAATCAATGAAAATATTGGTATTAATACTTTTGGTGTGAGAGTCTGAGCCTTTTTTCTGTCACTATATATATATATATATAAATGCTAATATTATCCTGAAGAGAACTGACAGGTAGTAGGAAAAGTTGATATGAAAATAAATAAATTTTTAAAAGGTATAATAAACATGAGACACCCTTTACAATCACTGTATGTGTTTTTTCTTAATTAAATATTGATTATAAGTCTAAACTTGTGGCGATTGAAACAACATTGGAGATGTTTGTGATCGTTTAGGACAGCCTGCTCTTTATTTGCTGTTTACAAGCAATCTCCTGCCCATATTTGTAATATTTTCATGACATTTTTTTTATTTATTTTACCTCCCCCATTGCATTATAGTGTTATAGTGTGTTATTCTAATTAATAAAATAGGTTGGGGTTTTTTTTCAGTGGTTTGTTGTCGCAGAATTGCATTGTTTTGCCTTGATATTTAAAATAAATAATATGTACACACTGTGTTAAAAAAGATATAGAGGGTGTGTCTCTGATCAGTCAGCGATCAATCATTGGGCTCATATTCATCACCAGCATGCTGACAGTGTGTCTGACTGTCTGCTTCGCAATTAGCATGTGTCACTACAACTGAGATGTCTGCATATGCTGTGACACTCTTCATGGACTAAAGTGCTGTACACATATTGAACCCATCTGCACAAATGCATGCTCCATCACCAAACAAGCATCCTTCCATAATGGTGCGGAGTAAAGGTCCATACGTGTGCTCGCGTTACATATTTATATATAAAACATAATATTATAAAGCTGGAAGAAAAGAAAAACACTTTCTGCATAATTATTCATTTATATTGTGAAAAATATACAGTAACAGAAGGGCTGCAGATGGACAAAAAGAGTATGAAAATAGAAAGAATGACCGTGATTAAAACTCATTTTTGGAATGTAATTCATATGACTGGAGAGTTTGTTGTTTGACTTTTCCACATATCTTCATCCAAAAAAATGTACTTCCCTCGACCTTATCACTTTGGTTGCACACGAACTAAAAGTCATACAGAAAATACTCAAGTACAAGTAAAAAGTAGCTTCATTAAATAGTACTCAAAGTAGAAGTTACTAGTTATTTTCACCCCCCCACACACGTTTATTTTTGGTAATAAATCTTACCACCGTTCCCTTGCATACAGTAAACATCTCACGTATAAACTTTAAAAAGGGAAGAGACAAAATCTACCACAATCGGAACATAAACTTAATTTATTTTCCACAAAGCCATCTGTATAAAATAAAAGGTTTGTCAAAATGTGCAATTGTTTTTTTAAATAAAATAACACCAATAAATTTGATTCTCAGGCTCTAAGTACAGAGCTACATTTATGAACTTTAAAACAGTGCCATGCCTGAGGTCAGCAGTTTATGAAGAGACAAGAAAATGGAAATACATTTAAAAAATCACAAAAAACAAAAGGGGTGGGACTAATAAGTTTAAACTTTCTCCCAGAGCCGTATAGAGAAAGAGTTGCGACAACGGAAGTCAAAAATGCTTGACCGTCATGTGATTTATGTTAGCCTGAATTTTGTCCCAGAAGTTAGTGGTGGCATATACGATATATCAAGCAGCAGTAATTACCTTTCAAGCAGAAAAGTCACCAATTCCATCTTCTACTCCTCCAGACCATACAGTGTAAAAAAAGACGGCGCTCTAGCTCCGAGAAAGGGGCGGGGACTGTAAGCAATAGCTGTCAGACAGTCCATCAAACACAATCCTGGCTCTGATTGGTTCTTTTTGCTCGGTCGCGGTGCATTCTGGCAATCTGCCAAAGACTGCAGGAGCAGGGGGAACTCAATGAGCCTGTTTTTTTCACACAAACTACTAGTTGGATGTAAAGCTGTCCTTACATAGTGACAGCTTTAGCACATATGACAAAAAGTAACTTTTATAAGAGTTGCAGACTGCACCTTTAAGCACAAGTACCCATAACATAAACTCAATTACAGTAACGCGAGTACTTGTGAACCATTACTTTCAACCAAACACACAAATGCAAAGATTTAACTAGTATACATAAGATTATGATATTAAAATGCAGTTCTCTCCTCATGCTCAAGGCAGGTTTAATATGTTATCTGTGGAGTGAGCACATACACTAAACATCTTTTTTACATCTCCGTCCACAGATGGAGTCAAAGCTCAGCTGGCTGCTGATGAGAACCTGTGTCGCATCTGCATGGACGCCATGATCGACTGTGTGCTGCTGGAATGTGGTCACATGGTCACATGCACCAAATGTGGCAAGAGACTGAGCGAGTGCCCCATCTGCAGGCAGTACATAGTGCGGGCCGTGCATGTCTTCAAGTCCTAAGAACTGTGTGTATGCGCGTGTGTGTGCGTGTGTGTGTGCACGTCAGAGCAGCCCTCCAGGCGTGCACGTGTCCTAAGTCCTGAGGTGAAGCGTGGGGATGAACTGCTGTGCACGGAGCCTCACGGGGACTCCATGTTAAAGCGAGCGTGAGAGACTCTCTAAAGATACCATTACGCTCTAATCAAGTTCAACTGGGACATTTTCACTCTCTGTGGTCCATCTAAAGGCCTGCCATCCTCTGGTTGGACACCGCTCAGAGGAGAAGAGGAGAAACGCTGCTGCTGTAAGGGACGCTTGTTGGTGGCGAGGAAAGGCAACATACGACGAAGAATATAAGATCCCAGGGTTAGAGTCACTGGTTTACACGCTCACGCCACACGTGTCACCTCAGTGGTTTTTAAAGATGTGCAATATAAGAAAAGTTTTTAGAAGATGTCTGTACGTTTATCCACCTTTTTCTTTGTTGTCTATTGGAGAAGAGCTTTGGATGCCAAAAAAGAATGCCTTCAGTGAATATTTGGACGTTTCTACTTTTACTCATAACCAGCAGGCCCCTCCTCTAAGCACGTAGGCGTGTAACATGTGTTACATGCCATCTGGTTAACACTCCTCCTGTGTGTGTTTTAGAACACACTTTTTGTTTAAACGCCTAAACTGAAGGTGTACCATGATGCGTCTTCTGCAGCTTTTAAATACATGTCCTAGTCTAAAGCACGGGTCAGGGTTGGGGTCCATTACATTTTTTCAATTTCAACTGAATTATGATTATGGTGACCTGCATTTTTTCCAATTCCAATTGAAATTCCAATTAATATTTTCCCCATATTACAATGACATTCTCAATTACTAATTCAATTAATCACACTTACTGAGCCTTTAAATAAATAAATATCTCTTGCGTTAGCTTTCTGTTATGAGAACGGATCTGTTTTGACCCGTGTTTTAAATAAGCTGTAAAATACACTAAAATATATTATCAATCATCTAAATTGTTTCTCATTTCTTGGTTACATTGTTAGACTTCCTAATCAATGAAAATATTGGTATTAATATTTTTGGTGTGGGAGTCTCTATACCCCTTAAATTTCATTTTTTTTAAATGGTAAAATGATCCTGAAGAGAACTGACAGGTAGTGGGAAAAGGTGATATGAAGCACATTTTAATAATTAACTACATGTGTGTGAACCATAAAACTGTAACATGGTTTCCCAGTTTTGCGTTAAAACTTAAACAAGCAGTTTTTGTAGAATTTCAATGAAATTCCATAGAATTCCAATTGCAGTCAGTTATCTGAACTCAATTACATTTAAATTATGATTGCAACAGCAACAGATTTTTTGAATTATAATTATGCCATAAGTGTAATGAATTATCAATTACGCGATTACAATTACAATTGATCCCAACCCTGGCAGGGGTCATCAACTACACAAGTCCAAGGGCCTGAATTTTCCACATGCAGTTTATATTATTATTAGGAGCATCAGATGCTCTCATGAAAGATGGAAATACAGAAAGATTAATCATTTATCGCAGATCATTTTGCATTATTTGATTTGTTGCCTTTCAAAGTGATGTTTTTCACTTCAATCCTACGTTAAGCTTCTTATTTTTCTGTATCATCAGTTAGCAGAAGGTAATGGAGTGAACTAAAGGCTGTACTGTTTCAACTATTTACATTTTTCTTCCTATGAACTGAAGTAGCAAACAACATTGTTCTTGCTTTAGGTAAAACTTTAGCAAAGTAGTGACTCACTGGAGCTCACACAGTCAGTCCTGCTGCAGGTTCATGGACCAAACCATTGTGAGAAGGAGTCCGTGAAGTTATACATGCATTCAAAGTCAGAATCTATTGTATTTCTCCACCTTGACACGTTTCAACTGGCTTTTTTTTGTTTTGAAAAACCATGTGACAAGACTTGGAAAATGCATATTTTTTTATTTTTTATTTTATTTTTTTTTGTCCACATCCATTGACCAAAAGTTAACGTACTTATTTTTTTTATTAAGTGATGTCACACGTTTTGATTGTGTTGAAATCAAATCATACACATGTAACAGGTGCTACTCCCTTTTTCCTCAGTGTGACATCATATCGTAATAACCATCCATTGATCTGTTTGAGGTGCAGGAAGCTGGATTTACTT
Organism: Gouania willdenowi; assembly: GCF_900634775.1. Taxonomy (NCBI): domain Eukaryota; kingdom Metazoa; phylum Chordata; class Actinopteri; order Blenniiformes; family Gobiesocidae; genus Gouania; species Gouania willdenowi. The sequence goes on from NC_041055.1 coordinate 21,056,419, forward strand.
TGACCCTTATGCAAATCAAACACTCTTCTCGAGATTCAGTTAAACCCAGCGTCACTAAAGAATCTGTGCGTGCAGTACGGCTGTGCTACGTTGTTTTAAATAATGCTATTTAAGTGCTGGCAAATAAATTGCATAGATAGCTTTTATTGTTGTTTACCGATGATTTAGTAAACGTCTATTTTTCCATTTACTTGAGAGATGATCTAATCTGTACAAAGGTTTAAAGAAAAGAGGGTTTTTTTTTTCCATAATGCATTACAGCCAGTTTGGTCCGATGAGTAAAGTACCATCATGTCACTCTCACCATTAAAAGCTGGGTCACTGGTCTTTGTTTCATCGTCTGCTTCTGGTCCAACGACGGACACTGAAACCAACCAACACTGTAACCCTAGAGTCCGTGTGTGTGTGTGTGTGTGTGTGTGTGTGTGTGTGTGTGTGTGTGTGTGTGTGTGTGTGTGTGTGTGTGTGTGTGTGTGTGTGTGTGTGTGTGTGTGTGTGTGTGCTGCTGATGTTTCAAGATGTCATTCACAGGCAGCTACGATCATATCAGAGTCAGGGTGGGGGGTGGGGGGAGGGGGCATCATGAGAACTCATTAAACTGGATCTTTATATTTTGAATGTTGAACCATTTTTATTTTGGTAAATGAGAGCAAATGGTTTATTATATTCAATAAAATGCAGTAATATAAACAAGAACGGCGAACCTTGTGTTTCACTTGATCGTCATCACAGTCAATTAAAATGTTTATTTGAATTTGTTAAATGCAAGAACGCGACTTAGAAACTCTATCCACAGCTAAATCCAATGTCTAATCTAATGTGTTCTTTTTTGAAATAATATGTTACAGTCTCATTCATTTTGACAACTTTTTTCAGGAAATTTACTTTGATCTCCTGCCAACTGTCAGTCTTCCTCAGAGGCATCTGCACAAACGCTGGATCAAAAAAAGCCATTGAATTTGTTATTCTTATACGCCACATTTCTTATTTTTAAGCAAATAAAGTAAGGATAACTAATAAGGGATTCGTAATAAGGTTAAAGACATGTAATTCTCCACAGATTAGGTGTAGCATTCTCTTTGGCAGCCCCCTGGTGGCTTGTGGGGCCCTATGCAATTGCTTTGTCTGCCTATAGCTGGAAACGGTTGTGGTTCGTTTCATAAATAGCATACAGAATTAAACAAGTGTGTTGCAAGTGCAATCCTACAGATTTCAGTGTTTTAAATCAAATTCTTAATGAATACAAACACATTGGAATTATTTTATGGGCCTAAACAATACATTTGTTCACATCCTGCAATTATATATATTTTTTTATTTCATTATAAATCAATTTAAAGTCAAATTTTATCTTAAAAAAGTTTCAAATATACAAATGTGTAAAATATTTTTGTCTAAAATTATGTAACCCACATGTTGGAGTCTTTATTGTAAAATACTGGGCAAAAAATTATAATATGAATAATATATATTATAATACCTCAAATCCTAATTACAGTAAATAAACATGATTAAGTTTCATAATTGCGGTTTGAAACGTATTGTTACTAAATCTAAGGAATAATTGTTTTGTGTTTCCTCAATGCATTATACTAATAAATAATTTATTCAACATGTCCCCACTTCAACAGTTTTTGTTATCGTAATTGGTTTAGTCTACATGTCTGATGCCCTGGGTTCAATCCTTGCCATCTAGAAGAAAAAAAATCCATAGTTTTTTTTCCATTTTTATGCCTTACTATAGCCTTACCTCTGATTTGGGGTGTTTGTCACTTTTTTCAAATGTTTCATGCCTTACTGTAATTTTACCCCAATGTAGATGTGATCATCATATTTGCACTGGTTTTTAAGGTCTTGTGAGAGCCTTATCTCAGAAAAAAAAAATCCAAAGTTTTTTTCCATATTTACCTTTGATTTGGGGTGTTTGTCATTTTTTTCTCATTTTTCTTGCCTCACAGCATTCTTACCCTAATTTAAGTGTGCTCCTCATTTTTGCACTATTAATAAGGTCTCGTTTAAAAAAAAAAAAACGTTTTTTTTAAAACCATTTTTATGTCTTAACACTGTTATCATAGTTCTTGTCTTTTTTTCTCTGTAGTTATTGTTGCACCATTACACCAAAACACGATCCTCGTATTGCATTAAAGGTATACTTGGCAATTAAACGTATTCTGTTTCTGATTATCCACCCCTAAACCTCTACTTCTGCTACAGGATATTGGGTCCATAAGTCCGTCGACAGTAGCGCTTCCTGGAATAAGAAGTGTACTGTTCAAATGATCTTTCTCCAACAAAAGGGGTTGAACGTAGTTCGCTTAAATTATGTGTAATGTGTGAACGGAAGTCAGTGGTAGGAACTAAAGGGGACGTCCGTTGTATTGACGGACCTATTTAACCGGGGCACAATCAGTCCGTTCCCCTCTCTGCTCCCCACTTAAATCACGACACGGCTGCTGTGTACGGAGTTCTGAAAGAAATCTGTAAGTTTGTTAAACCATTTGAAGCTAATTGCACTAGTCACTTTACATGCGGTCTTTTAACATAAACAAATGCATTGCACTTTAAGAAACGATAAAATCAGAACGGGACTGCTCCTCTGGCCAGTAACATGGTGAAATCTCCAGTTGAATGTGTAAGTGCAACACAGGCACTTAAACACATTTTATGGTTGTTAAACTGGTTTTATGCATTTCTTTTAGTGATGGGTTAAATTCCCATATTGTCTGGATGTGTAAAGGGCTATAAAAGAACCTGTGTTTTCTTTAGGACCGTGAGTGAATCTTTTTACCTGTCACTGTTTTTAATCCCACCAACCTTTTTAAACACATGTTTGGGCCCCTCTTTTTAATGTAATCATGGCACTTGAGTTGGGATTTTATTGTTGATTGTAATCATTATATCTATCTATCACTGCAAACATGTTTTAAGTTGCTGTGGTCGTTGTCCTCGGGCGTGCTGCTCCCGGTGCTGCTTCTGTTCTGGGTCCTTCTGGCCTGGGGTTCGGTCCCTGCTGGCTCTGGGCCCACCGACGGGTGCCCGCCAGCTGCCCGTTCGTCGCGGCTCTGGACGTCTGCTGGGCGTGGGCCTTGGCCCCTCTGCTGTGGTCTGTGGGCGGGGGGCTCTCTGGGCCCTCCCCTCGGGGGATTCGGGGTGAGGGTGGGGGGCCTTGGGGTTGGGGGCGGTGTGCGCTGGCTCCTCGGCTTCTGGATGCTTTCATGGGTGTGTATGTGGGGGGCGGTGGCTGCCTCTCGGCTTGGTGTCTGGGGGGCTTGCCATGGTTTGCTTATATACAGTAAACATCTTGTGTATAAACTTATAAAGAGACCAAATATTGCACAATTTAGATTTTATTTATTTTTCACAAAGGAATCTGTATAAAATAAGTTTTGTCCAATTGTTCAGTTCTTTTTCAAATCAAATAACACCAATAAATTCATGGTGTTGGACATTAAACAATGGATTATGTTCAATGTTCATAACTTTCAAAAACTGCTGACCTAAGGTTGGAAATAAAAATATAATCACAAAAAATAATAATTTACTCTAACGGTTGGGTGTAAAAATGTAACAAATTACTTTACTTCTTATAAAATGTACTTAAATACAAACTAATTACTGATTTAGAAATGTACAAAAAAAAAAAAAAAATGGTAAAAGTACCCATAAAAGCAATTCAATTCCAATAATGTGAGTACTTCTAATCCATTACTTTCACATCTGGAAGCACTGCCTTAAAAGTTTCCAAAAAGCATGCAGCAGCTCCTCTTTAGCTCTGAATATAAACCAATGAAAGGAGTTATTTTTTATCACAACTTTTTAAAGAAATGAGCATTGACAATAATCCAGTTTTGTGAAGCTGTGGACTTTCAGAGGCCTTAAAAAGTCTTTCAACATTCCTGAGTGCCTTACAAAACTGCTCATCAGTATCCTTTTAACTTTATGTAAACTTTGTGGTTTGATTGGAATAGTGTAAGTGAGTCAACACTCAGGATGAGGATTTACAAAAGACTAATTTTTCTCATGAATCTCTTGCCAGTGAATAGGTAAACAAAAGAAGTGCAATGGACAACGCCCAGAACACTCCTCGAGATGTCAATGCCCCCATCTCCCCGAACCAATTACAGGAGGAACCAGAATTTTCCAACAGGGCAAAGTCCATTGAGTCCGAGGACACCGACTTGGAGCTTGACTTCGCGAAGTTGGACATGATGCTGATGACCACCTACAACATGGAGCTGGCCGACATTCAGAAGTCTCCAGACTCGGTGGCCAAGGAACAAGCAATATGGCAGCCGGAGATCGACAAGCTGCTCGCTGACCACTTAGCTCAAAGCCAGGTGAATCAAAGTTCACCAGGTCGTCCAAATATGTACATTAAGATTTTTGCTTTGACTTACCCTCTGACGAGCCAGTCAAATTTTCATCATGGCAATAAGTATAATCAATCAATCAAATTTTATTCATAGAGCACTTTTCATTAATACAATATAATTCAAAGTGCTATACATCATTAAAACTTTACATACAAAAAACCCCACACAAACAATCCACAGATGATGATAGTCCTAAGTAATAGTAATAATGAAACACTCGAAAACACATTTGTATTAAACACAAGTACAATTATAACATCAACAACAATAGTATTAGTAATAATAATAAGCAGAGCTTTAAATTATTATTATTAATACAACAAGAATAGTAATGTAAAAATAGTTTAATTAACCATTTTTAAGAAATACAAGTTTTGATGATCATACAACAATATAATAATAATAATGGTAGTAATAATAACATTAAGTTATATATTTTTATTTATATATATATAATTTTGAAGGAAAGATGCTTACATCCCGCAGCGTAAAGTTTCAATCCCATATGCATATATATAATAGGTATAGTATATACACATTTAAAGTTCTAACATTAAACAACAATAATGATAATGAATACAATTATTTTGCTCACTCCCATCATTTTAAGGAAAATCGAAACTTGTTTTGTGTGAAGTGTAAAACCTCTGAAATGGTTAAATACACATATTATATAATGATACTAATACTTCTGGCTGAGCTACATAAGTTTAAGACGTGCAAAATTGTCCTAGAAAGTAATACAGAAAATTGAAGAATGTCCGAGTTAAGGTTGTAGAGATGAATGAGTCAATTCTCAACAACAGAATTTCAATGCTGAAACAAAGCAAAAAAACTTTTTGATACAATAAATCGAAATGGATTGGCTGTTAATATACTGTATATTATATATATGAAACTAAACATTACATTATCGCAGCCTTGTTCAACCATGCAATGGTTTCCACTCTGGTTAATTACCTTTATGATAACTGCATTGTACAGCATGCATGTTTATTAAATCCATCCTCTCCCATTGTTTGCATAGGAACACTGAAAAGGAGTCTGAGTTTTCTGCAGCCCTGCAGAAGCTCCAGGATCTGGAGGCTCTGAAGAGTTCCGAGGTCGCCAAGGTGAGGTGGAAACAAACCATCATTAGGTCTGTTTGTGATCAGCTCATCAACAGATAGTTCCTCATCATCTTCCTCATTTCCTGAGCACAATGTGTAGAAATGGATAAATTGACTTTTTTTCCTTGACCAAAAAAAATTAAATGCATTAAGCTTTTATTTTGAAGGGCTTTTATTTATGAAGTGCTTACAATGCACAATCAAAAAGTTTATTTTTCAAAAGAACTACTTTTTATCATAATAAAAGTATTTTTTATACCTATTTAATCTTTAAAAACACACATTTTTTTTTAAATCCCCACCCTGACAACAAAAGTGCCTGTGTAGTTTTTGTCTTTGAATCCAAAACTCATGTATTTTTATATTATACAATAATACATTTCAAAATACTGTTACAAATAATAACACAAACATAATCTAGAAACATTTAAAAATAAATCTAAAATAATTTAAAAAAATCTTTAAATTTAAATAATTAAATTAGAATAATTGAAATTAAGTTAATAATAATTTAAAACCAAAATGTATTATAAAATAAATGAGTTAGGTATAAAATCTGAAAATGGCCCAAAATGTACTTAAGTACTTTTGTTATGAAGGTGAAAAAATGTTTGCTTCCTAAAACGCAATATTTACTTACTCATAAAAAATCAGTTCTTTGAAAGTAAGCAGGAACAGTTCCACCTCTAGCATCAAGAACCTAGAAGCCCTAATTCCACTAAACTTTCCCGTAATACCGCAATTATGTGAACAATGCATTACATCTTATAACGCTCATATATTACGCCCTGATGTTTGAAGCCCACTTTTTTTACCAACCCCTGTCCTCTCTCTGCTTCCACTCGTAGCTGGAAACCAGTTTGAGCGACATCCAAAAGAAGCTGCTAAATGAGAGGGTGAGGAGGATGAACGGGGAGAACCGCATCCAGATGCTGAAAGAAGAGCTGGAGTTCCAGAAGAACCTTCATTCTGAGGTCAGAGTAATGAAATGCTCTGACCAGTAGAGCAGCTGTGTCTAGTAGTGGTATAAAGGGGACGTGATGGGCATGTGCTGGTGTTTCTCTAACAGAAGTCTCTTATGGTGAAGTTGGACAACAGCCACCAGCAGGACAATGGGAATAAAATGGCAGACAGACTGAACGAACGGCAGATTAAACTCTACAAAGAGGAGATTGAAGAAACCTACAGCACTAAGGTAGATCAATGTCTAGTATTCACAGATAACTTAGTGACAATAGGTTTAGTTTAGTTTACTCATGGGGGGCCAATAAAGCAGAACCAACCCAACACTATCATATCACAACTTAGATTCTGTGTGTCGCTGGTAGAAGTTGTAATTGTGTATTTTTAGTTTAAAGGTGTGAACAAAACACTCCTGACAATCCTCATAGATGTAGGAAAATGTCTCAAACAAGTCGTCAGACGCTCACATGAGGCAGAGAAGCTCAGAAAACATCATCAGATGCCTGAACCACCTACTGCCGGGATGTCAAACTAATTTTAGTTCAGGGGCCAAATGCGGAGCAGTTTGACCTTAAGTGGGTCACAGATTTCATGTGGAAAAACGAGTACTTTCCACATTATTGTGCCCTAGTTTGCACTTCTATGTTTACATAAAATACTAAATATGTAAGAAACCGATAATATTCAAGCAATAAGTGATAAATATCAGTCCCAACAGGATCTTCTCTTGAAATTTCTTCAATTTTGTGACCAATTTCTATTTAAGTGAGGCAAATATTATGTAATAATTTCAGGAAAATTGTAATTTTTTTTTCAACAGTTAAAAGTACTGCAATCATGCAATATAAGCACTCCCGATCTCTGCACAACAACACCAAGAGGCAACGCCCCAACGACATGGACAGTGACAAGGTTGAGCTGGATGGGAAGTGCGTGAGACTCAGCAACGAGGCAGATGAGATGAGGTGAGATGATATGATACAGAACTCGTCTGGTCATTGGCCCTCATTTATTATTAATATAGCACATTTAAACAACAAAACATTTCCAAAATGCTGCACATGAGATCATAAAAACAGTAAAACCAATCTATCAACTGTTCGTACGTTCAGATGTGAACGTACGACGTGTGTTTGACCAAATTCACGCAAGCTTTGGTATTTATCAATTTTGATGTGAGCGTTCGCTATGATCAGATCTCATGTCAGGTCTGAGATCGTGTATGATAATCTGAGTGTGGGGATTAGTGGTTCAGCACAGCAAAATCTGACTGAGACTGAAAATCAAGTATTAAAAAAAACTCAGCTGTCATTTAAGCAGAAGCAGACACATTCAAAACGGATCAATGTGATGAATTATAGGTGAAATTTGATGAAGGCATAATACACACAGACAAGGGACAGTATTTAGTCATTTTCAAAAAAATTTTTACGTCTTTAGATCGTTATTTTGTTTTAATGCAATATTTATTGCCTAAAGCGTGCAGACTGAGCTTGATATAAACGTCATTTGTGCGTCTCTTCAGGACCTCTGTTGTGAAGTTGCTCTTAGTGCACACAGGGGGGCAGACTTCACCTGTAGGAGCTGATTCTCTTCCACACCTCATTTAAATACACTTCTTAAATTCTAGTTTTCACACGTTTAAAAAGCAAATCTTTGTTTTGCTCCACCTGAGATGTGAGGATGTCGATTTTCATCTTGGAAAAGTTTCTTTTCTTGTTTGACCTCAGTGGGCGGGGCCTCCAAATCAGGAGGGCGTCACATGTTAATGACAATCGAATTCAGCTGCCGCATTGATCGACACCCGATCATTTGTACACTGGGATTGGTCAGATACGAATGTTATATGAATCACACGTTGGTCCTGTCCTACGACTAAATGTGCACTCGGATTTGCACCCGTTTTCATGCAAGGTTGATAAATGAGGGCTCTTGTGTATTTTTAGATTCTTCAGCTGAACATTATCTAAATATCTAGATTTTCTCTACAGATCTGGGCCGCTAACGCAGGCTGGACTCACGAACCCCTTCCGACCTGGTGCGGAAGACACGGAACTGATGAGGGACAAAGATCCTGGCTTAATTTCGAGGGATGCCTCCCGACAGTTTACTGTCATTAAAAAGGTACAGCCACATTTTTAAAACAATATTTGTGTCAGAAGTGAGCTGTGAAATGCAGTACTTCCATGATGCAAGTACTGATTAACTCACAAAGCCAGACATGGAAATATGACCTCGTCTTTTTTTTTTTTTTCTTCTTCAATAAAACCACTAAATATAGTAACTTATGTGCGAGATTGTCTCGCCAGTTAAAGCTAATCCCCAGGCTGAAATCATTGTAGAATAACAATCTTTAAATAGTCCACCTAAACCCTGAACTAGGCTTTCTTCATGAAGGTGTAGCTTATCCAACAAAGTTATAGATTAGCATGCTAAGGAACAGTCATTGTAAAATATCTACTTTTCCTCGTGTGCATCTGAGCAGCAAACCCTGCTTTGGTTTTTAACTCCAACCAAGTAGCAAACTGGTTGCAACATCACAGAAAACAGTTTAGTGGTTCAAAGAAAATATGACTATGTGACCCTTAAAACAGCACGGTAACCACTTACATGTTTGGATGGTTCATGCATACATAGTTCTGCAACATGTCACGGTATTCCAACAAATGCACCATTAAAATAAAGAAGGAACAAGACAACATAAACACAAAAGCCATAACAACCGCACAAAAAGAGTCCCTTACACTTGAAACAAAGAATTAACAGGAATTGTTTTCTGGGAACTATAGTAAGCTCAGTGAGAGTAAAAGAGTGATAGTCATTTTTGACGCCTTTTCTTTCAGGAATTGGCCATGAGAAAGATCACGTACACCATGTCTGAGGACATAGACATGGTGTGAAAAGCTTTTTAAGATCAAAATGAAAACAAATGATCTAAAAACAAATAAGGAATGCTACACTTTTAAAACTATACAATATTTTAAGCCGGACTCAAATTTAACAACTGACACTGTGCACGGGGTAATGTTCTCTAGATTTCATGTCATTTTTCTCTAAGAGAACCTCCAGGTTTTCATCAGTCTTATACTAGCATGCACTAAGCATTTAATCCTTATTATGAAATTTGTCCTCAGAGAATTTATGTGCATCTATTTCCAAATCAAAATGAAGCAACCAGTGTTCTTGTTGTATAGTGTAATTGTTTTGAATGCATTTGGTTTTTTTTTTTTAAAAATTTAGAACAGAACAGATGTAGGTACAGCTCATGGCAGAAGTCCATAGAAAATGAGGTTTTTTGATAGAACACGAGTGAACAGATAAAACCTATTAATATTTTAACTGAGATTTAGGCCAAGTATCACTAAATATCTATAAATGTGAGTTCCTAGTTGTCTGATCTGACCCTGTGTTTCTGGGCGGTAACAGCAATGTTTGTGCAAAAACAACTTGCAGACATGAACCGTCGTCTGCAGCTCCTGCGGAATGACTGATGAAGAATCCTCCAACTGCGCCGTGACGTTGGCCTCTCGCTGCTCAAACAGTGGAAGCATCTCTGAGGGTTTACTGCCCACCAGCAGCACGCCTCGCAGAATGTGATGGTATCTGATCTGAGGGTCATAAGGACCAATCTGAGCCTTAAAAAAATAAAGAAAAAAGACTTTTTGTGTGTTTTTAGCATCACTGTGTGTTTTAATGTTGTATTTTGGTAATCATCTTGTCTGTCATTGCTATAATTTTGTGTACTGTATTTTCTTTCATATTTTGTGTTTTTGAAATGGTTTTTCTGAGGATGCGGTGCGGGGCTGCTGCTAGAAGTCTGCTGGAGATCAACACACCTGCCTAGAATCAGTGCTGATGACCTGCAGCAGGATTTAAGCCCTGCTGTGACTCCTCATCAGCGCCAGTGCGTCCATCTTTCTGAGTGGTTTTACATGGTTTTCTCTCACGAGCTCTCGAGGCTATTCTATGGAATCATCGTCTGTGCTTAACTCACCACTCATTGGAATCTCTTTTTCTCTCTCTCCAGTGTTCTCCGTTTAAACTCCAGCGCCCCCAGCCTGCCTCAACTCATCCACATCCAGCTACCTGGAATTACTTCTCTGTGTACAATAAATAAATCCACTCAAAACTCACTCCTTTGTTTCTTTCTTTGGTCCTGGGGTGTTTTCAAGATGTGACAGAACGATCTGGCCCCAAACATTGATCAAGTTACCCCTCAGATAAAACAGATTGCTTTTTGTATTAATTTGTTATGAGGGAGGGTGGGCCAGTGGGCCACCGCCTTATGGGACAGACAGTTTAAGGTTTTTAGTTCTTTTTCTACCTTTTCTTCAGAGTTACGTTAGGTTTTTGATCATCCTGTTCAGGGACAGGTGGCAGAAAATCAGTTGCTTTTTTTAAGTTGTTATTAGCTAAAAAGAGCCCTAGAAATAGGGTTTCGTTCCACCCTGGGTGCCACAACCAATTTTTTTTAATATTTTATAACAAATATATCAAGATTCCTCACGAAAAAGTTCTCTGCGCACAACCTTGCCGTTTTTGAGAAATTATGCTAAAGGTGCCCATTTTTTTTTTTTTAAAAAAAAAAGGAAAAGATAGGGAATTTTGCACTTTAAAACATGTTTATCAAATAAACCCAAAAAATGCTGAATAACCACTTGAAGTGCAAAATAAACCAGTTTGAAATGTGTGATATAGCTGAAGTTGCTATCTCGGAACAGTAAACATAATATTATCAAGAAAACTTCTACTGTAGCATTAACATCACAATTCTCATGTTATTCTAATTCAAAGGTAATATTTGAGGTAAAATCTGAATGACAAATAGAATTAAGCCAAAATATAATGTATTAAAAAAAAAAATAACACATTTAATGGTGAGTTGTCAATTTGCATACATGAACAGTAACTGCACTACATGTACATATTCACAGGAGTGATTATTGTACACTTAGCTTTCATATTTTAAAACAAACAAATTGGTAAAAAGCAACACACCAGCATGAAGTTATTCCTGGAAAAACACTTTGAGACACTCACATTTAGTGCTGCAGATGTCCAATATTTTTGTAGTCGAGTATTTCGTCAATTTCTTCATCAATTAATTGTATAAATTACACTTTTGTGTTTGTAAACGACTAAATCAATAGTGTGTTACAAAATACGAAATACCTCTTAAAATGAGCAAGAAATTGTCAGTTATTCCTCAAAATTTTATTCAAATTATTTTTCAACTCTTCAACTTAACAGCAACCAAACACCAGTGCTAAAAAAAAACAAATATACAACCTATTTCCTTTGGTTTATCATAATTTAAAAAAAAAAAAAAATCACTCGTGAGTAAGTCTGGTCACAATGAACAAATTTACATTGGTCAGTGCTGGCCCATGAATTTGTGTCAGAATTAGGGCTGAACGATTTTGAAAAATAATCTAATTGCGATTTTTTTTTTACCTCAATATCGCGATTTAATATGCCATTATTTTTTGAAGGGCCTCTTGTCATGTATTTTTCAATGAACACAAGCAATAAATCGATCTGTTTCAAAATAAACAATTTCAGATTTATTTAAACTATAAATATATATAAAATGTAAATTTTAAAGCACAGATTACAACATTAAAGCAAACAAATGTGTGGCCTTACCTCTTCAACATATCTGACTAACTTCACATTTAATGAAACATGTAAACATGTGGAATGCACTTCTTAAACACTCTGAACTTAACAGGACAGTACAAGACAGGAAAACACTAAAAAATAATAAAATTTCAGTCCGAGATTAGAAAACTGGGTTTTATGATGTCGTAAAGGCGACATCAAGGAAAGGCGATCTGGCTTGCTCTGGGGTGCTTGGTCGGTGCGCCTGTGGGCCGGCGGGGTGGCTTGCAGCATCCCCTTGGTGCCCTCGGCGACTATGGGCGTGGTTGTCGTCCCTGGGGGCGCTGCTCTCGGTGCTGCTTCCGTTCCGGGTCCTTCTGGCCTGGGGTCAGGACCCTGCTGGCTCTGGGCCCACTGGCGGGCGCCCGCCGGCTGCCCGTTCTGCGCGGCTCTGGCCGTCTGCTGGGCGGGGGCCTTAGCTCCTCTGCTGGGGTCTCGGGCGGGGGGCTCTCTGGCCCCTTCCCTCGGGGGGTTGGGTGCTTGGGTGTGGGTGGGTGGGGGGTGCTGGATGCTGGCGGGGGGCCTTGGGGTTGGGGTCGGTGGGGGGATGTGCTGGGTGCTTGGCTGCTTGGGGCTTCCTCGGATGTGTGTGTGGGGGGCGGTGGCTGCCTCTCGGCCTGGGATCTTGGGGGCATCTGGGGGGTTGCTCAGCCGTGGAGGGGTTGCCTGCCTCTTTCTGCTGGCCTGGCTGCATCTGCGGGCCAAGGGCAGTTCCTGGGTTTGCAGTAGCGGGTTTTTTTGCACATATACTGGTATACGATGCACTGGCACGCCTTGGGATGTGGGATTAAACTCATACTGGGCTTAACCTTAGACACGTTAATCCCAAATACCTGCTTTAGGTACTACCATTCACTCATTCCCCCTGTTCACAGCCACCACCATTATAGCTAAGCTTCACACTTGTCACCATACTGGCTGGATTACACAACATAATAAGCACAATATATTCTACAACCTCACATCTCACCCTCACTGCAAAACAATCTATTCTTCCCCACCTTTTCTATTTCCTACCTTGAGTCTCTCCTCCCTGCTCCCTTTCCCCTCCCCTTCCCCCTCCACTAAGGTGTAACACTGCTCTCCCTTTTTATATCCTTCCTATGATAAAAGATTTCTTACCCTTCATTAGGGAGAGCTGGTGATGGTCACAATTAAGCAATGAAATAAATGTATGTATGTATTTTATTGCAAGAACAAAATATGCATTGCTGTCTCATAATGATTGCACTTCCTGTGGTGTTGACCTTTGACAGCATGTGCAGACGAGTAGAAAAAAAAAAAAAAATGATGTTGCGATATCGCAAATGCAATTAATCGTTCAGCCCTAGTCAGAATGTTCTCATCTGATTTCATTTGAGCTGCCTCACAAAGAAGTCCTACATTAAGAAGAAAAAATTAACCAAGTTGGTAATATATTAGCTTGCATAACATTCAATTCAACCTTGAAAAGTTTCTGTATATCCATTTTTGGAGTCAAGCTGTGGAGCAATCTAAGCAAAGTCCAAATATCAACCCGTTCAAGAAAATGTACAAAAACAGGTTATTTAGTGGGTACAATTGATAATGGTCTTTAATGATTATTTATTAATTGATGTGGCATGGTGATGAAAGGTAGAGAATGTGAATGTATATATGTATGGACAGTGTGTATGTGTATATAAATATGAATGTATATATGTATGGACAGTGTGTATGTGTATATAAATATGAGTGTATGTAAAAGTATGCATGTATATAAATATATGCACACACACATTTTATTTAGACCAAGAGGTAATGAGAGCTAACAAGCTATGCTTCTTCTCGAATATGTCATCATTGTATTGTTCAAACGAATATTAAGTGTTTTCCACAGATAGTCGATGTTTTAAGCCTTTACAACCAGCAAAGGGCGCGAATGCACATGTGGAAAAGATGTAAATCTACGGAAGTAAAATACGGATAAAGTTACTGGTGATTTCTTGAATTCACTAATTTAGAGTTAAGTTGTCAATGATTAACTTTCTCTTTAGATAAACAACATGTTATTAACATTATTATTAGTTTTTTGTAAAGCTAAAACTGCTTAATTTGATTGAAAAAATAAACTACTGCAAAAAAATGTGTTTCTTTTTTCTAACAACACTTCAAATCAGTTGAAATATATGTATTAAAACGTGTTTTGTATTGTTTTATTGTTATTTCTTTTTGAGACTACGATAGCCTTTCCTCTGATTTAAGGTGTTTTTCACTTTTTTCTCATTTTTCATGCCTTACTGCATTTTTGCCCTAATTTAAGTGTTCTCATCATATTTGCACTAGTTTATGGGGTCTTATGATAGCCTTATCTCAGAAAAAAATTTCCAAAATATTTCAAATTTTATGCCTTACCTCTGATTTAAGGTGTTTGTCACTTTTTGCTCATTTTTCACTGTTTAAGTATGCTCATCACATTTGTACTAGTTTATAAGGTCTTATGAATACTTTATCTCAGAAAAAAATTCCAAAATATTTCAAATTTTATGCCTTACTATAGCCTTACCTCTGAATTTAGGTGTTTATCACTTTTTTCTCATTTTTCACACCTTACTGAATTTTTATCCCAGTTTAAGTGTGCTCATCATATTTGCACTAGTTTATAGGGTCTTATGATAGCCTTGTCTCAGAAAAAAAATTCCAAAATATTTCAAATTTTATGCCTTTACAGCCTTACCCCTGATTTTAGGTGTTTGTCATTTTTTCTCTTTTTATATGCCTTAATGCATTTTTATTTCATTTTAAGTGTGATCCTCATATTTGCACTAGTTTTGAGGGTCTTATGATAGCCTAATCTCAGAAAAAAAATTCCAAATTTTTTCAAATTTAAGCCTTTTATAGCCTCACCTCAGATTTTAGGTGTTTGTCATTTTTTTTTTCACTTTTTTCTCATTTTTTATGCCTGACTGCCTTTTTATCCCAGTTTAAGTGTGCTCATCATAGTTGTACTAGTTTATAGGGTCTTATGATAACCTTATCTCAGAAAAAAAATTCCAAAATGTTTCAAATTTTTTGCCTTACTTTTTATTTTGGGTGATTTTTGTTTTTTGTCATTTTTTGTGCCTTAATGCTTTCTTAGCCCTGTTTAAGTATGTGCATTATATTTGCAGTAGTTTTTAGGGTCTAATGGTGGTCCTAACTCAATTTTTTTTTTTCAAAATTTTGAAAAAAAAGCCTTGCTATAGCCTTACTTTTGATTTTGGGTGATTTTAGTTTTTTGTCATTTTTTGTGCCTTAATGCTTTCTTAGCCCTGTTTAAGTATATGCATTATATTTGCAGTAGTTTTTAGGGTCTAATGATAGTCCTAACTCAATTTTTTTTTTTTTAAAATTTTGAAAAAAATGCCTTGCTATAGCTTTACTTTTGATTTTGGGTGATTTTTGTTTTTTGTCATTTTTTGTGCCTTACTGCTTTCTTTGCCCTGTTTAAGTATGTGCATTATATTTGCAGGAGTTTTTAGTGTCTAATGATGGTCCTAACTCAATTTTTTTTTTTTTTCAAAATTTTGAAAAAAATGCCTTGCTATAGCCTTACTTTTGATTTTGGGTGATTTTTGTTTTTTGTCATTTTTTGTGCCTTACTGCTTTCTTTGCCTTGTTTAAGTATGTGCATTATATTTGCAGGAGTTTTTAGCGTCTAATGATGGTCCTAACTCAATTTTTTTTTGTTGAAATTTTTGAAAAATTATGCCTTGCTATAGCCTTACTTTTGATTTTGGGTGATTTTTGTTTTTTGTCATTTTTTGTGCCTTACTGCTTTCTTTGCCCTGTTTAAGTATGTGCATTATATTTGCAGTAGTTTTTAGGGTCTAATGATAGTCCTAACTCAATTTTTTTTTTTCCAAAAATTTTGAAAAAAAAGCCTTGCTATAGCCTTACTTTTAATTTTGGGTGATTTTAGTTTTTTGTCATTTTTTGTGCCTTACTGCTTTCTTTGCCCTGTTTAAGTATGTGCATTATGTTTGCAGTAGTTTTTAGGGTCTAATGATAGTCCTAACTCAATTTTTTTTTTTTTCAAAATTTTGAAAAAAGTGCCTTGCTATAGCTTTACTTTTGATTTTGGGTGATTTTTGTTTTTTGTCATTTTTTGTGCCTTACTGCTTTCTTTGCCTTGTTTAAGTATATGCATTATATTTGCAGGAGTTTTTAGCGTCTAATGATGGTCCTAACTCAATTTTTTTTTGTTGAAATTTTTGAAAAATTATGCCTTGCTATAGCCTTACTTTTTATTTTGGGTGATTTTAGTTTTTTGTCATTTTTTGTGCCTTAATGCTTTCTTAGCCCTGTTTAAGTATTTGCATTATATTTGCAGTAGTTTTTAGGGTCTAATGATGGTCCTAACTCAATTTTTTTTTGTTGAAATTTTTGAAAAAATATGCCTTGCTATAGCCTTACTTTTGATTTTGGGTGATTTTTGTTTTTTGTCATTTTTTGTGCCTTACTGCTTTCTTTGCCCTGTTTAAGTATGTGCATTATATTTGCAGTAGTTTTTAGGGTCTAATGATAGTCCTAACTCAATTTTTTTTTTCCAAAAATTTTGAAAAAAAAGCCTTGCTATAGCCTTACTTTTAATTTTGGGTGATTTTAGTTTTTTGTCATTTTTTGTGCCTTACTGCTCTCTTTGCCCTGTTTAAGTATGTGCATTATATTTGCAGTAGTTTTTAGTGTCTAATGATGGTCCTAACTCAATTTTTTTTTTTTCAAAATTTTGAAAAAAAAGCCTTGCTTTTGCCTTACTTTTAATTTGTGGTGATTTTAGTTTTTTGTCATTTTTTGTGCCTTCCTGCTTTCTTTGCCCTGTTTAAGTATGTGCATTATATTTGCAGGAGTTTTTAGGGTCTAATGATGGTCCTAACTCAATTTTTTTTTTTTTCAAAATTTTGAAAAAAAGCCTTGCTATAGCCTTACTTTTGATTTTGGGTGATTTTTGTTTTTTGTCATTTTTTGTGCCTTACTGCTTTCTTTGCCCTGTTTAAGTATGTGCATTATATTTGCAGTAGTTTTTAGTGTCTAATGATGGTCCTAACTTAAATTTTTTTTTTTTCAAAATTTTGAAAAAAATGCCTTGCTATAGCCTTTCTTTTAATTTTGGGTGATTTTAGTTTTTTGTCATTTTTTGTGCCTTCCTGCTTTCTTTGCCCTGTTTAAGTATGTGCATTATATTTGCAGTAGTTTTTAGGGTCTAATGATGGTCCTAACTCAATTTTTTTTTTTCCAAAAATTTTGAAAAAAAATGCCTTGCTATAGCCTTACTTTTGATTTTGGGTGATTTTTGTTTTTTGTCATTTTTTGTGCCTTACTGCTTTCTTTGCCTTGTTTAAGTTTGTGCATTATATTTGCAGGAGTTTTTAGCGTCTAATGATGGTCCAAACTCAATTTTTTTTTGTTGAAATTTTTGAAAAATTATGCCTTGCTATAGCCTTACTTTTGATTTTGGGTGATTTTTGTTTTTTGTCATTTTTTGTGCCTTACTGCTTTCTTTGCCCTGTTTAAGTATGTGCATTATATTTGCAGTAGTTTTTAGGGTCTAATGATAGTCCTAACTCAATTTTTTTTTTTCCAAAAATTTTGAAAAAAAAAGCCTTGCTATAGCCTTACTTTTAATTTTGGGTGATTTTAGTTTTTTGTCATTTTTTGTGCCTTACTGCTTTCTTTGCCCTGTTTAAGTATGTGCATTATATTTGCAGTAGTTTTTAGTGTCTAATGATGGTCCTAACTCAATTTTTTTTTTTTCAAAATTTTGAAAAAAAAGCTTTGCTTTTGCCTTACTTTTAATTTTTGGTGATTTTAGTTTTTTGTCATTTTTTGTGCCTTACTGCTTTCTTTGCCCTGTTTAAGTATGTGCATTATATTTGCAGTAGTTTTTAGTGTCTAATGATGGTCCTAACTCAATTTCTTTTTTTTTTCAAAATTTTGAAAAAAATGCCTTGCTATAGCCTTACTTTTGATTTTGGGTGATTTTTGTTTTTTGTCATTTTTTGTGCCTTACTGCTTTCTTTGCCCTGTTTAAGTATGTGCATTATATTTGCAGTAGTTTTTAGGGTCTAATGATAGTCCTAACTCAATTTTTTTTTTTTTCAAAATTTTGAAAAAAATGCCTTGCTATAGCCTTACTTTTGATTTTGGGTGATTTTTGTTTTTTGTCATTTTTTGTGCCTTACTGCTTTCTTTGCCCTGTTTAAGTATGTGCATTATATTTGCAGGAGTTTTTAGGGTCTAATGATGGTCCCAACTCAATTTTTTTTTTTTCCAAAAATTTTGAAAAAAATGACTTGCTATAGCCTTACTTTTAATTTTTGGTGATTTTAGTTTTTTTGTCATTTTTTGTGCCTTACTGCTTTCTTTGCCCTGTTTAAGTATGTGCATTATATTTGCAGGAGTTTTTAGTGTCTAATGATGGTCCTAACTCAATTTTTTTTTTTTTTCAAAATTTTGAAAAAAATGCCTTGCTATAGCCTTACTTTTTATTTTGGGTGATTTTTGTTTTTTGTCATTTTTTGTGCCTTACTGCTTTCTTTGCCTTGTTTAAGTACATGCATTATATTTGCAGGAGTTTTTAGCGTCTAATGATGGTCCTAACTCGATTTTTTTTTGTTGAAATTTTTGAAAAATTATGCCTTGCTATAGCCTTACTTTTTATTTTGGGTGATTTTAGTTTTTTGTCATTTTTTGTGCCTTAATGCTTTCTTAGCCCTGTTTAAGTATTTGCATTATATTTGCAGTAGTTTTTAGGGTCTAATGATGGTCCTAACTCAATTTTTTTTTGTTGAAATTTTTGAAAAAATATGCCTTGCTATAGCCTTACTTTTGATTTTGGGTGATTTTTGTTTTTTGTCATTTTTTGTGCCTTACTGCTTTCTTTGCCCTGTTTAAGTATGTGCATTATATTTGCAGTAGTTTTTAGGGTCTAATGATAGTCCTAACTCAATTTTTTTTTTTCCAAAAATTTTGAAAAAAATGCCTTGCTATAGCCTTACTTTTAATTTTGGGTGATCTTAGTTTTTTGTCATTTTTTGTGCCTTACTGCTCTCTTTGCCCTGTTTAAGTATGTGCATTATATTTGCAGTAGTTTTTAGTGTCTAATGATGGTCCTAACTCAATTTTTTTTTTTTCAAAATTTTGAAAAAAAAGCCTTGCTTTTGCCTTACTTTTAATTTTTGGTGATTTTAGTTTTTTGTCATTTTTTGTGCCTTCCTGCTTTCTTTGCCCTGTTTAAGTATGTGCATTATATTTGCAGGAGTTTTTAGGGTCTAATGATGGTCCTAACTCAATTTTTTTTTTTTTAAAATTTTGAAAAAAAAGCCTTGCTATAGCCTTACTTTTGATTTTGGGTGATTTTTGTTTTTTGTCATTTTTTGTGCCTTACTGCTTTCTTTGCCCTGTTTAAGTATGTGCATTATATTTGCAGTAGTTTTTAGTGTCTAATGATGGTCCTAACTTAATTTTTATTTTTTTTTCAAAATTTTGAAAAAAATGCCTTGCTATAGCCTTTCTTTTAATTTTGGGTGATTTTAGTTTTTTGTCATTTTTTGTGCCTTCCTGCTTTCTTTGCCCTGTTTAAGTATGTGCATTATATTTGCAGTAGTTTTTAGGGTCTAATGATGGTCCTAACTCAATTTTTTTTTTTCCAAAAATTTTGAAAAAAAAGCCTTGCTATAGCCTTACTTTTGATTTTGGGTCATTTTTGTTTTTTGCCATTTTTTGTGCCTTACTGCTTTCTTTGCCCTGTTTAAGTTTGTGCATTGTATTTGCAGGAGTTTTTAGGGTCTAATGATAGTCCTAACTCAATTTTTTTTTTTTTTTAAATTTTGAAAAAAATGCCTTGCTATAGCCTCACTTTTGATTTTGGGTGATTTTAGTTTTTTGTCATTTTTTGTGCCTTACTGCTTTCTTTGCCCTGTTTAAGTATGTGCATTATATTTGCAGTAGTTTTTAGGGTCTAATGATAGTCCTAACTCAATTTTTTTTTTTTTCAAAATTTTGAAAAAAATGCCTTGCTATAGCTTTACTTTTGATTTTGGGTGATTTTTGTTTTTTTGTCATTTTTTGTGCCTTACTGCTTTCTTTGCCCTGTTTAAGTATATGCATTATATTTGCAGGAGTTTTTAGGGTCTAATGATGGTCCTAACTCAATTTTTTTTTTTCCAAAAATTTTGAAAAAAAATCCTTGCTATAGCCTTACTTTTAATTTTTGGTGATTTTAGTTTTTTTGTAATTTTTTGTGCCTTACTGCTTTCTTTGCCCTGTTTAAGTATGTGCATTATATTTGCAGGAGTTTTTAGTGTCTAATGATGGTCCTAACTCAATTTTTTTTTTTTTTGAAATTTTTGAAAAAAATGCCTTGCTATAGCCTTACTTTTAATTTTTGGTGATTTTAGTTTTTTGTCATTTTTTGTGCCTTACTGCTTTCTTTGCCCTGTTTAAGTATGTGCATTATATTTGCAGTAGTTTTTAGTGTCTAATGATGGTCCTAACTCAATTTTTTTTTGTTGAAATTTTTGAAAAATTATGCCTTGCTATAGCCTTACTTTTGATTTTGGGTGAATTTTGTTTTTTGTCATTTTTTGTGCCTTACTGCTTTCTTTGCCCTGTTTAAGTATGTGCATTATATTTGCAGGAGTTTTTAGTGTCTAATGATGGTCCTAACTCAATTTTTTTTTTTTTTTCAAAATTTTGAAAAAAATGCCTTGCTATAGCCTTACTTTTGATTTTGGGTGATTTTTGTTTTCTGTCATTTTTTGTGCCTTACTGCTTTCTTTGCCTTGTTTAAGTATGTGCATTATATTTGCAGGAGTTTTTATGGTCTAATGATGGTCCTAACTCAATTTTTTTTTTTTGAAATTTTTGAAAAATTATGCCTTGCTATAGCCTTACTTTTGATTTTGAACAAATTTAGTTTTTTGTCATTTTTTGTGCCTTACTGCTTTTTTAACCCAGCTTAAGTATGTGCATTATATTTGCAGGAGTTTTTAGGGTCTAATGATAGTCCTAACTCAATTTTTTTTTTTTTCAAAAATTTTGAAAAAAAAGCTTTGCTATAGCCTTACTTTTAATTTTGGGTGATTTTAGTTTTTTGTCATTTTTTGTGCCTTACTGCTTTCTTTGCCCTGTTTAAGTATGTGCATTATATTTGCAGTAGTTTTTAGTGTCTAATGATGGTCCTAACTCAATTTTTTTTTTTTCAAAATTTTGAAAAAAAAGCCTTGCTTTTGCCTTACTTTTAATTTTTGGTGATTTTAGTTTTTTGTCATTTTTTGTGCCTTACTGCTTTCTTTGCCCTGTTTAAGTATGTGCATTATATTTGCAGTAGTTTTTAGTGTCTAATGATGGTCCTAACTCAATTTTTTTTTTTTTTTTCAAAATTTTAAAAAAAATGCCTTGCTATAGCCTTACTTTTGATTTTGGGTCATTTTTGTTTTTTGTCATTTTTTGTGCCTTACTGCTTTCTTTGCCTTGTTTAAGTATGTGCATTATATTTGCAGGAGTTTTTAGCGTCTAATGATGGTCCTAACTCAATTTTTTTTGTTGAAATTTTTGAAAAATTATGCCTTGCTATAGCCTTACTTTTTATTTTGGGTGATTTTAGTTTTTTGTCATTTTTTGTGCCTTAATGCTTTCTTAGCCCTGTTTAAGTATTTGCATTATATTTGCAGTAGTTTTTAGGGTCTAACGATGGTCCTAACTCAATTTTTTTTTTTCCAAAAATTTTGAAAAAAAAACCTTGCTATAGCCTTACTTTTGATTTTGGGTCATTTTTGTTTTTTGCCATTTTTTGTGCCTTACTGCTTTCTTTGCCCTGTTTAAGTTTGTGCATTATATTTGCAGGAGTTTTTAGGGTCTAATGATGGTCCTAACTCAATTTTTTTTTTTTCAAAAATTTTGAAAAAAAAAGCCTTGCTATAGCCTTACTTTTGATTTTGGGTCATTTTTGTTTTTTTGCCATTTTTTGTGCCTTACTGCTTTCTTTGCCCTGTTTAAGTTTGTGCATTATATTTGCAGGAGTTTTTAGGGTCTAATGATAGTCCTAACTCAATTTTTTTTTTTCCAAAAATTTTGAAAAAAAAGCCTTGCTATAGCCTTACTTTTAATTTTGGGTGATTTTAGTTTTTTGTCATTTTTTGTGCCTTCCTGCTTTCTTTGCCCTGTTTAAGTATGTGCATTATATTTGCAGGAGTTTTTAGGGTCTAATGATGGTCCTAACTCAATTTTTTTTTTTTTCAAAATTTTGAAAAAAAAGCCTTGCTATAGCCTTACTTTTGATTTTGGGTGATTTTTGTTTTTTGTCGATTTTTGTGCCTTACTGCTTTCTTTGCCCTGTTTAAGTATGTGCATTATATTTGCAGTAGTTTTTAGTGTCTAATGATGGTCCTAACTCAATTTTTTTTTTTTTTCAAAATTTTGAAAAAAATGCCTTGCTATAGCCTTTCTTTTAATTTTGGGTGATTTTAGTTTTTTGTCATTTTTTGTGCCTTCCTGCTTTCTTTGCCCTGTTTAAGTATGTGCATTATATTTGCAGGAGTTTTTAGCGTCTAATGATGGTCCTAACTCAATTTTTTTTTGTTGAAATTTTTGAAAAATTATGCCTTGCTATAGCCTTACTTTTTATTTTGGGTGATTTTAGTTTTTTGTCATTTTTTGTGCCTTAATGCTTTCTTAGCCCTGTTTAAGTATTTGCATTATATTTGCAGTAGTTTTTAGGTCTAACGATGGTCCTAACTCAATTTTTTTTTTTCCAAAAATTTTGAAAAAAAAACCTTGCTATAGCCTTACTTTTGATTTTGGGTCATTTTGTTTTTTGCCATTTTTTGTGCCTTACTGCTTTCTTTGCCCTGTTTAAGTTTGTGCATTATATTTGCAGGAGTTTTTAGGGTCTAATGATGGTCCTAACTCAATTTTTTTTTTTTCAAAAATTTTGAAAAAAAAGCCTTGCTATAGCCTTACTTTTGATTTTGGGTCATTTTTTGTTTTTTGCCATTTTTTGTGCCTTACTGCTTTCTTTGCCCTGTTTAAGTTTGTGCATTATATTTGCAGGAGTTTTTAGGGTCTAATGATAGTCCTAACTCAATTTTTTTTTTTTCCAAAAATTTTGAAAAAAAAGCCTTGCTATAGCCTTACTTTTGATTTTGGGTGATTTTGTTTTTTGTCGATTTTTGTGCCTTACTGCTTTCTTTGCCCTGTTTAAGTATGTGCATTATATTTGCAGTAGTTTTTAGTGTCTAATGATGGTCCTAACTCAATTTTTTTTTTTTTTTCAAAATTTTGAAAAAAATGCCTTGCTATAGCCTTTCTTTTAATTTTGGGTGATTTTAGTTTTTTGTCATTTTTTGTGCCTTCCTGCTTTCTTTGCCCTGTTTAAGTATGTGCATTATATTTGCAGGAGTTTTTAGCGTCTAATGATGGTCCTAACTCAATTTTTTTTTGTTGAAATTTTTGAAAAATTATGCCTTGCTATAGCCTTACTTTTTATTTTGGGTGATTTTAGTTTTTTGTCATTTTTTGTGCCTTAATGCTTTCTTAGCCCTGTTTAAGTATTTGCATTATATTTGCAGTAGTTTTTAGGGTCTAACGATGGTCCTAACTCAATTTTTTTTTTTCCAAAAATTTTGAAAAAAAAAACCTTGCTATAGCCTTACTTTTGATTTTGGGTCATTTTTGTTTTTTGCCATTTTTTGTGCCTTACTGCTTTCTTTGCCCTGTTTAAGTTTGTGCATTATATTTGCAGGAGTTTTTAGGGTCTAATGATGGTCCTAACTCAATTTTTTTTTTTCAAAAAATTTTGAAAAAAAAGCCTTGCTATAGCCTTACTTTTGATTTTGGGTCATTTTTGTTTTTTGCCATTTTTTGTGCCTTACTGCTTTCTTTGCCCTGTTTAAGTTTGTGCATTATATTTGCAGGAGTTTTTAGGGTCTAATGATAGTCCTAACTCAATTTTTTTTTTTCCAAAAATTTTGAAAAAAAAGCCTTGCTATAGCCTTACTTTTAATTTTGGGTGATTTTAGTTTTTTGTCATTTTTTGTGCTTTACTGCTTTCTTTGCCCTGTTTAAGTATGTGCATTATATTTGCAGTAGTTTTAAGTGTCTAATGATGGTCCTAACTCAATTTTTTTTTTTTCAAAATTTTGAAAAAAAAGCCTTGCTTTTGCCTTACTTTTAATTTTTGGTGATTTTAGTTTTTTGTCATTTTTTGTGCCTTCCTGCTTTCTTTGCCCTGTTTAAGTATGTGCATTATATTTGCAGGAGTTTTTAGGGTCTAATGATGGTCCTAACTCAATTTTTTTTTTTTTCAAAATTTTGAAAAAAAAGCCTTGCTATAGCCTTACTTTTGATTTTGGGTGATTTTTGTTTTTTGTCGATTTTTGTGCCTTACTGCTTTCTTTGCCCTGTTTAAGTATGTGCATTATATTTGCAGTAGTTTTTAGTGTCTAATGATGGTCCTAACTCAATTTTTTTTTTTTTTTTCAAAATTTTGAAAAAAATGCCTTGCTATAGCCTTTCTTTTAATTTTGGGTGATTTTAGTTTTTTGTCATTTTTTGTGCCTTACTGCTTTCTTTGCCCTGTTTAGGTATGTGAATTATATTTGCAGTAGTTTTTAGTGTCTAATGATGGTCCTAACACAATTCTTTTTTTTTCAAAAAATTTTGAAAAAAAAGCCTTGCTGTAGCCTTACTTTTGATTTTGGGTGATTTTTGTTTTTTGTCATTTTTTGTGCCTTACTGCTTACTTTACCCTGTTTAAGTATGTGCATTATATTTGCAGTAGTTTTTAGGGTCTAATGATAGTCCTAACTCAATTTTTTTTTTTCCAAAAATTTTGAAAAAAAAGCCGTGCTATAGCCTTACTTTTAATTTTTGGTGATTTTAGTTTTTTGTCATTTT
Organism: Gouania willdenowi; assembly: GCF_900634775.1. Lineage (NCBI taxonomy): Eukaryota > Metazoa > Chordata > Actinopteri > Blenniiformes > Gobiesocidae > Gouania > Gouania willdenowi. The sequence goes on from NC_041055.1 coordinate 21,081,419, forward strand.
TTGTGCCTTACTGCTTTCTTTGCCTTGTTTAAGTATGTGCATTATATTTGCAGGAGTTTTTAGTGTCTAATGATGGTCCTAACTCAATTTTTTTTTTTTTTCAAAATTTTGAAAAAAATGCCTTGCTATAGCCTTACTTTTGATTTTGGGTGATTTTTGTTTTTTGTCATTTTTTGTGCCTTACTGCTTTCTTTGCCCTGTTTAAGTATGTGCATTATTTTTGTAGTAGTTTTTAGGGTCTAATGATAGTCCTAACTCAATTTTTTTTTTTTTTCAAAATTTTGAAAAAAATGCCTTGCTATAGCTTTACTTTTGATTTTGGGTGATTTTTGTTTTTTGTCATTTTTTGTGCCTTACTTCTTTCTTTGCCCTGTTTAAGTATGTGCATTATATTTGCAGTAGTTTTTAGGGTCTAATGATGGTCCTAACTCAATTTTTTTTTTTTTTTAAATTTTGAAAAAAATGCCTTGCTATAGCCTTACTTTTGATTTTGGGTGATTTTAGGTTTTTGTCATTTTTTGTGCCTTACTGCTTACTTTGCCCTGTTTAAGTATGTGCATTATATTTGCAGTAGTTTTTAGGGTCTAATGATGGTCCTAACTCAATTATTTTTTTTCCAAAAATTTTGAAAAAAAAGCCGTGCTATAGCCTTACTTTTAATTTTTGGTGATTTTAGTTTTTTGTCATTTTTTGTGCCTTACTGCTTTCTTTGCCTTGTTTAAGTATGTGCATTATATTTGCAGGAGTTTTTAGTGTCTAATGATGGTCCTAACTCAATTTTTTTTTTTTTTCAAAATTTTGAAAAAAATTTCTTGCTATAGCCTTTCTTTTAATTTTGGGTGATTTTATTTTTTTGTCATTTTTTGTGCCTTCCTGCTTTCTTTGCCCTGTTTAAGTATGTGCATTATATTTGCAGTAGTTTTTAGGGTCTAATGATGGTCCTAACTCAATTTTTTTTTTTTCCAAAAATTTTGAAAAAAAAGCCTTGCTATAGCCTTACTTTTGATTTTGGGTCATTTTTGTTTTTTGCCATTTTTTGTGCCTTACTGCTTTCTTTGCCCTGTTTAAGTTTGTGCGTTATATTTGCAGGAGTTTTTAGGGTCTAATGATAGTCCTAACTCAATTTTTTTTTTTTTCAAAATGTTGAAAAAAATGCCTTGCTATAGCCTCACTTTTGATTTTGGGTGATTTTAGTTTTTTGTCATTTTTTGTGCCTTACTGCTTTCTTTGCCCTGTTTAAGTATGTGCATTATATTTGCAGGAGTTTTTAGGGTCTAATGATAGTCCTAACTCAATTTTTTTGTTTCCAAAAATTTTGAAAAAAAAGCCTTGCTATAGCCTTACTTTTAATTTTTGGTGATTTTAGTTTTTTGTCATTTTTTGTGCGTTACTGCTTTCTTTGCCCTGTTTAAGTATGTGCATTATATTTGCAGGTGTTTTTAGTGTCTAATGATGGTCCTAACTCAATTTTTTTTTTTTTTCAAAATTTAAAAAAAAAATGCCTTGCTATAGCCTTACTTTTGATTTTGGGTGATTTTTGTTTTTTGTCATTTTTTGTGCCTTACTGCTTTCTTTGCCTTGTTTATGTATGTGCATTATATTTGCAGGAGTTTTTAAGGTCTAATGATAGTCCTAACTCAATTTTTTTTTTTTTTCAAAAATTTTGAAAAAAAAGCTTTGCTATAGCCTTACTTTTAATTTTGGGTGATTTTAGTTTTTTGTCATTTTTTGTGCCTTACTGCTTTGTTAGCCCTGATTAAGTATGTGCATTATATTTGCAGGAGTTTTTAGTGTCTAATGATGGTCCTAACTCAATTTTTTTTTTTTTCAAAATTTTGAAAAAAAAGCCTTGCTGTAGCCTTACTTTTGATTTTTGGTGATTTTAGTTTTTTGTCATTTTTTGTGCGTTACTGCTTTCTTTGCCCTGTTTAAGTATGTGCATTATATTTGCAGGTGTTTTTAGTGTCTAATGATGGTCCTAACTCAATTTTTTTTTTTTTTCAAAATTTTGAAAAAAATGCCTTGCTATAGCCTTACTTTTGATTTTGGGTGATTTTTGTTTTTTGTCATTTTTTGTGCCTTACTGCTTTGTTAGCACTGATTAAGTATGTGCATTATATTTGCAGGAGTTTTTAGGGTCTAATTATAGTCCTAACTCAATTTTTTTTTTTTCAAATTTTTGAAAAAAAGGCCTTGCTATAGCCTTACTTTTAATTTTGGGTGATTTTAGTTTTTTGTCATTTTTTGTGCCTTCCTGCTTTCTTTGCCTTGTTTAAGTATTTGCATTATATTTGCAGTAGTTTTTAGGGTCTAATGTCGGTCCTAACTCAATTTTTTTTTGTTGAAATTTTTGAAAAAATATGCCTTGCTATAGCCTTACTTTTTATTTTGAGTAATTCTAGTTTTTTTGTCATTTTTTCTGCCTTCCTGCTTTCTTTGCCCTGTTTAAGTATGTGCATTATATTTGCAGTAGTTTTTAGGGTCTAATGATGGTCCTAACTCAATTTTTTTTTTTCCAAAAATTTTGAAAAAAAAGCCTTGCTATAGCCTTACTTTTGATTTTGGGTCATTTTTGTTTTTTGCCATTTTTTGTGCCTTACTGCTTTCTTTGCCCTGTTTAAGTTTGTGCATTATATTTGCAGGAGTTTTTAGGGTCTAATGATGGTCCTAACTCAATTTTTTTTTTTTTCAAAATTTTGAAAAAAAAGCCTTGCTATTGCCTTACTTTTAATTTTGGGTGATTTTTGTTTGTTGTCATTTTTTGTGCCTTACTGCTTTCTTTGCCCTGTTTAAGTATGTGCATTATATTTGCAGTAGTTTTTAGTGTCTAATGATGGTCCTAACTCAATTTTTTTTTTTTTCTAAATTTTGAAAAAAATGCCTTGCTATAGCCTTACTTTTAATTTTGGGTGATTTTAGTTTTTTGTCATTTTTTGTGCCTTCCTGCTTTCTTTGCCCTGTTTAAGTATGTGCATTATATTTGCAGTAGTTTGTAGGGTCTAATAATGGTCCTAACTCAATTTTTTTTTTTTTGGAAGTTTTTGATAAAATATGCCTTGCTATAGCCTTACTTTTTATTTTGGGTGATTCTAGTTTTTTGTCATTTTTTTGTGCCTTTCTGCTTTTTTAGCCCTGTTTAAGTATGTGCTTTATATTTGCAGTAGTTTTAAGGGTCTAATGATGGTCCTAACTCAATTTTTTTTTTGGAAATTTTTGATAAAATATGCGTTGCTATAGCCTTTCTTTTTATTTTGAGTGAATTTAGTTTTTTTAATTTTTTCTGCCTTATTGCTTTCTTAGCCCTGTTTAAGTATGTGCATTATATTTGCAGTAGTTTTTAGGGTCTAATGATGGTCCTAACTCAATTTTTTTTTTTTTTTTTGAAGTTTTTGATAAAATATGCCTTGCTATAGCCTTACTTTTTGTTTTGGTTGATTTTAGTTTTTTGTCATTTTTTCTGCCTTATTGCTTTCTTAGCCCTGTTTAGGTATGTGCATTATATTTGCAGTAGTTTTTAGGGTCTAATGATGGTCCTAACTCAATTTTTTTTTTTTTTTAAGTTTTTGAAAAAATATGCCTTGCTATAGCATTACTTTTTATTTTGAGTGAATTTAGTTTTTTGTTTTTTTGGGGGGGGGTTTTTTGCCTTTTTATCCCAGTATAAGTATGCTCATCATATTTGCACTAGTTTTGAGGGTCTTATGATAGCCTTATCTCAAAAAAAAAAAATTCAAAAGATTTTTGAATTTTATGCCTTACCTCTGATTTTAGGTGTTTGTCATTTTTTCTCTTTTTTCATGCCTTAATGAATTTTTATCCCTGTATAAGAATGCTCATCATTCATCATGACAGGAAGCAACACGTGAAGCTGGGAAAAACCATCTCTGCTCCCCGGACCATCAGCACTGGATCTCCTCAGGGCTGTGTTCTTTCTCCTCTGCTCTTCTCCCTGTACACCAACAGCTGCACCTCCTCTCACCAGTCGGTCAAACTCCTGAAGTTTGCAGACGACACGACCATCATCGGTCTCATCTCTGATGGAGACGAGTCTGACTACAGGTGGGAGACAGACCGGCTGGTGTCCTGGTGCAGCCAGAACAACCTGGAGCTCAACGCTTTAAAGACAGTGGAGATGATAGCAGACTTCAGGAAGAACCCAGCCCCCCTCACCCCCCTCACCCTGGGAGACTCTACAGTGAGCTCTGTGGAGTACTTCTGCTTCCTGGGGACCTTCATCACTCAGGACCTCAAGTGGGAGCTGAACATCAGCTCCCTTATCAAAAAAGCTCAGCAGAGGATGTACTTCCTGCGGCAGCTGAAGAAGTTCAGTCTGCCAACAAACATGATGGTGAACTTCTACAGCTCCATCATCCAGTCCATCCTCTGCTCCTCCATCACCATCTGGTACGCTGCAGCTACGGCCAAGGACAAGGCCAGACTGCAGCGTGTCATCCACTCTGCAGAGAAGGTCATCGGCTGCAATCTGCCCTCCCTCCAGGACCTGTACGCCTCCAGGATTTTGAGGCGTGCAGGAAAGATTGTGGCCGACCCCTCCCACCCCGGTCATAAACTGTTTCAATCTCTCCCTTCTGGAAGGAGGTTTCGGTCCATCAGGACCAGAACCTCCAGACACAAAAACAGCTTCTTTCCCTCTGCCACCATCCACATGAACACACCCCAAGTCACCCACTGAACCCCCCCCCCACCCGATCACCACCTCCATGATGACATTATCTGCTGCACTGTATATATATATATATATATATATTTATATTTATATCCTATTTATCCTTTATTCTCTATCTATCCTTTATTTATCCCTCATCCTTTATATTTATCATTATTATTATTATTATTCTTGTTGCTGGGTTGTTCTTTGTCTTTGTTTTTTTTATTTTTATTTTTGTTTGTTTTGTGCACCAACTACCAAGACAAATTCCTTGTACTGTCCTTAAAACTGTATATGGCCATTAAAAACATTTCTGATTCTGATATTTGCACTAGTTTTAGGGGTTTTATGATAGCCTTATCTCAGAAGAAAAAGTCTAAAATTTTTCAAATTTTTTGCCTTACCTCTTATTTTAGGTGTTTGTCATTTTTTGTCTTTTTTCATGCCTTAATGCATTTTTATTCCAGTTTAGGTGTGCTCATCATATTTGCACTAGTTTTGAGGGTCTTATGATAGCATTATCTCAGAAAAAAAAAGTCTAAAATTTTTCAAATTTTTTGCCTTACTATATATAGCCTTACCTCTGATTTTAGGTGTTTTTCACTTTTTTCTCATTTTTGATGCATTGCTGCATTTTTCATCTCTGTATAAGTATGCTCATCATATTTGCACTAGTTTTAGGGGTCTTATGATAGCCTTATCTCAGAAAAAAAAAATCCAAAATTTTTCAAATTTTTTGCCTTACTATAGCCTTACCTCTGATTTTAGGTGTTTGTCATTTTTTTTCTTTTTTCATGCCTTAATGCATTTTTATTCCAGTTTAAGTGTGCTCATCATATTTGCACTAGTTTTGAGGGTCTTATGATAGCTTTATCTCAACAAAAAAAATTCCAAAAATTCTTTAAATTTTTTGCCTTATTATATAGCCTTACCTCTGATTTTAGGTGTTTGTGACTTTTTTCTCATTTATGATGCATTGCTGCATTTTTTATCCCTGTATAAGTATGCTCATCATATTTGCACTAGTTTTGAGGGTCTTATCATAGCCTTATCTCAGAAAAAAAAAATCCAAATTTTTTCAAATTTTATGCCTTACTTTAGCCTTACCTCTGATTTTAGGTGTTTTTCATTTTTTTCTCATTTTTGATGCATTGCTGCATTTTTATCCCTGTATAAGTATGCTCATCATATTTGCACTAGTTTTGAGGGTCTTATGATAGCCTTATTTCAAAAAAAAAAAATTCTAATTTTTTCAAACTTTATGCCTTTACTTAGCCTTACCTCTGATTTTAGGTGTTGTCAATTTTTTCTCTTTTTTCATGACTTAATACATTTTATTCCAGTTTTAGGTGTGCTCATCATATTTGCACTAGTTTGAGGGTTTATGATAGCTTATCCCAACAACAAAAAAATTCCAAAAAATTTTAATATTTTGCCTACTATAGCCTTACCTCTGATTTTAGGTGTTTGCCATTTTTCCTTTTTTTCATGCCTTAATGCATTTTTATTCCTGTATAAGTATGCTCATCATATTTGCACTAGTTTTAGGGGTCTTATGATAGCCTTATCTCAGAGAAAATTTTCCAAAATATTTTAAATTTTATGCCTTACTATAGCCTTACCTCTGATTTTAGGTGTTTGTCACTTTTTCTCATTTTTCACACCTTACTGCATTTTTATCCCAGTTTAAGTATGCTCATAATATTTGTACTAGTTTAAAGGGTCTCATGATAGCCTTATCTCAGAAAAAAAAAAATCCCCATTTTTCCATTTTCATGCCTTACTATAGCCTTACCTCTGATTTGGGGTGTTTTTCACTTTTTTGTCATTTTATAAGCCTTACTGTATTTTTAACCCAATGTAAGTGTGCTTATCATATTAGCACTAGTTATTAAGGTCTTGTGAGAGCCTTATCTCAGAAAAAAAAAAATCCAAAGTCTTTTACATTTTCATGCCTTACTATAGCCTTACCTGTTATTTGGGGTGTTTGATTTGAATTCATCCCTTTATTTAAAATAGTCTCAATCTGTCAAACAATTCAAAAATGTTCACACTAAAAAGCCAAAGTCACTCATTGCTCAGTATTTCAAAAGAAGTTTATTATCTCAATGTTGGACATAACTTTATCTTGTAAGTGTACATTATGTACAGATAGATTGATCTTTAGTAACATACTCAAATATTTCACCAAAACGTGGTCTTTTTTTTCATATAAACGTAAAACTTTAATGTAAACCCATCAACTTGACCTTAAGAAAAATGAATGCTGTTTAAAAGAAAAATACAAATAATACAGTTTTAGAGCAATTTTGTCTTGAAACTAAATGAAAACAAAGGGTTTTTTTTTGCATGTTATACTGTATATATATATATATATATATACATATATATATAACTATGGTAACACTTAAGTTTAGGGAACACCTATTAACCATGAATTAGTTTCTTATTAGCATGCATATTTGTAACATATTGACTCTTAATTAGTTGTTATTATTAAGTACTCATCAATGCCTTATTCTGCATGGCCCTAATATACAACTAGTAAGCCATTAACTAAGAGTTTTCCCTCAATAACCTCAGAATTATTACTTATTAGTATTAAGTAAGGAAGTTATTGTATATGAATTACAATCATAACATGCTCAGGTTAGGATTAGGGTTAAGGTTAACCCAAACAGTAACCCTAACCCTTTTTGGACTGCGAGACTGCCATTAAGTGTATAATAAGGCATTAATAAGTACTTAATAATTACTAATTAAGAGCCAATATGTCACTAATGCTAATAAGCAACTGTCACTAATGCTAATAAGCAACTAATTAATGGTTAATACGTGTTCCCTAAACTAAAGTGTTACCATAGTTATTTATATATATATATATATATATATATATATATGATACACCAGTAAACAAAACACAGCAGGATGAATAAGGACATCATTGTGTGTTAAAAAGATAAACTCAAGTATTTGGTCATATTTTCCAGTTATTTAGACTTATTCTTACATGAAAAGACTTTATATCTTTGTCGCGGATGATTTTACAAAACAAAAACACTTCTAGAAAAAATTACATTTTTGTTGTCATCTGACGCTGTGACAGTTTTATAAAGTACAGCTCAGACCAAAATTGTGTTTGTTCTTTTGCATGATGTAATACACAAACCACCAGAAAAATAATATGTCTAATTATTCCTGCATATTGATTCTTTCCCTTTTTTGGCTTTTCTTTGTTTATGTCTGACATTGTTGGACATTTCCGCTGCAGTGACTGTAATGATCATCAGTTAACGCATTGACTTATAACCTTAACCAATAATAACTTTAAAAGATGTGGGAAAAAAGCGGAGATGTTTGTGTACCTTAGGGTAATGTTGAACAAAATCTGTGTACACGGTACAAATGTTAAGTGTAAGTAAAGGATACATTCACGTACTGAAGTACTGGCCGCATCAGTGCAATAACTTCTAATGTCTTTTTAATTACTTTTGAGCTTTGAAAAACAAAACATAACACAGAACATTGTACATATGTACATATGGTAAACAGCGCTCCGATAGATATAATAATAATAATAAAGTATAAAAACACACACACACACACACACACACACAAGCTACCATCCTACGGCTTGGCAACAACTCGTTTTGACCTTCTGACAGTGAGAGCTTTACAGTAATGCCGACTGATTATCGTTTTTCAATGCAATGGTATTTGTACAGCGGTGCATTTAAGACTGCACATAAAAGGTATGAAACACTTTCTGATACAAAAAATATTTAATCTATAATGCAATTCCCTTTGCATTGGAACAAAAAGAGAAAAAAGTCTAGAAACAGCAAAAGATGAAAGGAATGCAATACGTAAATGGTCGATATAAAGAATAAATAACTTATAAACAACAGGGGGGAAAAAAAAAACGTGTTTTTAAATATTGCCTTTACTGGACTTTTTTTTTTTTTTACATTCTAACTCAGCAGCAGTGCTCTCTTCTGTCTGTCATTACAGGGAAATGCTGGAGCGTGTAGGTCATCTGCTGCCCCCCTGTGGACAGCAGACATACTGCGTCCTCAGAACTAGCTAATCTTCTGCAGCAGTTTCTCCTCGATCAGCTTAAACTGAACGCTCACAGACATTTCAGCGATGAACTGGTCACATCCCTCCTTGGTCACTTGTTTGCAGTATCGCAGGTCGATACGACAAATGCTTCCGCAGCGTTTGAAGTACGTCAGCGACTGATCGGTGACCCTGTTGCAGACTGTAGGAGAAAGTGGGCAAAGTATGAATCTTTATGATAAATCTAAGAACTTAGATGTACACGTAAGAAAATATTATCACATCAGAATATAAAATTACTAACCAGCAATAACGCCGGATAAAATAATTGCGCGCTTCTCATTTTCGAACTCCATCACGGTATTGATACCCTGGAGCCACACACCAAATTTGGTTATCGTATCTTAAACGGTTTCTAAGAAAAGCTGTCCCCTTTGATGATACCCTGAAAAGAGTAAACAAAATGGCACAAGGGCAATAACTCTACAAAAAATAATTGCACTCTTCTCCTTTTCAAACTCCATCAAGGTATTGATACCCTGAAGTCACGCACCAAATTTGTTTATCCTATCTTAAAAGGTTTCTGAGAATAGCTGTCCCCTTAAACTCGGACGGACGGACGCACAAAATTCAAACCTACTGTATATCCCCCTTCCACACTTGTGGTGGGGGATAATAAAATGCAGTACAAAAATATCTGAGCTGGCACATCTTGTCAATTTGTACACTAATCCTGGCTACTCTGTATTTGTATCACAGTACAACAAACATGATGAAAAAACTAATTTTAGAGAAAAAATGTCACTTGGGTCACCAGAAATTTCTGATATAAAAACATGGGGTCACGACCTGTAAAAGGTTGGGAACCACTGTTTTAGGGTCTGCATTACAAGTTGCTCAATAAAATTACCATCCACTTTCAATATACACTCCATTAAAAGAGTAAATACTACATGTATTTTTTAATGTACATGACCTCTCTTAAAAATTATGGAATAATTTAAACGAGACTCTCATTTTAATTATATCAATCATCGTCCTACACTCACTAATCAGGGACTTCACCATTGCTTTATCATGGTAATTAAACAAAGTCTTTATGGGGGGCCTTCAGCAAACATTACAAAGAGATCCCTAACCTACCCTTAAAGGGGACATATCATGGTTTTAAATCCTTCCTTTTTACATATAAATCATACAGTTGTGGTCTATATAAAGCGGAACTGCAATGCTTGGGACTGAATTCCTCATTATTATAGCTCCACCCCTTTTCTACCCCTTTTCTGATGTGCTTCTGAGAGCAACTCGTTTTGGTGCGGTCTCTTTAAATGCAAATGAGACACTCCATACCCCGCCCCCTCTTCAGGTGACACTCGGTTCAACTCCACCCTGCTCGGCCATTTTTGTAGTTTGATAGAAGAGATACGGCGATGTAGCGGCGCATAAACTTTTTATTCAGAGGTTATTTACAAAATGTCAACAACAGAAGACTTGTCCATCCAGCCTTACATGTTCGAGCCAGAGTCGGACCCAGCGGAGCGAGATGAAAATGAAGATGATGAACCTGCAGAACCCTAACAAGTGAGCTAACACAAGCACCGAGCTAACGCTAGCACCAAGCTAACGTCACAAAATGCATTTTAATACAGTCTTTTCAAAGACAAAAACGGCAAAATGAAATGACTAATGAAAACTTTAGACTTAAATTAAATCACGTAGGCCATATCATCAAGGATCTAAAACGAGCACACAGCGCTAACATATGAAGACGGTGCAACTGCTAATGCTAACAAAACAATGACAGGGACGTCTTATCATCACACTTTTTAGCGTTATTTACAGCTTACCGAAGTGCTCTGTTCTTTCCAGAGAAGGAATTGAACCCTCAATCAGACAAAGTCTTTCGGCAAATCCTTCTTTATACTGGCGGAGGTTGCAGAAGCAGTCATTCTTGAAGTGCTTCGCGCACACAAAAATGACCTTACCCACAGATGTGGGTACATTTCCGTGAAAAATAAAACTCAACCAGGCACTTTAAAAAGGTTCTGATGCTGGGAGACGTTGTAATGAAGCGTGTGGGTTACTACATCCAACAACCCAACATTTTGACTTATCCTCTCGTAACTTCGGCATCCTTGAGCTTGGACTACAAAATAAAAGCGAGAAATAAAAATGGCAGATTGCTCGAAGTGTTGGACCTGGAGTTGATGTACTAATTTGGCAGTTCCGCTGCAAATACTGTGATGTAATAGTTCAAAAAACGTAATAGAGAATAGAAAAATCGAAACAGATTGAAAAATATGAGCAAAACAGAATATAAAGATATCTACGGAGCACCTGAAGAGACTAATTTGATTTTTTCTGTACTTCTAAGCACTCTAAATATACAACAAAATGCATTTAAAGGCTAAAAAAGTGGAATTAGCATGATATGTCCCCTTTAACAACAATATGTGGGAAAAATAATAATAATAATAATAATTTGACATCACAATAAGACTTCAGTCAGGCAGAAGCACATTTAGGAGGTCTCCTACTGACCCTAATATCATGGAAGTTCTTCACTGCTTTGGTGGAAACAAAGAAAAAGAAAAAGGTATACACTTCATATAATTACATATACGTAAATATATAACTTCATTAATATATTGTCTGTTTTGGGTAAATCTGAGTACCCATTAAAAACAGAAAAATTCAGGTTGATTAAAATGAAGGACATGAGTGAGTTTATTTACCTATATTAAACAGAAACAAGGACTTGGTGAAATTATCTTACTCACTGATTTTTTTTTTCCATCAACATCTAGACCTGCTTCAGTCAGTTGGAAAACACTTCTTTAGCCTGCAACACTAACTGTCTGTCAGCTCTTCTTGAACAATTTTACTAAATAAAAGTGAGTCTAATTTACCCACTTTCTCACATTTCAAATAGACTCCAGTCACATTTTTACTCACTAGATGTAGCTGCTAACTTACTGAAAAATCCACGGATAGGTCGCATCGTCACATAAGACGCTTCTTTCATTTTAGACAAAAAAATGATTAAAAACAAAATATTTTTTGTCTCTGTGTTATTTTAGACAATAGAAAAAAATGAACGATAGAGAAGGAAAAAGAAAAGAAAAAGAAAAAAAAAAAGAAAAAAATTAAATTAAAAAAAGAGTTTGTTTGGTGTTCTAAGTGAAATCAATCCAACAGCCTGAGTTCTAAAGGCCCACCTGACAGGTTGACGTCTGCGAGGGAATCCCTGGTGGTGGTCCCTGCAGCCGTCAGGATGTTGACTGACTGGTCCGTGACGTGGTTGCAGTAGCTCAGGTCCAGCTTGGAAAGCAAAGGCATGTATCGGATGATGAGGCGAAGAGACGCGTCGGTGATGTCCAATCCGGCGAGACGAAGGTCCTCCACGTTACGCAGCTTACTCCGGTTGTCCAGCTGACCTGAGAAGTGTCAGGAAAACAAAAGGTGTAAACAAGACAATTTGAAGAAGTTTCCTTTAAACAAGTGTTTATAATCTGATAAAAAAGCATTTGAAGGGGAGTTCAACGTTGTTGATTTAATCATTTCCAACTCCTTGGGTCGATCTGTGATGCCAGTAACAGTACCTGTTCGTACGATTTATGACCATCTGTGAAGGACATTAAAGTGTCTGCTGCAGTGGAATTACCACATCGCTCTGTCTGCTTTTACACTAATGGATTTAACTGGAAAACTAAGAACTGGGAAAAAAAAGTTACTAGTTTATACGACGGCGTGTTCGGGCCACATTCAAAATCAATAAAAATCTGAGCAATACGAGATTAAAGTCGTAATATTTGGTCGTATTATTTTGAGAATAGTCATCATTTTATGAGAATAAAGCCTTATCTTCTAAAACTCGGAATTTTATCTTGAAATATTATGACTTTAATCTCATAAAATTATGATTTCATTAAGATAAGACTTTAAAGTTGTAATATTTCAAGAATACTCTTGTTATTTTTATAAGAATAATTTCGTAGTGCCCAGATTTTTACTTTTTATTTTTTAATACTCAGTAGTAAATTTACAATATGCTAATTTTTTAGATCGTCTTGAGTTCAAAATACAATAATGAAACATCTTCATTAATACATTCATTAGTCCATTAAAGTAATTTGCTGCTGATCTTATTTATTCATACTTGTTTTTAAATCTACAACCAATTACACAAACAAAAACCTTTAAAAACACAGCAGCAATCATCATGCCCTGCACTGAGCAGAGACACTGTATTTATCAGATAATCATGATTTGTTGGATTACATTTGATTATGACTTTGTTTTGTATGAATTTTGTTGTGAGCACATTGTAAAAACTATTATTTTTCCATCTGTTGGAAAGGCAAATTTAATATCTCATTGAGTGAAGTTGAATGCTTTTCACTACAAACACTGAAAAGTTGTGAAAAATTTGCCCAAGAAGCTAACATTTCTTGTCTCCTTTAATCTCTAAACACACTACAGACTTTGTGCATCATCACCTGGACGATTATCCGTGGGGGGGCATAGGAGGTCTCTCATTTGGGCGTCTTTCAAGCCTTCTACCCACTGGATGTCCACAGTTCGCAGTAGAGGACAACTGGAAGTACAGAGAGCGGAGACGGCCACCCAGGAGCATCCTGAGAGAAGCAGCACCCGAAGGCCTGGAGAGAAAGAGGGACATCCCTCGATTAGTGGAAGAAATAATAACAAGAACACATAGTGATCAACATCCCCCGCCAGATTGGTTGTCATTATAACTCACAAGGGCAATAACTCTGGAAAGAATAATTGCGTGCTTCTCATTTTCAAACTCCATCAAGGTATTGATACCCTGAAGCCACACACCGAATTTGGTTATTCTATCTTAAATGGTTTCTGAGAAAAGCTGTGCCCTTTGAAGATACGTCGAACAGAGTCCAAAAAACGGAACAAGGGCAAAAACTCTGGAAAAAATAATTGCACGCTTCTCATTTTCGAACCCCATCACGGTATTGATACCCTGAAGCCACACACCAAATTTGGTTATCGTATCTTAAACTGTTTCTGAGAAAAGCTGTCCCATTTGAAGACACCTCGAACAGAGTACAAAAAACGGAACAAGGGCAATAATGCGGGAAAAAAATATTGAGCGCTTCTCATTTTTGAACTCCATCAAGGTATTTATACCCTGAAGCCACACATAGAATTTGGTTATTCTATCTTTAACAGTTTCTGAGAAAAGCTGTCCCCTTTAACTCGGACGGACGGATGCACGGACGGATAGACGGACGGAGCTCAAACTTATATCCCCCTTCCACACTTTGTGGCAGGGGATAATAATAAAAACAATCACGATGATGGGGATCTCTGATAAACTTGTTATAGAAAAAGGGAAAAGTGTCTCTCTTTTTCCAAAAGTCCAAACCTGTCCTCAACAAAAACATCACATATTCATAACGGGAACGCCATAATGATAAAAAATACCACATACATAATTGTATGTTGAGCATCAAAGAGGCAATTCAGATCAAGTCCTCCTGTAGGATCAATAACTGATGCTGCCCATAATGTTTAAGGATTTCTACGTTAATGAAGCATGTCACCAATGTAGATGTTACTCAAAATCAAACTAATCTAGATATTAAAAAAACGAATTAAATCAGTGATTAGTTTGATTTTGTCTGATCATTTCACAGGAAGTAGTGGTTCGTACTTCTATCTCACGGCAAGAAGGTCCCGAGACCAACTCATGTAGTGTGGTGTGCATGTTCTCTTCGTACTATAACACTAAAAACCTTTCAGAACAATTACCTATGGCACATTGAGGCCACATTGAAATAATACAAATCTGAGCACTACGAGATTAAAGTCGTAATATTTCAAGAATAATGTTGTCATTTTATGAGAATCGAGTCTTTTATTAATAAAAATCATAATTTTATAAGATTCAATTCGTAATATTTTGAGATTAAAGAAGAAATATTTTGATATTATATCGTAATTTTATGACAATAAAATTGAAATACACAGGATCTTGTCTGTTCAACATTTAGTGAGATTACACTTCTCTTGAGGTTTCACACATGGTGAAATACAATCATCACCACACTGTTATCAGTTTAAGGACTTTAAAGCCACTTTTCAGACGTTTGCATTTGTTCCAAAAAAAGAACCAGACTGAAGAGACAGATTTAGAGCAAATAGCCTCTTTTGTGGAGGAGGAACTTGCTTTAAGTGGTCGACTTCAGGGCCATTGGTGTTCTTTGCTTTCACTTCAACAGGGAATTCTGTGCCCTTTACCATTTTATTCTCATAAAATTAGACGCCATTCTCAAAACATTATGACCTTAATCTCAAAATATCTCAACTATAATCAAATAATGCTCAGAATTATTTTATTTTTAATGTGCCATTGTAATTAGCAGACGATTTCTAAATTTTTCAGTATTTCATTCTTGTCATATTTACCTCATAAACCAGGGCTGGACCAAAACTCATATCTCAATATTTGTTCTCAAAATGGCGGTATACAATATAAATCTAGATTTTTTTAACTCAATAAAGTCTTACTAGAAATACGTTCTGGGTTAGTGTGCTGATGTGAAATTCCACACAGGTAAATGTATTAAAAAACAGCTGCACAACATGTGATACTTTTGTCTTTTTCTCCTATAAGGAACAGCACGTGTGAGTGAATTCGGTAGTGTGGCTTGTTTAGGGGAAGGTCTGCGTTCGGACACACTCAGAAACCCATCTGACCTTGTTTTTGATGCTGTTCTGAAAAGTAGCGAAAGGAGCAACTCCTAAAATTAGTATTTTAATACAAAATAAGTTATAAAATTTAAATATATCGATATATAATGTAAATATCTTAAATCTCAATATTGCCCAGGCCTAGAACAATCTATCAGCACTTGCACCAATGCTGTGATTTATTCACCTGGAAGTCTGTTGATGAGCCAGCTGAGCTGCTTTTTGGAGATGTTGGTCCAGCTGAGGTCCAGAGCCACCGGCTGCCTCCTGATGATCCCGCTCAGCATGAGAGGAGTGATGGACTTACAGCGGTTCAGATTGATGTGTTTCCACAGGCGTTTGTCACAGCACCTAATGGCCCAGAGCAGAGGATTGTAATGGATTACATGTACTCACGTTACTGTACCGGTTAATTGAGTTCCTTTTGTGGGTACTTGTACTTTTTTGAGTATATATTTTACTAAAAAACTTTGACTAAAGAAGTCAAGTAATTAGTTACATTTCTACACCCAACAGTTACTGAGTAAATTATTATTTTTTGTTTTAAAATGATAAACAGACATTACATACAAAAGAAACTACATCAGTGAGTTGTTGTAAGGCTTTGTTATTGTCAAAAAGGTACTGTACTAATTTCAGATTTCATTGATTTAGGCAGTTTATGAAGGCACATTGAACATAATCATATATTCAAACATATGTTCTTAGTCGTGCCATTTCTGATCAACGCCCAGTCACTTTCTATAGTTCAGGTTGGTGTTTTTACCAATTATGTTTTTTTACCCACATGGCACACTTGGCAAGGCACTGTTTTAGAGTTCATACTTTTTATTTAAAAGCGAAAATCGTAAATTTTGACAAACTTTTTATTTTATACAGATGGCTTTGTGGAAAATAAATCATTTTCCAATTGTGGTAGATTTGGTCACTTCCTTTTTTAAGTTTTTACATGAGAGGTTTACTGTATGCAAGAAAACCGTGGCAAGATTTATTACCAACAAGAAGACAGTCATCAACATCTCCCGCCAGATTAGTTGTCATTATAACTCACAACCTTTTCCTAAATGTCCTAATTGGAACTTAAATGTATACATAAAAAAAATATTATCACATCAGACTATGAAATTACTAACTGTCCAAAATGTTTTCCAAGAAAAGCTGTCCCCTTTGAAGACACCTCTGAACAAGCACAAAAACTCCGTAAAAAAATAATTGCACACTTCTCATTTTCGAACTCCTTCAAGGTATAGATACCCTGAAGCGACACACTGAATTTGGTTATCGTATCTTAAACGGTTTCTAAGAAAAGCTGTCCCCTGTGAAAATACCACTAACAGAGTAAAAAAAAGGAACAAGGGCAATAACTACAAAAAAAATTATTGTGCGCTTCTCATTTTCGAACTCCATCAAGGTATTGATACCCTGAAGCCACACATTGAATTTAGTTATCCTATCTTACAGTTTCTGAGAAAAGACGTCCCTTTTAAGTCGGACGAACGGACGGAGCTCAAATCTATATCCCTCTCTTCCACATTTGTGGCGGGGAATAAATTAAAATTTAGAGGGTAAAAGTAACTAGTAACTTTTATTTTGAGTACTATTTAATTGAGCTGCTTTTTGCTTGTACTTGAGTATT